>NC_091065.1:118990559-119301905 GCF_000393655.2 Nicotiana sylvestris
AAAAGTTTACACTTAGATAATACTTAAAGAACTTTTGTCAAATACCTGAATACACACCCTCAATGGCAAGCCAACTGCTTCCTTCCTAACCCCATTTCTAAGGAAAAAGGAATGTAAACTCCCTCGAACCGTTTGGTGGGATTGGGATACTTATAAATTTGGAATTTTGTACCAAAATCTTGGTATATCCATTTCATATTGGGATGTCCTAGGATAATTTTGGTCCGAATCAAATCAAGTATAATTGGAGATAATAAATGAGGAAGTGCAGACGAATTTTTTTCCCCTGGTTAAAACGAGTGTGTTTATTTTTTTGCAATAGAAGTGAGTTGAAAAATCATAATATTGCTAAATTTGTATATAGACGGCTTGTTAGCTTGTAGTATCATTCACATGTTTTGACAGTCTCAAAACCACTGATTGCGTGTTCCCCTTTCCTTCTACTGTGTGGTGTGTTTTCATTGAAAATTTCTCACGACAGCTTTGTCTTTCTATGCTTTGGGAAAACAAACAAGTAACTATGCAGTCAGGGGTGATGAATTTGCACATGCAAATGCAGCAATCTTTTATAATTTACCTGTCACTTGAATTAATATATGGCTGCTTCTTGTTTCTCCTTTTATAGCCCACACTTTCAAAATATTCCTAATTTTCCTCTACCAAAGATTCATTTCAAAGGATGGTGCCTTACTAGGTGTAGAAGTATATATTTTCGGAGATGCACTTTTTAACATTATCTAAGTATTTTATTAGAATGGATAAAATTTTAACATTATAAAAGAATCAAACTAATAACATTCTTACATAGTATATTTTAAGGTAAACAAGAATTATGCCATTTCCCCCCCTTTGAACGATGTGGGTGGTCCATATCAATTTCTATATTAAGGTAAAGTACTTTCGAGACAGAGGCGTATCTAAGATTTTAAAAGCACGAGTGCATCACTATCTTTAGATAAATATATTATTTAACTATATAAATTTTTGTATGATGGCCAAAGTTGACTAGCAAACTCTAATTAATATTATTAGCATTATTTATATCCTCTGACAAATTTTCATACTTTCAAAATTATCAATAATAGAATCATTACTTATAGTTTTAAATATCTTACGTTATATATAGCAAGCTAAAAGTCATTTTAAAAAAATTCATCCATCCTATTATATAGGTATATGTAAATGTAGATACATGATTTGCATTATTAGCTTTTGATTACAGTAGAGTATAAGACTAATTTTATTATGTTTTTCTAATACTTTATTTCCTGACAAAACATAAATTTTTTTGAGAAATTAATCTTTCAATTTTGAAGTTCTCTTTTTCAAAGAAAAAAAAGAAAGAAACAATAATGAAGCATAAGTACTTTAAATTGAAAAGTCAGAGGGACCAAATAGGGATTGAACCCCTGGGGCAAAGGAGCACTCATTGACCATTAAGCCAAATTGCCCATTTGAGCATGGGTTCAGACATGTTTATTTACAAACAAAATTAAAAATATACAATTGCTATACTGTTTATAAATAGTTTGTACATTGGATGCTATATTGGATGTCTATGTTGTGAATAACATAGTTTGTATATTGGATGTTATATTGGATGCTCATGTTGTGAATAGCTTAAAGATTAAATCTCCTACTTTATGTCCATCATCTTTACCTTTTATGCCTATAAAAGGCTATGTAATTGCAATGGAAATATACACCAAAGTGAAAGAAGAAAAGACTTCTTCCTTCTTTCTATCTCTTCTTATTTACATTTTACTGCATTGCTTTTATTTTATAATACATTATCAGCACGAAGCTCTAATTTTATTCTTAACTCCCGCTAAATTGAGCCATATTTTATTAAGTTTTCACTATGTCAAATTTAGCAAAACTTGAATTTGTGGCACCTGACATCACCGGGAGGAACTATTTATCCTGGGTCCTTGATGCTGAAATTCACCTTGACGCTAAAGGTCTTGTAAATACTATTATACAAGGAAATGAAGCATCAAATCAGGATAAAGCAAAGGCCATGATTTTCCTTCATCCTCATCTACATGAAGGGTTAAAAACTGAATATTTAACCGTAAAAGATCCACTTGAATTATGGATTAATTTGAAGAATCGGTATGACCACCTAAAACTTACGGTATTACCGAAAGCTCTGTATGAATGGATACATTTAAGGCTGCAAGACTTTAAAACCGTAAGTGAGTATAATTCTGCTATCTTTAAAGTAAGTTCTCTATTAAAATTATGTGGTGACACTATCACAGATGAGGACTTATTGGAAAAAATATTTTCTATTTTTTACGCTTCAAATGTGGTGCTACAACAACAATACCGTGAAAAAGATTTTAAGAAATATTCTGAGTTAATCACATGCCTACTTGTGGCAGAGCAGAATAATACTCTATTAATGAAAATCATGAAGCCCGTCCCACTAGGTCAGCTCCATTTCCGGAAGTGAATGTTGTAGCAACATATGATAAGTTTGAAAGAAAACAAAATAATTACCGTGGTCGTGGACATGGTCGTAAACGTGGACATGGCAGGGGACGAAACAATTATCGTCATTATGGTGGAAATAAATTGGAGAACAATAAGGGTTCTCAAATTAATCATTCAAAAGGTAAAACTAGTATGTGTCACCAATGTGGTATGAATGGTCATTGGGCACGCATTTGTCGTACGCCAGATCATTTTGTCAAACTTTATCAAGCCTCCCTCAGAAAAAAAGAAAATAATGTGGAGGCACACTTGACCTTTCAAAATAATAATGATGAAGCAGGTCCCTCAAACAAATATGATTCTAATGCACATCTTGCATATAAAGATGATGATTTTGGAGGCCTAACAAATATTACTCATTTAGAAGCTGGAGACTTCTTTGAGGATATTGACTGAAGAACTAATCATCTTACTGGGGAATGAAACTATAAAAGTTGTTATTTTTATGTTTGCAACTAGTTTATTTTTCTTGAGTGTATTTTCCTAATGCATCATGTGTTGCTAGTTTCTACATTCCTAATGTATTTCTTAATGTTTTTTTTGTTTGTCTTTCATATTTCTTATGATGTATTTTTTTAATGAAGAATATGAAAATTCTCCAGTCTTCAGTTGGACTCAGGATTAATAAAGATGATATATGTCTTCTGGATAGTGCTACAACACACACTATTTTAAAAGATAAGAGATATTTCTCTTATTTGGGAATGAAAGAAGCAAATGTTAATACTATATCCGGTAGTACAAGATTAATTGAAGGTTCTGGAAGAGCCAATTTATTACTACCAGGAGGAACACATTTGGCTATTGATGAAGCACTATATTGTAGTAAATCTCAAAGAAACTTATTAAGTTTCAAAGATATTCGCCAAAATGGCTATCATATTGAGACTACAAATGATGAAAAGATTGAATATCTTTATATTACTACAATAATGTCCGGTAAGAAATATGTGCTTGAAATGTTACCTGCTCTTTCCTCCGGCTTATACTACACAAGTATTAGCAGGATTGAAACACATGCCATAGTAAACGAGAAGTTTACTAATCAAGATAATTTTATTATTTGGCATGACCGGTTGGGCCATCCTGGTTCTAATATGATGCGTAAAATAATTGAGAATTCACATGGACATGCAATGAAGAATCAGAAGATTCTTCAATTTAAGGAATTCTCTTGTGCTGCATGTTCTCAAGGAAAATTAATTATTAGACCATCAACTATTAAAGTTAGGATGGAATCCCCTGCATTTCTGGAACGTATACAGGGTGGTATATGTGGGCCCATTCACCCTCCATGTGGACCATTCAAATATTATATGGTTTTGGTAGATGCATCTACAAGATAATCACATGTGTGCTTACTATCAACTCGCAATATGACATTTGCGAGATTGTTGGCTCAAATAATAAAGCTAAGAGCACAATTTTCAGATTATGCAATTAAGACAATTCGTCTTGATAATGCTGGTGAGTTTACATCCCAAGCCTTTAATGATTATTGTATTTCAACTGGAATAACAATTGAGCATCCGGTTGCTCATGTTCATACACAAAATGGTCTAGCAGAATCATTGATCAAATGCTTCCAATTAATCGCTAGACCAATGTTTATGAGAACAAAACTTCCCATTTCAGTATGGGGTCATGCTATTTTGCACGCAGCAGCACTTGTGCGGATAAGGCCCACAAGTTATCATAAAGTCTCCCCATTGCAATTGGCTTTTGGTCAGGAGCCAAATATTTCCCATCTTAGGATCTTTGGTTGTGCGATATATGTTCCAATTGCTCCACCACAACGCACAAAGATGGGTCCTCAAAGAAGGTTGGGGATATATGTTGGATATGAATCTCCTTCTATTATAAAATATCTAGAGCCGATGACTGGAGATTTATTTACGGCAAGATTTTCTGATTGCCATTTTGATGAATCAGTATTTCCAACATTAGGGGGAGAAAATAAGAAGCTGAAAAAGAAGATATATTGGAATGCATTATCACCGTCTCATTTAGATCCTCGAACAAATTAATGTGAACAAGAGGTTCAAAAGATTATTCATTTGCAAAATATTGCAAATCAATTGCCAGATGCATTCACTGACCTACCAAGGGTGACTAAGTCACATATTTCAGCTGCTAATGCTCCAATTCAAGTTGATATCCCGACCGGATAATTAATTAAAGCAAATGAGTCTAAGCCATGCTTGAAACCTGGAAGACCAATCGGTTCTAATGATAAAAATCCTCGAAGAAGAAAAGGAGCACGTGATCAAAGTGAACATAACACAGAGGTAGTGGCTCAAGAAGAGCCCCAAGACTTAACAAATGTTAAGACCTAAGGGGAGGTTCAAGTACCTGAAAAATAATGAGAATGAAGAGATATCAATAAGTTACGTCTCAACCGGAAAAAGATGGAACCGAAATAATATTTTTATCGATAATATTTTTGCTTATAATGTTGCTGTTGAAATAATGCAACAAGATAAGGATCTTGAACCAAAATCTGTCAATGAATGTAGACAGAGAAATGATTGGCCAAAATGGAAAGACGCTATCCAGGCAGAGTTAATTTTACTTGGAAAACGTGAAGTCTTCGGACCCATAGTTCGAACACCTGAAGGCATAAAGCCAGTAGGGTATAAATGAGTTTTTGTGCGAAAATGAAATGATAAAAATGAAGTCGTTAGATATAAAGCGCGACTTGTGGCACAAGGGTTTTCCCAAAGGCCTGGAATTGATTATATGGAGACATATTCTCCTGTAGTGGATGCTATCACCTTCAGGTATCTCATAAATATGGCAGTGCAAGAAAAACTTGATATGCATCTAATGGATGTTGTTACAGCCTATTTGTATGGATCATTAGACAACGAAATTTTTATGAAAGTACCTGAGGGATTTAAAGTGCCAGAAGCATATAAAAGTTTTCGAGAAACTTGTTCAATAAAGCTTCAGAAATCTTTATACGGATTGAAACAATCAGGTCGTATGTGGTACAATCGCCTGAGTGAATACCTGTTGAAAGAAGGGTACAAGAATGATCCAATTTGTCCGTGTGTCTTTGTAAAAAGGTCTGGATATGAATTTGTTATAATCGCCATGTATGTTGATGATTTAAATATCATTAGAACTCCTGGGGAGCTTCCAAAAACAGTAGACTGTTTGAAGAAAGAATTTGAAATGAAAGATCTTGGAAAGACAAAATTTTGTCTTGGTCTACAAATTGAGTATATGAAAGATGGAATATTTGTCCATCAATCAACATACACCGAAAAGATTTTAAAGCGATTCTATATGGATAAAGCACATCCATTGAGTACCCCGATGGTTGTGAGATCACTTGATATAAAGAAAGATCCATTCCGACCTCATGAAAATGATGAAGAGCTTCTTGGTGCCGAAGTACCATATCTTAGTGCAATTGGGGCATTAATGTATCTTGCCAATAATTCCCGACCAGATATAGCTTTCTCAGTAAGCTTATTGGCAAGATTTAGTTCTTCGCCAACACAAAGACACTGGAATGGTATTAAACATATATTCAGATACCTCCAAGGGACCATTGATATGGGTTTATTTTATTCAAATGAATCCAAGCCATCATTGATTGGTTATGCAGATGCAGGATATTTGTCTGATCCACACAAAGGTCGATCTCAGACAGGCTATTTATTTACAAGTGGAGGTACAACCATATCATGGCGTTCGACAAAACAAACTATGGTTGCTACTTCTTCAAATCATGCAGAGATAATAGCCATTCACGAAGCAAGTCGAGAATGCGTTTGGTTAAGATCTATAACTCAACACATTCAGCAAACATGTGGTCTTTCTTCGAAAGAGAATATTCCAACAATATTGTATGAAGACAATGCTGCATGCGTAACTCAATTGAAAAGAGGATATATCAAAGGAGATAGAACAAAACACATTTCACCGAAATTCTTTTTCACTCATGATCTTCAGAAAAATGGTGAAATAGATGTACAACAAGTTCGTTCAAGTGATAATTTGGCTGATCTGTTCACTAAGGCATTACAAACCTCAATATTTGAAAAGTTGGTATATAAGATTGGAATGCGTCGTCTTCGAGACATTAAGTGATTTTTCATCAAGGGAGTAACTACACACTGCACTCTTTTTCTTAACCAAGATTTTGTCCCACTGGATTTTCTTGGTAAGGTTTTTAATGAGGCAACAAGCAATGCATATTATAAATAACTATGTACATCCCAATATTTTTTTTTGTAAGTTCTTAATGAGACACATTATCTTACATGGACATCCAAGGGGGAGTGTTATAAATAGTTTGTACATTAGATGCTACATTGGATGCTCACAACATTGGATTCTCATGTTGTGAATAGCTTAAAGATTAAATCTCATACTTTATGTCCATCATCTTTACTTTTTAAGCCTATAAAAGGCTATGTAATTGCAATGAAAATATACACCAAAGTGAAAGAAGAAATGACTTCTTCCTTCTTTCTATCTCTTCTTATTTACATTTTATTGCATTGCTTTTATTTTATGACATATACATAGTTTAAGGAGGAGAGCATGGGTTTGAGTGAACCCACCCCCTCTCCTATAGATCCGCCCCTATTTTGAGATATTTCTCTTTTGGGTTGGAGCGAGAGTGTCCGTTACGGATTCGGCTGAACCTAGTAGCTTTGGTTCAAACTTTATATTTGTTTTAAAAATTTATTGATTATATATAAATGTCTATTGCAGATTAACTTAAAAGAATTAGAATTTCGAACCCACAAACTTAAAATTTGGCTCCACCTCTGCATCCCATCACATATTTCTATATCCTCCCGGCTCTTGGTAATTGAATTTTGAGATTTTCTGTTGTCTTTCTTAAGTGAAGGTTTTGGCAACTCTCCATAAAATCTTGAGAAATGTTAAAAAGATTTTGAGAGGCGGTGTTTTTTTTGTTTTTTTTTGCCTTTTCGTGTGTGTGGGTAAATGATTACGAAGTGTGTCATCTGCTGATGTTGCACTCTCAGCAATGCTGATTAGCCAACCTGTTTCGCAACAATATCGGCTGTTGTTTCTCCTCTCAGTTTTCCCCTTGATTTATGGGTTCTTGTTCTCTTACGCTCTATAAAAGCTGGTAAATTTTCCGCATAGGGTGCTTAAATTTAATTAAACAATTCACTTTAAGAATCAATAAAATTAAAGTAAAAATATATATCATAATTAAGTATTCAAAAAATATTTACGTAAGGCGATACATTGTTACCATAAAATTTTATGATAAAAGAATTTAAGTTAGTATGCATGACGACTTAAAAATATTATACAATAAAGTCACTTAAACGGTCATTATTATTATTATTATTTACTTATATTAATTGATAACACAAATAAACAGTGAGTAACATGCTATGTTAAGTTAAATTATGATAATAATATAAAAAATTTATTATGACAAATAAAATATTTACCAATCATATTAGTGTTGGAACCAAAATACTTTAAGATGAAATCCTTCATCTTTTATCCAAGACCTATCATGTCAAATCATCAAGAAATAAAACTAGATACGGAAGCGTACCTGAATACATGAGAATTGATGATACTCGTTGTCTTGCGGTTAGTGATCTTCCAAACCGAGATGTAGGAATTGCACAGAAGACAACTCTCACATTTCCACCGATGAGATATTAGAAAAGAATCCTACGTCTTATTTGGGGACCATAACCCATTTATAGTTGCACATATTTATGTAATTCTTATTTAGCCCTTCATTAAATTAAAAGTTACATTTGGGTCTCTACACATAAGACCTCATACTTTAGCAGGTGTCTTATAAACTCTTTTAACTTTAAACTTTAGCATATCACTTTTAATTTGGGTCAACCTTTTAACGATATCAACAAACATACAATTATTCTTAATAAAAAATATATGTGCAAGTATATAAATTCTTAGAATCTCCACTTGGACGACACACACACACACACACACATATATATATATATATATATATATATATATATATATATATATATATATATATATATATATATATATATATACATATAACTTTATAATTGTACGTCACCTTATGATCTCAAGCATATTTGCTATCATAAATCAAAGTACCTTCGAACAATCTCGTCCATCAATCATGCCAATATTGGATCAAGGCGGCTTTTGTTGCATTTATCGTAACTAAACCTTCTTTGATCACGAATACCAATATAATCAAATGACATAGATCAAGTATGGATGTGTAACATGGAAATTACATGCAATGTGATCCAAGCATCCTTATTTCCAACTGGTCCAACTGAAAAATAAGTCAAAGTGAAAAATAAACTGAATACTTTATTTTTGTAAAAATAATTTCGAATATCCTTAAACTGAAAACATTACCTGAAACCTTAAACTGAAATCAAATTGTATCCATAAAGACCATTTAAGAGGTTACAAACTCCTACTGAAATGAATATCCTTAAATGACATGACACTTATATGAGCAATATGCTCATGAAAACCTTGGGTGGCAGTCCCTCGGCAAGTGGATCCACAATTATGGAGTTTGTACCAATATGCTCTAAAGACATCTAGCCACTCTGAACTCTTTTTTTTAATAACCAAGAACTTTATGTCAATGTTCTTTGACTTTTACCGAACTCCTGTTATTGGAATACAAGACTGCTAGCTTATTGTCACAATATAACTTAAGTATCCTTTCAACATTATCTGTCACGGCCCAAAATTCATTAAAGGTCGTGATGGCGCCGGACACCACTATCAGGCAAGCCAACACTAAATAGTTAATTAAATTCTCATTTTAATTTTTTATTTTTGAAATCATAAATTTCCTTCAATTTAACTAGTAAAAAGATGAACTATACAGAATAATTAATACCCCCTCCGTTTCAATTTATATGAACCTATTTCCTTTTTGGTCCGTGCCAAAAAGAATGACCCCTTTCCTTATTTGGAAACAATGTACCTTTATGCAATGATTTATAGCCACATAAAATATATGTGCCTCATTTTACACCACAAGTTTAAAAGTCTTCTCTCTTTTCTTAAACTCCGTGCCCAGTCAAATGGGTTCACATAAATTGAAACGGAGGGGGTAGTATTTTCAAATATTAATACTGAATATCCATAATCATCCCAGAATTCGGTGTCACAAGTGCTTAAGCATTTACTAGAAATTTAAAATACAATACAATAACCGTCTGGAACACAAATTTGGACAGGAAAGAATATACAAGTACTCTAAAGGAGACTCTGCTGGCTGTGGATCATCTCATAAGATGCAGCTCACCTAAGTCCCCCTATCAACCGTGCCGCTGCGCCCATAAGGCCACTAAACACACATGTGCATGTACAACAAAATGTGCAACAAGTGTAGTATGAGTACGAAAATAACGAGTACCCAGTAAGTATCCAATCTAATATTGAAGAAGTAGTGACGAGAGGTCGACTCCGACACTTACTACTAGTCCAATAATATGATAATATGAAATTCTAATTAAGCATAATATATAATAATAAGACTCAGAACGAGAAATAACTAAACAAGTCTTCCCCATATTCAAGAACCTAAATCACTTCCTTCCTTTAAAACATATGACCACACAAAGACTGAATTTACACCAATTATAAAAGGGACTTCCAAGTCTATTATCACACATGAATTCCACCACGGACATTCGACTCGATCCAACATAAATGTAAATTGTGCACTACCAAGGGTCGAACGACGTGAACCATAGATGCATCTATTATCCCACTCGCGAATCATACATGCGATGCGGTCAAATATAAATTTAAGAAATTACCCCGCTCGCGGATCATACTTGCGACGCGGTCACACATATATTTCTTAAGTTATTATACTCCCTCCGTTCCAATTTACGTGAACCTCTTTGACTGGGCACAAAGTTTAAGAAAAAATGAAGACTTTTGAAATTTGTGGTCCTAAACAAGTCAAAAAGTGGCCCAGATTATTTGTGTGATTATAAAAGCTTCTCATTAAGGGTAGAATTGGAAGTTTAAGCTAAATTGTTTCCAAACTTAGAAAGGGGTCATTCTTTTTGGAACGGACCAAAAAGAAAATAGGTTCACATAAGCTAGAACGGAGGGAGTAGTATTCTTCCATTCTTTTCAAAATACGAAGTTCAAATAAAAACTTTTAAGATCCCAACTCTTGCTCAATTTTAACTCCTTTCAAAATATTTAATAAGCAAACTCAATCTCGCTCCCTCTCAAAGCAAACAATAAACATAAATCAATAACAATATTAACAAGGCATGATGTAAGCCTAAAACTACTCGGACATAGGCATAGCTAGTAGCTACGTACGGACTCTCGTCACCTTGTGCGTACGTAGCCCCCACAAATAGAAGCACATAATAATTTAGTTCACCTATGGGGTTAATTCCCTCTTACAAGGTTAGAAAGGAGACTTACCTCTCTAGGAAGTTCCATAACCGGCTCACAAGCCTTTACGACGACTCAAACCAATGCCCAACGCTCCAAAACTAGTCAACAATTATGTAAACCTATTAATATATACTCAGATACCCATTATAATCCTATTTATACAATTCCCGACCCAGCTAGGAAAGTCGATAAAATCACCCTCGGGTCCACATGCCTAGATTTCCAAAAAATTTCGAAGATAAACTTTATCCATAACCGCACGAACTCAAATATATAATTTATTTTCAATTTCATGCCCAAATTCATGGTCAAAATCCAAAAGCACAAATTCTAGGTTTTCTAACAAAAACCCCACAATTTTCCTAAATTTTCCTCCTTAAATCCACATATAATCTTTACATTTAGCTCACAACAAGGGAGAAACTACTTACCTTGTGTTACATGATGAAGACTACTCAAAATCGCCCAAGAACCGAGCTCCAAAATCCCAAGTGAAAATGAAGAAATGATCAAGTTCGACTCCCCTTATGTTCTGCCTAGTTTTCGCTTCTACGACTTACTTGACCGCATTTGCGGATCTCCCATTGCTTCTGCAATCCAGGGCTTCCAGCCCATTTCCGCATTTGCGGTCACCCATACACAGATGCACATCCGCATTTGCGGATATACTCCCGCACTTGTGCCCCAGGGCTTTCTTTCCCATTCTCTCACTTGCGACACACCTCCGCATCTGCGACCTCGCTGGTGCGGACAATCCTTCGCACCTGCGATGACTGCCCAGCTTCGCCCAGGCTGCACCTGCGACCATTTCCTCGCTTCTATGGTCACGCACCTGCGTCAAACTTGCACAAGTGCAATTACACCAGAACTGATGCACTTCAGCCATCCTTCAAGTTTCAACTCGATTCGTTGACCATCCGGGACCTACCCGTGGCCCCCGGAACCTTAATCAAATATATCAACATGTCCCAAAACACATTATGAACTTAGGCGAGCCTTCAAATCACATCAAACAACGCTAAAACCATGAATTATACTCCAAATCAAGCTTAATAACTTTAAAACTTCAGACTTCTACATTCGATGCCGAAACCTATCAATTCACGTCTGATTAAACTCAAATTCTGCATACAAGTCAAATTTGAGATTACGGACTTACTCCAACTTCCGGAATCGGAATCCGACCCTAATATCAAAAAGTCTACTTCCGGTCAAACTCCTCAAAAACCTTCAAATTTCTAACCTTCGCCAAATGACCCTAAAATGACCTGCGGACCTCCGAATCTACTTTCGGACGCACTTCCAATACCAGAATTACCATACAGAGCTATTTCCAGACTCAGAATCCCAAACGAACATCGATAACATAAAATGCACCTCCACCTCAAATTCATGAAACTCTTCCAAAATGTTAACTTCCACAATTGGCGCCGAGATGCTCCTAGGTCATCCAAAACCCGATCCGAACGTACGCTCAAGTTTGAAATTAGCATACGAATTTGTTGGAACCTTCAAATCCCGATTTCGAGGTCGTTTACACAAAAATTCAATCTTAGTCAATTCTTCCAACTTAAAGCTTTTGAAATGGTGATTTTCTTTCCAAATCAGTTCCAAACTTCCCAAAATTCAATTCTGACCATGCGTACAAGTCATAATACCTGAAGTGAAGTTGCTCATGGCCTCAAACCGTCGAACGACGCACTAGAGCTCAAAGCGACCGGACGGGTCGTTACATTATCCATAGATACACAGCTAGTGGCAATATTCTGCAGTCATATTCCATAATCAGATGCTACATAATATGTTGTAAATTAATTGCCATGGTGAAAAGAGCTATGAGTATTCATTTAACACTCTTTCTTATATAGCTCATCAACTAAGTATGTCATATTATATCGGCATATAATGAAATCGATATGTGAATACCTGATTATCTTTAACTTTTTTCGACTTTCTTTATGTGAGCATAAAATATTTGTTCTCTATAATTACTTTTTGAACCTTTAAGTTACTTTCAAAAGATAAGTTTATAAATTATTTAAATATCTTTCCAACATCCCTAAATTAAATGAGATATTTAGACGAATACAAAGTTGATCATACATCAGACGATAAAAAATATACTTACTCCCACTTAACTTGTGGTATACAAAAGAATTGACAAGATTTATCTCGAAACCAAATGAGATAATAATTTGATGAAATTAGTAATACTATTAATGAGACACTTTCTTACGTCCATAGATGATTTTCTTTATTGAAATCTGCTCTTGAGGTTGTAGAGTTTGTTCTTTGGGAACTACTTCTTGAAGGACAGATTGAATAATATTGTATTTGATCCGAATTTGATTCTTGAATAATGTCAGGTATAGAAAGATGTTCCTGATAATTAACAATAATAATTAAAAGAAAATCAATATGTTCCTATTCAAAGAAAAAGTCCTTAACTCTCTCTCCCACACAAACTCAACATCCTAAAAGAACCTCACATTACTGAAAAAAATAGCCTTAGTAGTGGGACAAAAATTCTGAAAAATTAAGGAAATAGAAAATATTATTGGACAGAAGTCTCTTGATTCTCCAATAGAGATATGACCTAATCTCTTGTCTAATTTTTTACCAGTTATGTTAACATGCAAGGTTCATTGAACGAAGCAATCATATCAAGTGAGTGTACCGAGACCAGCCAATTTTGAATTACAAAAGAGACTAATTTTTTTATTTACAAATAAATTTAAATAACCAAACTTGTCTAATACAGAAACAGAAATCAAATTTCATCAATGCAACACAAGTCTCTTTCAAATTCAATTAAAATCGGTTCTTAACAATAATCTAAAAGTTTTAATTTCTTCGACTTTCACCAACTTGTCGTCACACGTAGATGTATCTTTCACCATCATTAGGTTTTCGATAGTTCATGCAACCTTTTCTTTGCACGCCATGCGTGATAGTTGAAATAAGAGTGTACCAATCTCAACTTTTCACTCTTGACATACTTTTTCAATTTTAGCCATAAATGTTTTAGTCGTCTTAACCTTGATGGACATAGTGCCCTTGAATATTTATGGAATGACTTTCTTTATGATCATCGTACACATTCGATTTGATCTCTCCAATCTTTACATATTCCTCTTTTCATTAGATGTACTCTTATCCGTAAGAGGCGATGGACAATCAACCCTTAACGCAAGGTCGAGATCCATGACTCCGAGAATTATGTTGAGATTCTCTTGCCATGACTTGAAGTTAGTGCCGTTCAACATAGGAATTAAATTAATGTTGGCAATAATATTTGCAGGAGTAATTACAGTTGAATCGGAGAACAACAAACAACAAAATAAGCTCACATTATACTTAAAACCAAAAATAAAAATAAATTTAAATAAAGGTAAGCCACATATCAAGGTACCGTGCACTCCATTAATATTTTATCTTCGGATAAAATATTAACTTGTAAGTGGTATTTTAGTGTAGTAATCAAATACTGATAATAAAGAACACGTCAAATATTAAATCTTCCTTTTGGCCGATTTATTATTCACATAAAACCAAATAACTATCACGCGTTTATTACCACAAGATGCACATATAATTTTGATAAGCATTGACCTTCCTTTGGGCCAATAAATATTCATATAAGTTACACACACAACGTTTTTATATTTTAAAATAAATGAATCTCACAAGAGAGGTTACTTTGGTAATATCTAGCTTCATTTTAGTTATCTCAATATATATATAAACATACCAATATTCAAATTTAAATTTTCCAAAACCAAAAATAAATAAGTCTTAATTATGGTGGCCCCAAAATGAATTAACCACAAACAAGGACTGCAAGTACTTAAGAAAATGATGAATCTAAAAGATTAATTCACCAAACTAAAAAAATTACTCAACGAGCTAAACTTTTCTAGCAGTAAGTATGCCGCAAAAGCGGCTCTAAAATCCCAAACCAAAAACATAAGGGAGGGCAAACTCCTTTCTCGGTAATGCTGCACCTATTTTCATGACTTTTTTATTATTATTTAATTTGCTGAAAATAAACTATAAACTTTTGAAATCAAAAGCTTGAGAACAGCAATACCTACAATGCAATTTCTGTTTTGCTGCACGAAATAGCCTGAACTAGCTTTTACATGAGATACAAATTTATAATTTCTGTCCTTTTCAGAAAAGAAAACAAATTTAATCGAATACATGTTCTATTCGCTTTACGAAATCTGATATTGCATTAAATCAAACAAAACTAATTCTCAATGATTTAACACGATATAGGTTAGGTTCTGATAACAATTGTTGGAACCAAAATATTTTAAGATGAAATTCTTCATCTTTTATCGAAGACCTATCATGTCAAATAATCAAAAAACAAAACTAGAAACGGAAGCGTACCTGAATCCATGAGAATTGATGAAACTCGTTGTCTTGCGGTTAGTGGTCTTCCAAACCCAGACATAGGAATTCACAGAAGACGGCTCTCACTTTTCCACCGATGGTACATCAGAAAAGAACTTTACGTCTGATTTATAGTTGCACATATTTATGTAATTCTAATTTAGCTCATCATAGAAGTGACATCTGGGTTACTACACATAAGACCTCATACTTTAGGAGACGTCTTATAGATCCATTTAACTTTAAACCTTAGCAGATCATTTTTAATTTGGGTCAACCTTTTAACAATACCAACCAATATACACTTATTCTTAATACAAAATATATGTGCAAGTCCATAAACTCTTATAATTACTTGCAAAAATTTGGATTATTTTTCTATGCCTGGATTTGAATAGTACTCCCAAAAACACAAAAAGGAAAAAAGAAGAAGAAACAGAAAGACTAAAGTAGGACCCAATCCTCATCAGCAAAATTAAAAGGAAAATGTGGGGCCGCCATTTGACTGGTCCCACAGGAAGTTGAATGAGGGGACCACTTTGAGAGGATATAACATGGGAACCAACAAAAAGAGACAAGTATACACCCTAGTTCACAGCTTGCCACGTAAGAATTTAGCAGCCAATGAGTCCTCTTTCATAATTCATGAACTGTTTTTCTTTTCTTTTGTTTTTTTCTCGCTAATTAACTACTCTTGGTTTAGGTGAACTAGTTTCTTGTACAACAAGAATTTGTCCTTGCTATTCTATTTTATAGGTTTAATTAATTTCAGTGCAAGACTGCAAGTACAGTGTATCACAATTTGTTAACTTAGGGGTTGTTTGGTGTGAGGTATAAAAAGGTATAAGGGTGATATAAAAATTTAATATCACATTAATATTTTATTTGGTTAGCAAACCAGGTATAAGTTATTCCGGTGTTAATTTTAATACTGGGATAACTTATTACCTTATAGAAGGTGGGGTAATTAGCACCGGTATAACTTATACCTTCTTCTTATAAATTATGCAATTGTCATTCTTAATACAACATACCAAACAATGAATAAACAACAATCCCAGCATAACTTATCCCAATATAACTTATATCGGTATAAATTGTATTCTAACCAAACGACCCCTTAGTGTATATAAGTGAAATTTCTTCTATTTAATTATATTTCTGTTAAAGAGTACGAAGATATATAATTAAATATATAATAACACAACTAATTGGTTGAAACTGATCTAGTCTAATATACGACTAGTTAGAAGAATATGAGTAACATTTAAATTGAATGTGCTTTTTTTTTTTCCTTCTGGAATATGAATTTGAATCTTTTGGTCTCAATACTTACTAGCTTCGTCAAAGATTCAACTACTATTTATTTTTATTTAACTTGACAATTATCTGAGGATGAAATCTTTTCTTTTTTTGGTTTGTCACTTAAAGAAGATTTGAATAGTAGTACTCCTAATAAATTTTTTAAAAAAAATTACTTTATTTTCAACCCGTCCAAATCTCAAATGAACATTTGATCGATTTTTTGATCTATATGCGTGAACCAAATGCTTAATTTCTGAGAAGACCAAATTTCCACTACAAAAATGAGAAACAACACCGACAATACTTTTCAGGTTATAACTACAAGAAGTATATGCACTCAAGTAAAACTATGAGAACTTTTTGAAAGCAAAAAGTTTTCGTGTCTCGTCTCGTTCATTTATATTTTCCTGTGCTGTGTCGTTCATTTTTCTTTTATTGTTTCCTCCAACTATCTTATTATGGACTTTACCGATTTGAACGTTAGAAAAAACAGCCCATTCATTCTCTGCTGATAAGTTAAATGACATAAACCAAGACATTTACGCTGCAATTTGAGTTATTATATTTTTTTCTATGTATATATCAAAGTAGGGAAGAGAAGCGAAAAGGAAAATTAAATGAGAAAGCAAGTTTGTGCAGAAAATAATTAGATAAGTTAAAGAAAGGGAAAAAGTACAAACAGAAAAATAAAAGACAACATACAATTGTTTTCCAAAAACAAATGATAATGGAGAATAATGTTGGGGGCTCAATAGAAAAGTAGTACTCCTCCATCTTTACTCTACTCTACAAGGGAAGGAAAAGGCTTCGACTTTCCTTCCTTTCTTTTTTCTCCCCTTATCTCTAAGCAAAATAACGCAATTATTCTCTTTCCTTTAATATGGCTTGTCAAAACAAAATTGTTTCTTTTCCATCTGATTAATTATATTTTTGCCACCATTTTCCTTCTATTCGCTCTTTTTATTTACTAATTATATACAAACCAAACAAAAGAGAAGGATAAACCCTCCCGTCATTTCCTTCAAGGAAGCGCATATGGACGCGGAGACTGGCAACTAAGGCAAATCGAACCCACCTATATAAACAACAATACACGTCGCAGTCTTCAAGGTGCCATGTGGATGTCATCAAATATTTATTCAACTTAAATCGTTACGTTTCATCAAACTAATTGTAATATGTAAATTTCCATAATTTTATTTGTTTTGTGTTCGAATAATAAATTAAAGTGTTTGATATGATTATTTTTTGTAAAATAATGTTCTGTAAAAGTAAGTCTTTTTGGTGTTTAGTTGACACAATATTTTTCATTAAATGGGAATATGACTTTACTGATTTTTGGGTGAAAATTATGGTCATTCACAGGTTTCAACTCTTAACTTCATGTTATTGTTCCTATTAACATTTCGACATTAACTTTTCATCTCGTTATCCTAACTCTTTCGTAGTCTAACACTAATTCAAGTGTATTCGTCTTTGAGGGAAAGACTAGACCGTGGTTGAATTCATAAGGCATCATAATGACGAGTATCTCGGCCACGATCGATGTCAAACCATCAGAAAGCCTGTATGGCGAAGTACATATCATGGCATTTAGGGGGGACGACCTAAAGTACAACCGGTAAATTAGGGTATTCTGGCTAAAGACCGTTGGATAAAAGGAAATACTTACGGTGTATATACTAGGGAAGAGAACAAGAACAGAACTTTTTGCTTCATCTAAAAACACAAAACAATGGGGGATGACTTATGAAGAAAAGCAAGAGAGGGCTTAGATCTTGGCAACTGATCTTTGTAATCATCATTATCGAATCAATAAAGATAGATCCCGTAGCTGTCAATGACATTCCTTCTTGTTCTTCATTTATTACTTCTCATTTATTGTGTTCATTCATTGTTCTTCATTTATTGCTCATCATCAACTTTTAAAGGCTGCCCTCGAGGTCTCATACTGCTGAGCTCGAGGCCCTCAGTCTTGTGACCACACTGGTTTGCTTATCATTTCTTGTTCATTTACTTAGCATTATCCACATAACAACTAGTATTAAGATAAATCACGTATTTTTAGAATCACAAATCAAATATAATTGTTAATACCATTTTCCAGGTAAATAGTTTGGCACCCACCATGAGGCTAAAAATAATAGTGATTGTTTTGGTGCTAGTTTTTTGATAACACACGTTATTCTTCACACTTTTCCTTATCAAAGGTTCTTTGATTTCAAGCTTAATCATGTCTATCACACAAAATGCACCTCTTCACGACAGTGAGGGACTGGGAGAAAATAGTGGCATAAGGCTCAATGTACCACCTGTAAACCCTGAGGGAGTGCCAAACGTGGAGCCAGTTGATATCAGCTCCCACAACGCTCTAAACACGGAAGCAGGCGCAGACCCCGCAAAGAATGGACGCAGAGAAGCCCAGGCTGGAGGCCAAGAAGCACGAGGAATGGAAGAAGGAGGAGTCAGCCTCTAAGTAATATTCGAGATGCTGCAAGCTCAGCAAGTCGCCATTGCTTAACTTCAAAGTCAGAACAGAACCCCTAGCACCGCCGAACCAGTAAACATGCAGCACAAAACAATGCTAGAAAGACCAGACGAAAGCGGATCGGGGACTGACCCCTCAATCATGAAAATGCTTGAAGAATTGACTAAAAGAATCGAGTTAGGGGAAAAGAAGATAGAGGCTAACGATAAAAAAATGGAGACTTATAACTCGAGGGTTAATCAGATCCCGGGCGCACCCCCGATTCTGAAGGGTGTAGATTCAAAGAAGTTCGTGCAGAGACCATTCCCATCAAGTGCAGCTCTGAAGCCCATCCCGAGAAATTCAGAATGCCCGATGTCCTGAAGTATAACGGGACCACAGACCCCAATGAGCACATTACCACTTATACTTGTGCTGTAAAAGGGAATGACTTAAAGGATGACGAGATTGAATCCGTCATGCTGAAGAAATTTGGAGAAACACTGTCGAAGGGAGCCATGATGTGGTATCACAACCTACCCCCGAACTCGATGAATTCGTTTTCCATGTTGGCAGATTCTTTGTGAAAGCGCATGTCGGTGCCATCAAGGTTGCTACAAGGAAGCCCGAGTCTTCAAGATCAAACAAAGGGAGAACGAGATGCTGAGGGAATTTGTGTCTTGTTTCCGGATGGAGCGAATGGAATTGACACCGGTCTCCGATGATTAGGAAGTGCAGGCTTTCACTCAGGGTTTGAACAAGCGAAGCTCGATAGCTTCGAAATAGCTAAAGCAGAATTTGGTCGAGTATCCTGTCGTGACTTGGGCAGATGTACACAACAGATATCAATCAAAGATCAGAGTCGAGGACGTCCAACTGGGAGCCCCCTCTGGCTCAGTATAACCTAGCAGGCTCTTAACAAAGGAACAAAGGTTTACAGAAAGAGAATCGAGACCAAACAAGGAAAGATATCAGCCGTATGTAGAAGATCGAAGAAATGCCCCGAGGCGTAATGCACCTCGAGGAGATCGAAGGATAGATCGAGGTCAAAATTCCTGGGGACTCATGAGTAAAGCCGGGTTCGATAGGCACACTGGGCCGGTAGAGGCACCCCGGTTATCTGAATACAACTTCAACATCGATGTCTCGGACATTGTATCGGCCATAGGTAAAATCAAAGATACTAGGTGGACAAAACCCATACTATCAGATCCTTCACAAAGAAACCCTAACTTGGTATGCAAATATCACGGCACTCACGGCCGTAGGACTGAGGATTGCAGACAACTTCGAGAGGGGGTAGCCCGACTGATCAGCGAAGGGCACCTTTTAGAGTTCCTCAGCGACCGACTAATAACCAATTTCGGGAAAGAGAGGCAAACAGGAAGAACAAACCAGAAGAACCACAACACGTCATCCACATGATCATTGGAGGGGTCGACGCCCCACATGGACCCATTGTCAAGCAAACGAAAACATCCATCACCAGAGAAAAGCGAACTCGGAGTTACATACCAGAGGATGCTTTCATATTCAGTGAAGATGACATCGAGACCTTATCTCAGCCTCATGATGACGCATTGGTAATTTCTTTTCTTCCAAATAAGTTTCAAATTAAATGTGTGCTCGTAAATCTAGGTAGCTCGGCCAACATAATCAAGCCGAGGATGGTGGAGCAGCTCGGACTGCACGACCAGATCGTACCCGCCTCTCGAGTTCTCAATGGATTCAACATGGCCAACGAGACAACGAAAGGAGAGGTCATCCTCCCGGTCAACGTGGCCGGTATAATCCAAGATACCAAGTTTCATGTCATCGAAGGTGACATGAGATACAATGCCTTACTTTGAAAGCCATGGATACACAGTATGAGGGCAGCGCCATCAAACCTTCATCAAATGATAAAGTTCCCAACCAAGGATGGAGTAAAAACAGTGTACGGGGAACAGCATGCAACACGCAGCAAGAGAGATGTTTGCGGTGCATGACGTAGCACCGATATCAATACCCTCTATCTCAAAGAAGCTAAAAAGCAAGAGCGAATAAACGACCATGTCGCGTCCTCGGTGCAAGCAATTAAAACGAAACGAGGCTCTAACACTATCAATGCTAAGGTACAAATTTCTCCCTTTTCACTTATGTTTTATACTAACTTATTGCAGGTGTTTGATTTAAAGGAGTCGAAGCACCCTCCAGCTCAAAGACCTTGGGTTTTAAAGCATGTGTTGCAATCTTTTTCCCTTAGATCGGGTTTTATCCCAAACGGGATTTACCTGCAAGGTTTTTAACGAGGAAAAATCCATATGCTACCTAAGGAGAACTCATCCAGTATTCGAGGCTTCTCTTTGATCAACCCCAAATATTGGGGGGCATCACCCTGAGAGGTCACCTCTTCAAAGAAATCGAACTATGCCTTGGAGAACCTCGATAGGAGAATGTTGTATTGGGCCAAACAGTCAAATGAACCGTGTCTATGTAGAATGATCGAACCTCCAAAGGAAAAAAACATGTACACATATATCAAGTGATTGAGGAAACCTCTTTGCTTATCAAAACACTTTGTGCCTCGAAGAAGTTCACTACTTTCTCATAAGAAGGCTCGAGGGCCAAAAAACTCTCAAACACTCTGGGACTGTCATCGAAAGTTAGCTCATCGAGCCATCAAAAACTCGAATTCATAAGACCTCAATTAGACAACTCCGAGCTCGTAAGACCTCAGTGAGGCAAGGCCAAATCTGTAAGGCCTCAACGAGGCATGCCAAAACTTATAAGACCTTAAAAAGGTATAACCCCGATATTAAGATCAAGGCTATATATCGAACTTGTAAGACCCCTAAAAAGGCATACCCTCGATATAGACACCGAGGTCATCTCACCCAGGGACTAAAGGCTACGGTCAAACATAAAGACTACAGTCACATCAAAAGGCTACGACCAAATTAACGCGGCTCGGAGATGTTCGATCGCCACCATAAAATTAAAGGCCTACAAATACTTCGAAAAGAACCGGTTAATCAGGCTACCCCCAACATAAGCAAAGGAGCTTCAATCATATCAACTCCAAACAATGACAAGGCTTCGAGACAATCAGCCTTCGACAAAAGGCTTCCAAAAATCAGCCTTCAAGAGAACCTCCCGAGGTACTCAATTATCGTCATATATCGACTCATAATCAAGGTTCTTATTTGAGCCGTCGAAGAGTCAGACGAACACAAAACATGCCAAGGCATAATCAAAACTTCAAAGTTTTCAGCCAAAATGGGGAAAACTATAGCCATATTAGAGGTCACATCGAGCAAATCTAAAAGTGCCTAAGGGCCAGCCTAAAGAGCCTAAGGGCCAATACGTAAAAGCCAAAGGGCCAATATTTTGAAAACCTAAGGGTCAATGAGTCTGAGTCAAAACTTGATTCGAGGACCGAGCCCTGAACGGTCAACTATTATCAATTACTCGTCAAGCACAACCTAAAGGTTCCTATCTTAAAAAGTCCAAACATATCGACCTAATTATCGACGAGCATCAACACTCAAAACATAAACAAAGACACAAACATATAGAAATTCATATAAAGGGAAAACCAAAGGTTTCCTTTTTTATTAGAAATAATGGTACAAAGATATATTTACAACACTCCCGCAAGGAGCCCTACACAAAGAACAAGAAAGAAAAACCTAGTATACCCTCGGGAACTTAGACTTTCCCCCCTCGGGGACCATGTCTCCGCCGGCTCTCTCGGGACCAGCTCCCTCACCAGCCCCCTTCTTGTTGTCTTCAACATCAAAAACGAGGAACTTGGCGTCGAACTCATCTGCCTTGGCCTGCTTTATCTTCTCCGAGAGATCAAAGCCCTTACCCATGAATCTCCTCGAGAGTCTCCCTCCGGGATTTGCGTCGGGCATATTCATTGCTTCTCCTCTCTCGATCGGAAGCTCCCCTCAACTTCGTACGAGCTTCAGCAGTGTCTTTCACATAGAAGGCCACCTTCTTATCGGCTTTTGCTCGGACCTTTTCAGCTTCGGTTCGGGCGTCCACGACTTCGGCCTTCATCTTCAAAAGATTTGTTTCAAGCTTAGCAATCCTGCTCGCCTGGACCGAGTCGCCTTCTTGAGCATTACAAAGCTGTATCTCGAGGGCGGAGGCCTTAGCCAAAGCGTTCCTTTTGGACGCAACATGAGCATCTATCTGTGCCTTCAATTTGTTGCATTCAGAATTGACCTGGTTGGCTTCGCCCTGAAGGCGCTCCTGCGTCTCTGTCTTCCTCTGCAACTGGGATAACGAAACGTTAGTTTCCGAAGATGGGAGAAGAAGCCTGTATTACCTCAAAATAGAAGTTACCCGTTTCTCGAGAATGCCTTCGTAATCATGACTTCGGTCCAACTTCGATCGAAGATGTATCAGCTCTCTTGTCTTCTTATCACAAAGAAGTCTGAGAGATTTCTCCCCATTCAAGGCTTTACGCAACTTAGCCTCACAACGAAGCTGCTCAGACTTGAGCTTATCGAAGTCCTATGAGAAAGAAAAGTTCAGTTAAAAAGGAAATAACATAAAGTTGGAAAAGTTGTAATAACTTCAAAACTCACCATAGAGCAGAGCCGCTGAGCTTCTTCGAATGTCGACTTCGCATCTACCGGCTTGGTCCCATCGGCCTTGGTAGGATAACCCGAGGCGCTCTGATTGGCGGAGATGCGTCAAAGCCCATTCCCCTCGGAGTACTTTCTGACGTCCGAGAACTAGCTGCCAAACAGGTAATGAAGGACCTTCACCTTTCCTCGCTTGTGGAATCTCTCCCTCGAGACTAGGGGTCTCGAGTCCAGCAGGCTTAACAGTCTCGGGAGGCCTCCTGGTTCGAGCCATCAATATAGAGTCATCCTCTCTGTGTGCATTAATGTCCACAGAGCGACCGATAAAAATGAGGTCTTCATTAACGACAACGTCCTCCTCGCGCCCCCGGGCGGATCCTGCTTTACTATGGGAATCCTCGTCCTTCGAGGAGCTTTTCCTTTTTTTATCCTTCCCTATCTCAAAAATCAAAGGTTTTTCTTCCTCCTTGAAAGGGGACGGTCTCACCTTAGAGAACTCATCGATGCCTGCTACAAAGAAATTAGTTTACGAAAGGGAATGTACTCCTCAAGAGAAGAACACATAGCATATACCATGGTGCTTAGCCTCCCATTTTCCTTTCGACAAATCTCGCCAATTGCACTCGTCATAAGTCGAAGAGGCAGCCAGTTGCCGCAAGATCGGGGACCTCATTTGGCATCCATGAGATTGCTGCAAAAAAGGAAAGAAAATGCCCTTACAGAATCTGGACCGAGAACAAAAATAATAGAATACAGCGTATCACTTACGCTTGAAATTCCATTTCTCGGGAAACGGCAGGAACTCCGCACGAATAATATCAATAGTCCTCACTCGAACAAACCGACTCATCCATTCTTGATCCCTGTCCTCTTCATCACTGGAAATAAAAGGCTTGGTGGATTGGCATCATAGTGTAATTAGACCTCGATGATGTAAAGGCCAATACAATCTGATGAGATTGCTAAGAGTGAACTCGAGCTCGGCCTTTTCAGCGAAAAATCTCATCATCAGCACAATCCTCCAGAAAGACGGGTGGATCTGAGCCAAAGTAACTCGATATCTTCGACAGAATTCGAGCACAAATCAGTCGAGAGGACCCAACGTAAAAGGGTACGTGTACACGTTCAGAAACCCCTCTACGTGGGCCATAATATCCTCTTCTCGGGAGGGTACCTGCAGTCTTACCTTTTTGCCCCATCCATAGTCTCTCCTCACAGCCTCAAGGTGTCTCTCTTCTATTGATCGAATGAACCTTGATGCATGTTCTCGATGGCGCGGAATGTCGAGAGGTTTCTCTATCGGAAAATCTCTTTTCGTAATGAAATAGTTTGAAGTTAGCTCACCAAACACCGGTGGGGTACCACCGGCCGGGCAGGAAGCAGAGGTGGGACTTCCCTCTTCCCAGTGAGCAGATTTGGGCATGGTAGACATAGCTCCTTCAACACAAGAAAGGGAAGATAAAAAATCAGGCGAAAGCTTTGATTTGATGCGGCAGTAGAACTAGCGCAAAAAGGGAACTCTACAGTGAAAGGTAGATGCACAAAGCGGAAAAGCCTTCAAAGAAAGGAAAACAAGTATATATGGAAGAGCGACGACTATTCATTAACTTTGAATAGCCAATAAACTCTCACGATGCAATTATGACTTTTTGGGAAATGTACAGACGGGGCCATTTCGGTTACTTCACGGCCATGTCACAGGAATAACGTTACCACCCCGTGTTCGAGGTATTGAGGAGTCAAATTGAGTCCTTACCAACCCTACCTAGGGAAGATATGTGATCGAAATTAGAACAACCCGATCTAGAGGGTCTCTGTTACGCCGAGACCGAGCTCGAAGAAGTTAAGTTCAAGTTCGAAGTTTGACTTCGGCACGAGCACTAAAATGCAAAACTTTGAAGACATTAAACAAGAAAACCCTTTGCATTCCAAAAATATATTTACGAAGGTGTATTTACAAAACTCCCACGCGGGGTCCATATACAGAAGAAGAAAAAGAAGTAAAAAGAGCAAAGGTGGCTTAGTCTTCATCTTTGCTACTCCCCGATCCACCCGCAGAGCCCTCTTCCGAAGTAGTCAGAGCCGCTGACTCCTCTTCCAAGGCCTTCACTTCTTCGATCTCGGCGGAAAGATCAAAACCCTTGGCATGCATTTCCTCGAAGGCCTTTCTCCGGCCTCTGACCGAGCAAGTGCAAGGGCGCGAGCCAGTTTGAGCTCGGCCTCTTCAGATATCTCCCTAACTCAAGTATTGGCCGCAGCAACATCATCTCGATATGAGGATAAGAGCGCATCAGCTTCAGACTTGGCCATGGATAACGCGACAACCGATTCAGCATGAAGCTTCTGGAATTTCTGAGCCTCCTCCTTAGCACCTTGAAGAAGACCCTGGGTCGAGGGCAGCTCCCCTCGGAGAGTATTTCTTTCTAAGACCATGCTATCCTTGCACCGTTTCAACTCAAGGATTTCAGTGTCTTTGGCCACAATCTCTTCCCGAAGCTGCTCCTCTAAGGCATCCTTCCACTCAATCTGCAAATGCAAAGTCAATATAGTAAACACCAAGTTATGAAAACAAAAAGCAAGCTCATGAATACCAAATTTCCTGCTCGATGAAGTTGGCCCGCTCTTGGAGCACTTTCTACGAGCTTGCTCGAAGGCTGTTCAGTTCCTCCTCCCTTTGGGCATATAGAGTTTTTAGCTCTTTCAACTCTGTGGCAAACTTCTCGAACTCCTCCTCACTATGAGTCAGTTCAACTCTTAACTTGGAGAAGTCCTGGTCGTACAACATCGTGACCTATAGCACGAAGGAAAGAAGTTAGAAAAACAAAGATCAAAACTCAAGGCACAAAGGTTATGTTAAAATCACCTATTTTTGGAGTTTCGCAGCCTCCTCAAGAATGACTGGGGCATCGAGATCATCATCCTCTTCGACGCCGACAAAGAAATCTCCAAATGTGTCATCCTCTCCTTGGGATGCCCCCACATCGGGAGTCTCCCTGTTCTGGGCATCCCGTATTTGCCCAGGGGAAAATGATGGGCCTGGTTGAAGGTCTCCTAAGGCATCAACCTCAATCGGGGCTTTCTCTCGCCCTCAAGGGGCCTCGGAGCTGGATCCTCTGAATGCGCCAACCAAGTGCTCATCGACACAAGTGATCAGTGGTCGGCTCAGGGACTACATCCAAACCTTCCTCCGGGGTCTCCTCAATACGAGGTGGGGCCGCACCGGTCACCTCAGGCTCGGCAGTCTTCTGCCCAGTAATCTTTGGAGCATCAACGCTTAGTCTTACTCGATGTACCAGCCGGCAACCATCATCATCTTCGTCTTCAACACGAAGACTCTCAGCAGCTGCCGAAGTCAGGATCATTGGATCGGCCCTAGGCTTTCGAGCCTTGGCTCTTTTTGGTTTCGGAGACTCTGCCAACGTCTCCTTCTTTCTCTTTCTATCTTTGACGGGACTTTGGATCTCCTCTTTGCCAGGAGGAGGCGATCTCATTAAAACTGCTTCCCCGAGGCCTGCACAGGCGTAAAAAGTCAAACATACCACTAAGAAATCTATTCATAAAGGATTTATAAATGACAATGGTGAAGGCGTACCATGATTTTGGCTTCTCATCGAGTTTTGTCCAGATCACGCCAAACGCACTTGTTATATGAAGAGGCAGAGTCTAAAAGTCCAACCCAGCCCGGGAGGTCCTTGACAGTGCCGGGGAACCACAAGGTGGCTAAGCAACCAGAAGAGAATCAATTCAAAAGAGAAAGGAATTAGTTCGAAAGATAAAAAGAGGGCATTCAGATGATAAAACATGCTCGGTGTAACAACACTTACATCTTATATTCCATTCCTCAGGGAATGACATCTTCTCGACAGGGATGAGGTTCGAAGTCCTGACTCGAACGAAGCGGCTCATACACCCCCGGTCTTTATCTTCGTCGATGCTGGCAAAAAATGCTTTGGCAGATCGGCACCGCAACTTGACTAAGCCCCCTCGATAGAGGCAAGGGCTATATAATCTAATCAGATGGTTGAGGGTGAAATCCATCCCCATGACCATGTTCGTGAAATATCTAATCAAATAGACGATTCTCCAAAAAGAGGGATAAATCTGACCAAGCGTCACTCGATATTTGTCGGCAAAAATTGAGGATCACCGGGTCTATCGGTGGAGAGGAAGAATCTACAGGGCCTAAGGTAAAGGGATACGTATATACGCTAAGGAAGCCAACTTTTTGCTTAGTTACATCCTCTTCCGGTAAAGGAATCTCTACTTGTACCGCCTCTCCCTAGCGGCAATCTAGTTTCACCTTCTCTACATCAGTAATTAAACTGATGTACTAAGACATAGGCTCGTATCGACCCGACACTAAAGAAGGTTTTTCAATTTTGAGATCGGACGATGTATCGAAGGGCCTAAGAACGCACTCCTCAACGCTGGGAGGCACTACCTATTTGCTCTTAGACGAGCGTGACGAAGAAGGGGCTTCCTCTCTTCGAGGTACTGTCCGAGAAGTTTTGGCCATGATTGTAATAAAAATTTCAAAGCAAGTTGACAAAGAAGTGAACACAGAAGAAGGGTGAAGGCAGAAAACTGTTAACAAAGATTTGAAGATTTGAAGATGTTGCAAAGGTTTGAAAGAAAGGGAATTTGAGTATTTATAAGTCACTTGGAGGAGTTGAAAGGGCAACCAATAGCGGTTAGTGGGCTTTTCGAGAACCGTGTCTGATAAGACCCCTGTACAACTTTTTCTGTCACGCGATTTAATGATCTCACGTGGCTGAAGTCACAATGGGGGTGTCGAAGAGGCAAGAACTCAAGATCGTTTCTTATCATTTCATTCTAAGAAACGCGGGGACTATCTGTATACGGCCAAAATTGGTGAGTTCGACTTTGGGACTACTATGCTGCTCCATGTCCAACCTCGAGAAGCCCAAAGCAAAGCGTGAGGTATGACCCCGAGGTGTGTCCCTCGAGGGAGCATATAGAAGGCCCACTATGGTCGACCTCGAAGCAGTACAATCGATGATCATCATGGAAAGAAGGAAAAATTCTCAAATACACGTGGTTAGAGCTGACCAGGTCTGCAAGAATAGTACAAATCCGTACTAAGCCATTATATAGTTGTACCAATAGAATTTCCTCGTTATTATTAGACATGTACTATGTTGGGATTCCTCTTCCTATATAAAAAGGGACCCTTGTCTTTTTGTAAGATATACAATATTGAATACAATAGAACATTCTCTGCTTTTCTTGCCTAAACATTCTCAACAATTACTCTACGAATTTATTGCATTGTTCTTCATTTCTTACTTCTCATTTATTATGCTCATTCATTGTTCTTCATTTATTGCTCATCATCAACTTTTAAAGGCTGCCCTCGAGGCCTCATACTGCTGAGCTCGACGCCCTCGAGGCTTATCATTTCTTGTTCATTTATACTTAGCATTATCCACATAACAACTAGTATTAAAGATAAATCACGTATTTTTAGAACCACAAATCAAATATAATTGTTAATACCATTTTCCAAGTAAACATTATCCTTGTCTAGGATTTATCCTCTATTTTCTCATTTAATTAGTTCACAAAAAGGCTTAGCACTTTTTTGGTAAAATATTTTGGCGCCGTTTGTGAGGACTTTCTAGCCAAAATCTTAGTTCCCTCTAGATTTAAAGCCAGCCCGAGTTTTACTTCCCTACTGTCGTAACCTCACCTTCTCAGTATAAACACCAACTTGAGAGGGTTGTAGGCAAGATTTTGAAATAACCAAACCAATTAGGGTCAGATCTTTGCTTGAAATCGAATTTTTGTCTGATATTTGTACAAAAACTACGTCTTGTTGTAGCGATGGGTTTGGTACGTCGTATGAGTCTCAAGGTGGGATTACAGCCACTGCGCACTTAACACTTCTGCAATCCTATTTTCTATGTTAATGATTATATACCAATCTATACTTTCACCTCTTAGGAAGGGATGATAGCCTACTATGTGATTCTTTGAAATAGCCGGCTTATCCTGCCTTATTTTTGTACCCGTATGCACAGTATAATTTATGTACGAAGTATAACTTATGTTTCCTTTATTTTTTGCACATCGAACGGGATCGGACCGGGACTCGAGCTTAAGGTCCCAACATGCAAAGTAAGTTTAGCCCATAAGAAGCCCAGAGGAGGCTAACGGCGAAGGCAGACATGAGGCTACCAAATCTGAAGTCGCCATTTGAGTACGGGATAAAACAAGTCGTCCTACAACGCCCCCTCCTCTCACCGACTTATCAGTTCAAGTTAACAGACAATTTCTTTTGGGTTTAACTTGTTATTTCTCTTTTTTTGATTGGGATAGGAATACGAGCATTCTCATAGGTGCACGAACAAGGAACAAATACCACCGAACACATCAGGAAAATGTTCCATGCCATACCACCCCGCAGGTAATGGTCGAGCAAAACCCTCGATACCGTACCATATTACAAATGACAGACAAACGGCTCAAAACAAGCCGACATTATTAAGAAAATCTCCTTGACCTGGGACTAAGCGGTGAGCCCATGGGACGTACAGTCTCTTCGACATAGGCAGAACATAAACTCGAAAAGCTTTCACGTATATTCGCCATGACAATCCTACGCCAATTCAGCCGACTAAATATTAGGAATCACGTCCGAACATCGTTTGAGTTAGTCAAGTCCTAGGGTGCCCAGAAGCCCAAGCAATAAGTTCATCGCTCGTCCCGTCAATGACCTCTCAAACTCGAGCAATGAAGGGACTGGATAAACTGGGACTCCATCGACACATATACACTATGCAACAACACATATTATTCTCCAATGAAAGCAAGAGTAAATAAACTGGGACTCATCCCAATGCACGCATAAACGATACAACAATGAGTAATATTCTCCAATAAAAGCAAGGCCGCGTGCGACATTCTTGCCACGCCACCGAACCAGCACATCGCCAAATGGAAGTCTAAATTCCATCTCGCTCGAATTAACAAGTCAAGGTTCGACCTTGTCGAACTCATAACGGGTCATAATTCGACCTCGCTCAAATTTACGCCCTTACGGCCCCTGGCCATCGCTAAATATAAGTCTAAATTTGATCTCGCTGGAATTAACAAGTCAAGGTTCGACCTCGTCGAACTCCTAATGGGTCATAATTCGACCTCGCTCGAATTTACGCCCCTACGGCCCCCCGACCATCACCAAACAAAAGTCTAAATTTGATCTCGCTCGAATTAACAAGTCAATGTTCGACCTCGTTGAACCCATAACGGGTCATAATTTGACCTCACTCGAATTTACGCCCCTATGGCCCCCGGCCATCGCCAAACAAAAGTAAAATTTGACCTTACTCGAATATACAAGTCAAAACTGACTCCGCCAAAGTTGGCAAGTCTGAATTCAACCTCGTTCGAATATACAAGTCAAAATTGACTTCGCCCAAGTTGGCAAGTCTGAATTTGACCTCGCTCAAATATACAAGTTAAAACTGACTTCACCCAAGTTGGCAAGTCTGAATTCGACCTCGCTCGAATATCAAGTCAAAACTGACTTCGCCCAAGTTGGCAAGTCTGAATTTGACCTCGCTCGAATATACAAGTCAATACTGACTTCGCCCAAGTTGGCAAGTCTGAATTTGACCTCGCTCGAATATACAAGTCAATACTGACTTCACCCAAGTTGGCAAGTCTGAATTCGACCTCGCTCGAATATACAAGTCAATACTGACTTCACCCAAGTTGGCAAGTCTGAATTCGACCTCGCTCGAATTTACATGTCAAAAGTGACTTCATTCGAACTAACAAGATGAGATCCGATCTCACTCGAATCAAACGAACTAAATTTGACCTCATTTAAATTCCCAGTTAAAAATTACGGACTCATCACGGGGAAATCTAAAGACCTTTTTCAAAAAAAAAGAAAAAAAAAGGAAAGTCAAAAGATATACAACCAAAGGCAAACAACTGTCTTATTCAGAGAATGTACATACGCAACAGCTGCGCCTTAAAAAAGGCCAAAAACAGGCCCCAAAAAATAAAATAATAAAAACAAACAACAACAAAAGAACAAAAGAAAACCAAGTACAAAAGCTGCAAAAAATTTCACTCGGCATCATCTCCACCGTCGTTCTCTCCAACATTGTCATTTTCAGAAGGAAGCCCATCTTCAATCTCAGCACCCTCACCGGCCTCCGGTGTCGCAGGGTCATAACCGTAGGCAAGACGAGCCTCGCGTGACTTCGCCCGAGCATCTTCCAAGGCGACCTCAGGAACGCTCTCCACCTCCCACAAACCCTTGTATATATCTCATTGTGCCTCAGAATGGACCCATAGCTCATACAAACGGCGGGGGACAACAGCAGAGGCAAATTCTTGAGGGGGGACCTAAGCTAACAACTGCGGCTTCTCAGCCTCAATAGCCGTAACTCGGTCTCCTAGGCTCGTAGCATCCTGACCAAGTTCACTGATCCGCTCCTCGAGCCACGCCTCCCTCAATGTGGTCGTCACCCTCTCGGTTTCCTGCTCATACCCGAGGACGCGAATAGTGTCTTCTAGCGCCGTCGCCCTCACCAAAGCCGACAATCGAGCCCCCTTGGCTCTCTCCAACTCGGCCGCCTTCTTTTCTAGATTAGCCACCTTCTCCGTCCATTCTGCACTTAGATTGGCTAATCTAGTAGCATTTTGCTCAAGCTTAGCTCGCAAAGACAACACCTTCACCTAAAGATCCTCGTACTCCGCTGAAACCCCTCTGCCCTCCACGAGCTCCTCGTCTTTGGCACTAAGTAGCTCCTCAAGCTCGCTGCATCTGCGGATGGACCGCATCAGATCCTCGTCTCTTTTATCCAACTCCTCCCTAACATATTGAGTGTTACCGCCCGCCCTAAGTTGTGCATGCATCTAACGGCACCTATTGTGATACCTGTAATACTTCGCGGCCATTTTTAAAAAGACTTCGGCCCTCGTATCAGCCCTACGAGCACTCTCGATCTCCAGCATGTAAGTCTAAAAAAATAGAGGGGAGGAATCAGCGAAAGCAAAATGGCACAAAACAAAGAAAATATCGAAAGGAAACTCACCCTCAAGACCATCCCGGCCACACCGCGTGACAAAGCGGAATCATTGATCTCCCAAAGAAACTCTCTTTTGGCGGCGGAGCACAGAAGGTCAAATTAGGGCACCGACTCCACCGTGTCCTCCAACAGGTTAAAGTCCGATGGAATTTCGAGCACACGAGAAGGAACTTCCGCTCTCACATCGACCCTGATAAAGCCTTCCTCGAACATCCTCATGTCTTCAGGATGGATGTCGAAATCATATTCATAATCATTTACAACCACGCCCTTCAACCTTTCATTAGCCAAAGAGGGGGTGCGGCCCTACCGAGACGACGATGGATTGCTCAGAACAATTGCTGCAACCCTTGAAATCTGTCCCCTTGCCACGGTGGTCTTTTCCCCAACCGAAATAAGTGTCGCCTCCGCACCCAGGCCGGTATTATCGCCAGCTTCAGATACTGCTAGAGTAGGGTTGCCCCCCGAGGACGTCTCAACTAAAGACGCTCCCTCTGACAGTCTCTGCCTCTTTGATGGTGCCTCTTCGCCACTGATGCGAGAAGGTTTGTCCATTGAACAGACTGTGGAAACTGGGGCGACCGACCGATGAGCAACCTCCAAACGAACAGGTTCAGTCGCGGATGCGGTCCTTCGAGCAACCAAACTTTGGATGCCCTCATCCATAGTTGCCCTTGGAACGGGCTGGGCAGAGCAAGCTCCTTAGCGAAAAGCAAGCATAGGAGCCCTCGCCCTTCTCACTCCTCTCCGACCTGCCAATGAGAAGAGATTCGACCAAACAAATATAAGGTAAAAGAAACTATGGAACAAAGCAACAAAGACCGCAACGAGACGACTCACCAGCAGAAGACTTGCACCCAAACCTCTCATGAAAAGGTACTCATTCGCGAATCCCCATCGTATGGAGAAGAATTGCACTCACCCACTCGCGAATATTGTCAACCAGTGGAGGAGGTACTCTCTCGGCTACAAAAACAAAAACAAACACTCAACGAAGTCATTAAAGGAAGACGACTGACAACTATATTAAGAAAAAATGTATAAAGTAAAAAAGAAAGGAAGACCTGCGGGCAAAATTCCACATCTCAGGAAACCCCGCCGGGTTCGATACCACGTGCTCCGTTCGGACATAGAAGTTCTCCCAAAAACGGCGATTTGCCTTGCCATCCATCTTCACCACCAAACCCTTGGCTACTCGGTGACGCATGTGAATCATCGTACCCCTAAGAAAATGGGGGGGGGAAGAGGTGAATCATGTGTTGTAGAGAAATTCCTCGGTCGACCAGCTCCGCGTACTTGATGAGCATAAGGAAGAGCTTGTACACGTATGGAGAGAGTTGAGTCAGACATACCTTATAGAAGCGGCAGAAATCCACCACCAAGGAAGGAAGGGGAAACGTGTATCCAATGACAAAGAGATACGCATAAAATACGCAGTAGCCCGGACGGTGTGTACGCACTATGTTCTGATCCGCCAAAACCAGTTCAATGTGATCAGTGATCCCCCATTTGTCTTTGAATGCCGTGAGCGCCGCAACATCCATCGTAGAAAAAACAAGCTCCGGCTCGTCCCCAATAGGGCTATTGAAGTCAGTCCTCGCCTTCCCTGGGCGGAGAACCACCTCATCTACTGTCGGGAAACCCTCATCCTATGCCATTTCCACTCCCTCTTCGAGTAGGGGTATATCATTTTTCGGCACCGGAGCTTCAACGGCTCTATTAGGGTTGGAGGATGCACTAGCCATCTCTTCTTCTATTGTGAGGATCGGGGATAGTAAAGGAAAAAAAGTAAAGGCCACAAGAATTTTTGACAGAGAGGGAAATGTGAGAAACTGAAGGAGAAGAAGAAAAGATGCAAAAATCTTTTTTGAGCGATTAGGAAGCACAACATTCAAATGTAGGATTTTCCCCTATTTATAGGGGTATAAGTACCATGAGCGGGAAAGCCAAACACCACCATTTTGAAAATGGAAAAGGCACGAGAAACAATGTGATACATAGAAAGCGTGTGTCATAATGACACATGATGAGCTTTAATGACATTCTGAACTGATGCGACGGTCTGATGCAACTCCCGAAACGTCACATCGCTACCTCGCCACGAGGTATTCGCCCATCGCCCAAGGTGCCCAGATTTCTCATAAGTTTTCTTATCGATGAAGTTCGCCCATCGAACTCGCCCAAAGACGACCTTAATAAGCAGATGGACTAACTGTATGGGTCGAAATCTGACCGCACGAGGAGCGACACAAAAAGGAATGGCAAGGAGTCGACTAAGTCGTGATTGAATCCATAAGGAACCATAATGACGAGTATCTCGGCCACGACCGAGGTCTAACCATCAGAAAGCCTGTATGGCGAAGTACATATTGTGGCATTTATGGGGGACGACCTAAAGTACAACTGACAAATTAGGGTATTCTGGCTAAGGACCGTTGTATAAAAGGGAATACTTACTGTATATATACTAGGGAAGAGAACAAAAACATGGCATTATTTTTGCTTCGTCTAAAAACACAGAAGAACGGGGGAAGGCTTCTGAAGAAAAGCAAGAGTGGGCTTAGATCTTGGCTGCTGATCTTTGTAATCATTATCGAATCAATAAAGATAGATCATGTAGTTGTCAATGACATTCCTTCTTTTTCTTCTTTATTCTTACATTATGGAACAGTACGTCAAGAATGTAAGCCCGTCATTTACATTCGATCTCTTTTATAATCTTGGAAAGTTTATGAGCTTAACTATATCCTTTTTTCTTATTCAATATGCTTCGATCTAGAGTTAATTATCCTTGGCTAGGATTTATCCTCTATTTTCTCATTTAATTAGTTCATAAAAAGGCTTAGCACTTTTTTGGTAAAACACAAATGATAAAATAAGCATAAAATCTTTTTTATCCATCTCTAAATGCATAACTCATGGAGTATTGTATTAAAATTTGCCGCTCACTAGGAGCAAAAAAAACCCGATGCGCCTAGAGGCAACAACTTTCACGTAATCAAGCTTGAGCGTGATAATAACTATTGCAATTCCCTACCCTTTTAATACTCAAAAATTTCCTCCAAACATTATTGAATTTTTACATTATTATCACTCTTTAAAAATGTATTTTTTGAAAATTTCTTGTACTCTTCAACTAATTATTAAAAAATAGTTTTAAAAAAATAAGAATATTTATAAAAAAATATTTTCCGTCACACTAACTAAACGCACCAATATCATATTAGTTTATGTTTATAATTATAGTAAATTTAGACATTTTCATAAAAATATTAGAATAAATTTCTCTTTCACAAGAGTGCCCCAAGGGAAAGGAAAAGGACGGTCAGAGTGGGCGGCTGTAAAAGCTGGAGCTGGAGACATTTGCCTTTATCCTTTCTTTTTCACTTATCAACTCAAAGCCGCTCAACTTGTGGGGTACGAGGTTTGCGTAAATTTCCAAATATAACCTCATGTTGCATGTATCAATTATCATGTTATGTCCTCTAGGCAAAAGATATGGTTTTATTCTTTTTAATAAATAAATAAATAAAGGTGCCGTCTTAAGCAAATCATGTCAAGTGGTGAGTAAAAAAAGAGGAAACCAAGTCGTATTGCAATTTGCTATAGAAGTTGGAGAATTTTATTTAGTACTGGTCTTAGGTACGCGCTTTGTGCGTGTATCCTATTTCAGTGAATATATAATTTTAAAAAATAACCTGACTTTTATTAAATAAAATATTTGAGTTATTGAGCAAAAATTAAAAAAAATATTAGCTATTAAAAATGAATGTGATCCAATTTAGCTAGTTCACTAAATAAAGAAATCTTGTCTAATAAAAGTTTGTTCTGCCATATTTTGATTTATGAGAACTTTGGGTATGTATTATGAAAATTATTATTAATTTTGTTACCTAATACTGAAAATAAGTAATAAATTAATACTATAATATAACTAATTTTGCTCAACTTTTTAATTTATGTCACCGCTAGTGCTCTTCTTATGGTAACAAATTTGTGTAACTTAAAAGTTTGATCAACTTGAAAGTAACTTTACTAACATGAGATTTTGAAAAAGAATTACATTGAATTCTTTTGCTAATTAATTAATTCAAAGAGTTGATTATTTATTCTTAACATTAAAAAAATTATTTATTTCTTTTGCATTGGGGCTTTTTACTTTTATAATAATAGAGAAAATATAGATAATTTTTGAACTCCTTTCGTATTCAAACAATACTTTTCTTTATATTATTTTTATGTAATTTTTAAAAATCACATTTAATAATTACAATATTTATTAAGTATAAACCTCTCACTATCCCTTAAAATTATAAGTTACTACCTATAAAAAGAATGAATGCCTAAACATATTTCAAAAGGAATTGCCGTAAGAAAATAGAAGGAAAAGAAAACATATTCCTAGTTCTCCCAGACAATATTTATTTTTAAATTCTAAATTAAACTTTCTACTAATTTTAAAAGGAAAGATTTCATAACCAAAATTTTAGTGATGAGTCTTATATATTTCAAATAAGGAAAGATTTAATAAATAATATTTTATTTGATTTGAAGGTTCTACATATTAGGAAAATATTTAAATTACTATTTTGTCCAGTGTAAACTCAATTTTAAAAAGGTAAAAAAGGCGAGTGATATTTTGCTAAAGGCCTTCGTGCTTTTAATATAGTATAGACTATTTCACGTGCTCAAGTGAGAGGAGACAGCCATTTGAAGGTAAGAATTGTGAAGTTAAATGTTACAAAAATTTTATCAGAAAAATAGACCAGAGGATCAACTTGTGCCTTTAACGTTATTATCTTGTTCATCTTTTGTGTTGTGATATTTGCTCAGTGATTCTCTATTCTAACCTAAACCTTTTTTGATTTCCCACATAGTGTTCGATATTTATATAGGGACCCAATTAAATCCAGATTTGCACCAAGAAATCTCATATTGAGAGATAAAGTGCTTTCTAACAAAGGTGACTTCATACTCAGGGCTCGAATCCGAAACCTCTAGTTAAGCATGAAGGAGTATACTTACTATTCCATCTCTCATTATTGGTGACCAAAACTTTATTACTCACGCATATGATAAAAAAGAAAGTAGAAATGGGTAGATATTATACCACAAGCTTATATGAAGTTACTTAATTTAAACTATTTTCTTAAACCAGAAATAAAATAGATTAATAGTTCGTTGGAATAACTAATACTAAGTTTCTTATCGAACTGATTATTCTATTTTTTTTAGTATCTGTAACCCTAGGTAAAATTTTTACTTTTATAAATAAACAGAAAAAATATCGAACATCTGTAACCCTAGGTAAAAATTTTACTTTTATAAATAAACAGAAAAAATATCGAACCGGATTGAACAAATTTATGTGCATAAAATTTATTATATATATAAAATTTAAAAATAATAAAGCATTAGTTTTTTTAACTTGGACCTTAAGAGCTTAGATGGAAACAATTAGAATTAACACACAAACTTACTCTATTAATATTGAAACTAAATTGTTTCCAACAACTTTCAGCAAGCTTCCCTGTTATTTCCGCCTTTATATCTGTATGATATTTCGATCAAATATCAAATCTATATACAACAACAATTACCCAGTAAAATCCTACAAAGTGGGTCTGGGAAAAGTAATGTGTACGCAAATCTTACCCCTACCCCAATAGGACAGAGATGCTGTTTCCGATAGACCCTCGGCTCAGAGAAGTAAAAAGAAAGAGAAAGAGAAAAAAACAATTCATTAGTAACTCCAGTAGAAACCGTAATAGTAACAGAAGCATAACAACCAAAAGATAAATGATATGCAATAACAGTAACCAGTAACTAAGGCCCGGGGCTAAGATAAACAGCAAGGATAGTGTTGATTCAACATAAACAGAAAGCCATCTAAGATTAACCCTAATCCAACCCCGCCTCACCCCGATATGAAGTAAGGAAAGCTCTACTACCCCCTAACCTACAACCCTAATGCTTGACCTCCAAACCTTCCTGTCAAGGGCCATGTCCTTGGAAATCTGCAGTCGTACTATGTCCTGCCTGATCACCTCTCCCCAATACTTCTTAGGCCTCCCTCTACCTCTTCTTGTACCCACCACGGCCAACCGCTCACACCTCCTCACTGGAGCATCAAGTCTTCTCCTTCGCACGTGCCCGGACCATCTGAGCCTTGCTTCCCGCATCTTGTCATCCACAGGGGCCACGCCCACCTTCTTCCGAATATCTTCATTCCTAATCTTGTCTATCCTAGTGTGCCCGCACATCCACCTCGACATCCTCATCTCTGCTACCTTCATTCTCTGGATATGAGAGTTCTTAACCGGCCAACACTCTACCCCATACAACATGGACGGTCTGACCACAACTCTATAAAACTTACCTTTGAGTATCGGTGACACTTTCTTGTCACACAAGACTCCAGATGCAAGCCTCCATTTCATCTAGCCCGCCCCTATATGGTGAGTGACGTCCTCGTTGATCTCTCCATCCCCCTAGATCATCGACCCAAGATACTTGAAGCTATCTCTCTTGGGGATACCTGTGATCCAAGCCTCACGTCCATGCCTACTTCCCTCGACTCAGCGCTAAACTTGCACTCCAGGTACTCTGTCTTAAACCTGCTCAATTTGAAACCCTTAAACTCGAGGGTCTGTCTCCAAACCTCCAATCTCTGGTTAACACTGACCCTCGTCTCATCAATTAGAACTATGTCATCAGCAAATAACATACACCATGGCACATCCCCTTGAATATGGTATGTCAATGCATCCATCACCAAGGCAAATAAGAACGGGCTAAGTGCAGAACCTTGGTGTAATCCCATAACAACCGGGAAATGCTCCGAGTCGCCTCCCATAGTCCGAACCTTAGTCTTAGCTCCATCATACATGTCCTTGATCGCTCTTATGTAGGCTATCAACACGCCTTTTGCCTCAAGACATCTCCAGAGCACCTCCCTAGGAACCTTGTCATACGCTTTCTCCAAGTCAATAAACACCATGTGCAGATCCTTCTTATCCCTGTATTGTTCCACCAACCTCCTAATAAGTGGATAGCTTCCGTAGTGGAGCGACCCGGCATAAACCCAAACTGATTATCGGATATAGACGTCGTCTTCCTCACTCTCACCTCCACCACCCTCTCCCAGACTTTCATGGTATGGCTAAGTAACTTGATACCTCTATAATTGTTACAACACTGGATATCACCTTTGTTCTTGTACAACGGTACCATTGTACTCGACCTCCACTCCTCCGGCATCCTCTTCATCCTAAAAATTACATTAAACAACCAGTCGGCCACTCCAATCATGCTCTACCCATATACTTCCAAAACTCAACCGGAATTTCATCTGGCCCGGTCGCTTTACCCTTACTCATCTTACGCAAAGCCCCCACGACCTCCTCCACCTTAATGCACCTGCAATACCTAAAATCTCGGGGACTCTCTGAATGCCCCAAGTCCCCTAGAGCTATATCCCGGTCCCCCTCCTCGTTTAGAAGACCATAGAAGTACGTCTGTCATCTCTACTTAATCTGGGACTCTCTCATCAATACTCTACCATCCTCGTCTTTGATGCACCTTACTTGATCCAGATCCCAGGCCTTCCTCTCCCTCGCTTTAGCCAGCCGAAACAACTTTCTGTCCCCGCCTTTCTCCCCCAATTCCTCGTATAGGCGGCCAAACGTTGTATTCTTAGCCTCCGTGACCGCCAGCTTTGCCTCCTTCCTTGCCACCTTATACCTCTCTCTATTCGCTCTCCTCTCTTCCTCGCCTGTGCTCCCTGCCAACTTTGTGTACGCTACCTTATCCGCCTCCACTTTACCTTGGACTACGTCATTCCACCACCAGTCGCCTTGGTTCCTGCTAGAAAAACCCTTCGATATCCCCAGCACCTCTCTTGCCGCCTCCCTCACATAGTTCGCTGTCGTTGGCCACATAGTGCTCGCGCCTCTACTACTCCTCCAAGCTCCCATAGCGGGTAACCTCCCATCCAACTCCTAGGTTTTATCCTTGGTTAAAGCTCCCCATCTAATCCTCGGTCGGTCACGAGCATACCTCTTCTTCCTCTTCATCATAATGCCGACGTCCATCACTAAGAGCCCATGCTGAGTCGCGAGGGTCTCTCCCGGGATAACCTTGCAATCCTTGCACAATCCTCTATCATACCTTCTGAGGAGAAGATAATCAATCTGAGTCTTCACCGCCGAACTTTGAAAAGTAACCAGATGCTCCTCCCTCTTCGGAAAAGTCGAGTTCGTAATCACCAGCTCGAAAGCCTTGGCGAAGTCTAACAGCGAAGTACCTCATCCATTCCTATCCCCAAGGCTAAAGCCGCCATGCACCTCGCCATAACTACCAACAGCTGACCCAATATGACCATTAAAATTCCCTCCAATAAAAAGCGCCACTTAACCTCCTCATCTAAGCCCGTTTGCGGCGCGTAAGCGCTAACTACATTGAAGGTGCACTCACTAATCACCAACTTAATAAACATTAGCCTATCGTTCACTCGCTTAACCTCCACCACAGACTCTCTAAGATCCCTATCCACCAAGATACCCACTCCATTCTTACCCCTTACGACTCCAGAGTACCACAACTTATACCCGTCCACATTCCTCGCCTTCGACCCTGCCCACCTAGTCTCCCGGACACAAGCTATATTAACCTTCCTCTTCTGGAGAATTTTAGCCGGCTCAAATATCAAATCTATATATTTCTCAAAAACTTTAGCCAGTCTACACTTTTTTTCTTCTTCTTCTTCTTCAGACTTTGTTTTTAGACTCTGGAGACAAAATGGTTAGAAGAAAGCAGTTAACCACCCATATTATCCATTAAAAATGGGTTGGATAATTAACTTTTTCGAAACGGGTCAAATATGGACAAAAACCTTTTCGAAAATGGATAACCAATGAGTTTTAACTTTTATATTTATAAAGCTTCAAATTGGGGGTTCCTTTTGGGAGACTAGGAATTCTCCCAAAAGTGATCATATTCAAGAAGTCATGGATAATACCATATTATCCATCGATTAACCCGTTTTTTATCGGTATTAAATATGGGTCGGATCGAATAATTTATCCATTTTTCATTACCGTTTTCGATCCGAACCATACCCGTCCCGCCCCGCCTGTTTGCAACTTCTAGTAACTCAATAGCCAAAAAAAGGAAATCTTTTGCATTTCGATGTCTAGTATTGTTCCTTGATAATCTTGGATTACAAGCTGTGATGTTTGTAAGGGCGGTAAATAAGCTGTTTCGGCTGGAGCAAAAAAGAAAAAGTAATTTATAATTGATAGAACTGATGTGATATTTATTACTCTTATTTGTGGTTGAGAAGTTTTATTTTGTTTCTCATATAACTTACACTAGTTGTACGAGACTCTTTTTTGTCTCACAAATTTGTGAACCCCAATCTTACACTTCTGGGTCTACAGAAATCTTGGTCCACAAAATTGTAAGACAAAAAAATTGCTTCATATAACTAGTGTCAGTTGCATGAGACGCAAATTAAAATTTTCCGTGACTCAACTATCAAGTTTTTTCAAGAAATGTTTGCATCTACCTCAATTATGAGAGATGGAAGGGATGGGGACGCCAGGAGTTCAAGCTTGCAAAATGAACATCTATAAGCTGTACTCTAAGAAAAAGAGTCTTTTTCCATGCCTTGTCCAGCCTGTATAAAAATATCCCCCATTTTTTAAAGAGGTCACCTTAATACAAACAGAAAAAGAAAAAAGAAAAGAACTATTTTTACTTAAAAAAAAATATCCCAAAGGTGACGATTAAGTAAATAACACGTCAGACCTAATCTAGAACCACCTTAGCCTCAGGCCTCAACCCACCAAATTCCCCATAATTATCCCATAAATTCTCAGGGGCATTATCGTCAATCCATTACCCCACGCCACAATTTGCCTGATACGCGTATCCAATGAGGCCATTATTCAATCGCCATTACCGACCTCTCTTCCTCCTTAAAACCTCGCTTTCCCCGTCCCCTCTTTCCCATTTCTTCTTCCAACCAAACAACAAACCACTCTCTCCTTTTCTCTCTCTACAAGTTTCATATTTTTTCTCTCTATATATTGAAGCAAGGAAATCGAGTTGTTTGTTAATTTAATTTTGCACACAAAAAAAAGGGGAAAAAATGGCTCAGAGAACGGAGAAAGAAGAGACGGAGTTCAAGGCCGTACCTGAAACGATAACGCTTTGCGTCAATAATTGTGGAGTCACCGGAAATCCAGCCACCAATAATATGTGTCAAAAATGCTTCAACGCCACCACCGCTGCTACCTCAACTTCCGCCAGCTCGCCGACAGGGTCGGCGGTCACCATTCCTCACAAGTTCGCTGAGAAATTGGCTAGATCTGAAAGATCGGCTCGATTTAGCTCGTTGAGGTCGTCGCCGGAGAGGAAGTCCGATCTGGAAAGAACAAGTCAACATCTGACGGTAAAGGAGGATAAACTGAAGGAAAGCGAACCGCCGGCTAAGAGAGAGGTGAATCGTTGCTCCGGTTGTCGGAGGAAGGTAGGGTTGACCGGATTCCGGTGCCGGTGCGGCGAATTGTTCTGCGGTGAACACCGGTACTCGGATCGTCATGACTGTAGCTACGACTACAAATCCGCCGGCCGAGACGCGATCGCGAGGGAGAATCCGGTCGTCAAAGCAGCGAAAATCATTAAGGTTTAAAAGAAAAGATAACACGTAAAAACGCATCCTTTTTACCTTTATCGTCAAATTTCAAATGATGAATTACGGAGAAACCGAATTTGCAAACTCCATAACTCTGCTGCTGTTATTCTCGTCTCAGAGAGGGAGAGACGCACAACGAACATCAAAATAGCGAGAGAAGCTCGGAAAAATATGTTTTCATATATTTATATAATTTGAAGTGAATTTGTTGTGTTGAAAATTTAACTCCCTCTGTGGATTGTTATTGAAGATATAATTTTTTTTCAATGTTCGTTTTCTGTTTCGATTATTGAAAGATAGCAACAGAAAGATTGTGGCTTAGCAATTGATTTGTTCTTCGTTTAGTCCTTATTTGGTTATTGAGCTAAATAATGAAATGGAGGTTTTAATCAGCTACGATTCGTATCATTTTCCTATGAAAAGCAAACTCGCCAACTCGGTGACCGTATCATTTCTGTGACAGTGAGTGGCATATCGTCGTAAATTGATTGAAGTGTCGAGGCAATTTGTTATTTGATTTTTTATTATAAATTTATAATAATTATATAAAAGATGACGACATAATGAAATGTTTAAACATAGAATAGGTTAGGGCCATCGGGCGGCCAAGTTGTTGCTGGTGTGTGGTATTGCAATAACTAATAAATTGGGAATGAATCAAGGAGACGTGAAAATGAGGGAACAGAGACTGGTTGAGTTTTAGTTTGAGCAGTCGCTATTATTGTGTAAACAAACGGAGTACTTAAGAAAAGGTTGCCTAAAACTATCATGTTAGGGAAGAAATTTGTTCTAAAGATATCGAAACTTTTTGAACAAATAAATCAAAATTGAAGGGGTAAATCTTAGCTCAGTATAATAATCTCTAGATGGGAAGATAAGTCAAGAGAAGATGGGTAATAAGATTTCTCTATCGATGTGAATCAGTAAAATCCTTCCAAAAACACTTCTCGTTCATAAGTAGAATTATCGCTCATCTTCCCCTTACAAAGTTATGGTTCGCTATATATATAGGGAGTGAGTCCCCTCTAAGTTGTAAAAGACAGATTATAATGAATATTCAAAGGAATATTCTTAGTATTCCCTAACGGGCCTATATTATTACAAGGGTCGTACAATCTCTTGTTTGTCTCAAAGTCGTCCTCTGCAAAACGTCAGGTTATGGGGAAATCGCCGTTTCATCGTACTCGTCGACGATCGTGGTTGTTCAAATTTGGACCCATACAGTTAATCCCTCCGCTTGTCGAGGTTGCAACTTGGTGCGTCCTCGATGAGCGGACACCATGCGTTTCTACGGGAAAATTTGACCCTTCGAAGCGTTACGACATTGGCCAATGGTGGGCGGTCGGCGTGCTTGGCAAGATACCAGGTTATACATTTTACCGGGAAATGATGTCATTTTCACGTGCATCATCATTACGCGTGTTTTCGAGGCGGGAGTTGATGGCTTGTTGCTTCGATTCTGGTGCCACTCTGTGACCTTCCGCTTCGATTCTGGCGCCACCCAATCCTATAAATAGGAAGAGGGTTTGTTTTTTCGAAAGTTCTTGGCCATTTCACCTCTGAATATCCCTCCTTATCTCCCCGAGCTAGCACTGACAATCTTCTACTTCTTCTTCTCATATTCTTCGTTCACAACTTCATCTTCCTCCCTTGCTTCTACGGTATCAACACCTCTTTTCCCTTTTAACGAAAGCATGCCAAGGCAACACCAATCTCGCGAAGGGATTCCTGAAGCCGCCCCATTGTCCTAGGTGTCCCCTTCGGGCGGTGAAGATATGGTGGTAGAGGAGGGTGACAGTCTTCCTACGGTGGAGGAGTTACTGCCGAGACATCCTATGTCTCGAAGTGACTTCCTCAAAGATCCCCCTCCTATTCTTGACCCCGTACTCTCTGAGACGAAGCAAGTTCACATTGACGCTCTTCGCGTAAAGTATGGCATTCCCGCTCATGTCGATATGGTTACGACGGGGAGAGATTTTGTAGAGGTCCACAGACCTGGGTACTGCGCTTTCTATGAGTACCCTTTCGTGATTGGCTATACTTTTCCTCTCTTCCCATTAGCAGAAGAATTCTGTAGATTCTACTAGGTTTGCCTGGCATAACTTTCGCCGTATACGCTTAAGATACTCCTGCAGTTGACCAAGTATACGGAGTTGGCGGAATGTGATGTTTCCATCCATCACCTTTTGCATATGTTCTCCCCTAGTTTCCACAGGGGTACCATGGTGCACTTAAGGCACCGTGGCACAAAAGGCTGGTGGTCGGAATAGACGACCGGGCGAGTCGCAAGTTTTGGCACAAGTACTTCTTCGTCAAAACTGAACACATCGTTTCTGACTCTGCCAGGTTCCCGGAGCGATGGAATGAGACTCGTAAGTGTTGCCGCTTGTTTTACTCTTCCTTCGTCTGTATTTATTATAAAGTTTGTTTGCTTCTCGTTTGTAGCTATGGGACGTCCACCTCGCCCCATTGCGGGTATAAGGGATTGGGTAGCCCGTCTTTCTCCATGCAACAGAAACCAGATTGGCCCGTCTTCGTAAAGCGTTATGGCCCTAAAGGTCCATCTGGTAAGTGTTTCTCCTACCACTTCATTGGCTCTATAACGTCGTTTATTGATACGACCCTTTGTGATGACAGGTCGAGGAGCTTTCAGGCGGAGGGCGCCAGTTCCTGCGTTCCGACAGGCCGTTGTCGCCGTGGACACGCAGTTTGTTTTGAGTGAATCTGTTCGAGAGGGTTATCCTCAACCTGTTCAATTAGAAGGTCCCTCTCGGGTCGTGGTCGTGAGGAAGGAGGCCTCTTCAATGACGGCCCCACACCTCTTGGACGAATCCTCCAATGGGGACGAGTCGTTATCGATAAAAGGAGGAGAATAGAACTCGAGAAGGGCGTGGCCGTGGACGCTGATAGAAGCAGGGCGTCGCAGGAGGCACTCGTACCCACATTTATGGCTGACGCCATTTTATCGGGGAGATTTCCCCAAGCAGAAAGAGTTTACCCAGGAGCCGGCTCCGTGCACTCTGGCGAGGGCCGCACATCGTCTAACGTTGGAGGTCATCGTGTCGAGGGTGACGACTCAGGTTCAGATGTCGACCCGGAGGATGTCAACAAGTTCGTAGGTCGCCATACTCACGTGGAGGTCAGAGCGGAAGGGACTAATCATCACATAGTCGTCCCGGGGGACTACAACTTGTTGCTAAACTGTGAGCAAATGGCGTCTATTTTAGCTCATCTATGTGTTGCTCCTGAAAACGAGGTTCTTAGGGCGATGAGCGACATGGAGTTGTCTCATAACGTCGCTGGTATGGCTTTGCGGGTAGGTGCCTTTCCTTTCTTTTCCGTTGTTGGGTTTGTGTGGCGATTGTCGACCTGTACTTTGTTTCTAATTTCTTTTCCTTTGTGCCATACCCTCATCGTGGAGACCGAGCAAGAGCGTCGGGAGAGGAAAAGGACGGCCATCTATGAGAAGATGTCATCCAAGTATCAACAGTATCGTACTAAGCATCGCGCGATGGACGACATTTATAATCGGGACCCTGAATTTCAGTTGTTTCGTGAGGGGCTCAAATAGAGGGAGGATAAATTGGAGCGTAAGATCGAAGAGCTGAGGGAGCGGGATGAGGAGCTCATGAAGGTTGTCGCCTGTAACAGTGAACTTGAGGCTTCCCTTAAGCTGAAGGAGGATGAGCTTGAGTTGAGCAGGGGGTGATGGCTGAGAATGCCAACTTGCAAGCAAAGGTGTCAAGTTTGACCGCTGAATTGAGTGCGAAGGCGGTGGAGGTTGAGGGTCTTAAGAGCGAGCTGAACGTTGGTGCTGATAAGTTGGCGACTGCTATTTCTAGAACTGTATCTTTGGAGAATGCCCTCCGTGTTTGTAGGTCTGAGCCGACTGAAGAGAAGGAGGCCTCTAATCGCATGGTCGCTGGGCTTGAAGGGCGTGTTAAAGAACTGTAGGCGGAGCTATCTTCGTTGAATGGACAAGTGGCCTCGTTGAGGGCGGAGGATGCAAGTCGACGCTCTCAGCCTTCTACGTCTCATGGGTCCTTGCTGAGGCTCGGCCTGATGTGTACAAGGCTTTTCACGCCGAGGGGAGGGTGATAAGTTAGGATTTTAACATGTTTTAAGCCCCTACTTGCCTATGCTTTGATCATATATTGTTACAAAATAGTCCTAAAAGCTCACAAGTTGTGCTTGATTGTAGGTTTGATCGACAAAGTGACGAAATGTCAAAGATCGGCTCAAAAAGGAGTGAAACCTGCTCAAGTATCAAAGACCAAGAAATCTAAGGAAAAAAGGCGTAGTGCGGACCGTGCAAAGTTGAATGCGGCCGCACTAGGTGGTTCAGAGAGTTGGTAAACCAAGCTAGAGGCAACACGGCCGCGGTACACATCTCGCGGTACGCGGTGAAGGCTCTGCGGCCGCACTACTCTTTTGTGCGGTCCGCGGCCGTGAGATTCAGAGAGATGAAAGTTTGCAAGCCAACACCATGTGCCCCGCGGTCGTGATTGCACGGACCGCGCCAGCTCCCTCCGCGGTCGCGGTCCATTCTACGTGGTTCGCGGAGTCTAAGTTCAGAGAAGCACAATAAAAGTCAAAGAGCCCAGTGCGGCCGCGGTCCATTTAGTGCGGCCCGCACTGACCCCGCAGGGGTATTTTGTCCAGTTTTTCTAGCCTAGTATAAATAGAACATTTTACCATTTTTTAGGTAATGAGATATATCAGACAAGGGCTGCGCTCGTGAGAACGAATTTTGTAGCCATTTTTGGCACTTTTGCTTTACATTTACAATAGATTCTTGTAGTTTAATTTTAGCAATTAATTAATATGCTTAGTTCTTCATCTATTTCTTTATTTTCTTCTTCAAGCATGAGTAGCTAAACCCATCAGCTAGGGTTGTGACTCAACCCTAGTGTGGGTAATTGATGGGTGTTGCCATCTAATGTTAGATTGACTATGGATGTTTGCTATTTGGGTTGATTTTATGTTTTAAATCTAGAATTGGTGGTTGCAAACACTGATTCAAGCTTTGTGGGTTTAACTCTTCTTGAGAAATAGAGTCTATGACCTTAAAATTGACCCAACAAGGAATTGGGATGGACTCATGAGAAATGATAGTCCCAATTAATGGGTTAAACCTCGAGAGAGTAATTACCCTACTTGAACCCTAGTTGCTTGGTCTAATTTGCCTACCCATTTGGTCTCGAGAGAGTCAATTGGGCAAAATCACTTTCTCTACCGAGAGGTGTGAGAGTGGGTAAAATTGTGCAACGGTTATAGCATAAGTCCCAATTATGTCAATCGAACCTTAGTAACATCTACCCGTCAATTAGCCACCTACGTAGTGTCACGACCCTAGTGCCCTTCTTCCCATTAGATACAACTTAGCAATATTCTCGTAGTATAATTTAGTGTTAATCAATGGTTTTATAAAATAGTTATAATTCGAAAACCCAAAAATGTTTGAAGTGACATTAGGAGTAAAAACACATCTCTAGGCTAGACAGACAATCCAGCTCCACTACTAGCTCCCTGAGAAAATCGATCCCGACCCTCATATCGGGTAAAAGCTATTGCGACCCGCTCTTCCTACCTTAGTGTAGCGTCGAGTTGGCAGTGATCACTTTTTGTCTTTTTGGCGTCGTTGCCGGGGAGCTTACGGTGTTGACTATCTATTTATTTAATTTTGTGTTTTGCTTTTCTTTCCTTCTTGTTTACTAATTCTGTTTGTGTCGATCAATCAGGTACAAATGGCTCTTAATGCAAATGACCCTCTCGGCAATGTGATAGCGGGGAGGAGGTAGAGGATCTAGAACAAGATGAGGTCTTACCTCAAGTTCCACAGAGAGGCTAAAATGCCAATATAAATGCAAACGAGAACAACAATATTCCAGACCTTCCTCTGCAACCGCCGAGAGTGGCTCCCAGAGTTTTACCAAGTCAAGGATACGCCAGTGCTATTGTTCCTCCCCGAATCCGGGCGGGGAACTTTCAAATCACAAATGTTATGTTGACCTTGCTCGAGCAAAGAGGGTATTTCATGGGCGCCTCCGATCAAAATGCCTACAAGCATTTGAAGGGGTTCGTGGATACATGCTGGGGTAGGAAGCAGACAAACGTGTCCGAGGATGCGTCGAGATTGAGGCTTTTCCCGTTCTCTCTTCGGGGTAAGGCATTGGATTGGTTATAAAGGCTCCCCAATCATTCTATTACAACATGGGATGAATTGGCGGACAAATTTATTGCCAAGTTCTATTCTCCAAGTCATATGGCGGCTCTTCGAGATGAAATTATAGCCTTCAAGCAAAAGCCAACGGAACCTTTGCACGAGATATGGAAAAGATATAGAACAATGGTGAAAGAGTGCCCTAATAACGACATGACTGAGGCTATAATTCAACAAACCTTTTATCGGGGCATCAACACAACGAATCAATGCATTGTGAACCAATTGGCCGGAGGGAACTTTATGAAACTTTCTTACCAAGAGGCATGTGATGTACTTGATGAAATGGCGACACCTCTTCGGCATGGAAAAGCCGATCAAATGTGCCCCAAGGTGACCCCACGGTCATCCATTTACACAAGGAATTGCACGATCATGGCCAAGCTATTGCCGATCTTACAACAACTATGAATCAATTGGCAAGGGCGCAATTGCAACAAGTCCAAAACCCGCGCCAAGTCAATGCAATAGAAGGTGCTTCTATATTGAAAAGGAGGCAAAGAGGGCAACAACCCCAAGGTAATTGTGAACAATATGACAACAACAATGATGGTGGTGGTTATTCAAATGAGTGCTATGATGATCAAAACGAAGAGGTCCAATATGTTAATAACTACTAAGGGAATAGAGGCAACTCTTCGAATCAACAATGGCATTCTCAAGGAAATTGGGGCAATCAACAACAAGGCGGAGGTAATTGGAATAACAACAATCAACAACAAGGTGGTGGCAATTGGAATAATAACAACCAAAACAACAATTAGGGTAATCAAAGCAACCAAGGAAATTGGAATGGTAATAACAATAATTGGGGCAACAACAACAATCAAGGTAGATGGAACAACAATGGAAACCAAGGAAACAGGGGGATGGTCTTTCAAAGGCCCCCAATGTATCAACAACCGAGTAATCCACCCTCATTCCCCTCTCAAGGTCCTAGTTCTTCCGGAGGTGATATGGGAAGAATTGAAAGCATGTTCGAGCAAATGATGAAAAGGAACCAAGATTCCGATGCCCAATTGGCTTCTCATAATACATCTATCCGGAACTTGGAGGTGCAGTTAGGCCAAATCTCTCAAGTGTTGAATACTTGTCCCAAAGGTGCTCTACCAAGTGATATGGTAGTGAACCCGAAGGGTGGGAATAATAATCATGTGATGGCGGTTACAGTAAGAAGTGGGAGAGGCAGTGATGTGAATGCCTCAAAGCAAAAGCAAGTTGTGGATGAAGATGTTGAGTTGCAGGATGATGATGTACCTTTGATTGTTGATGATGTGGTTAATCAAAATGTGAACAATAATGCGCAGATTGATATTGATGATGAAACTGAGGTAGAGACTCAAGATGTCGTGAACCCGTCTAGGGAACACATGATTGACATGCCCGAGCCGGTTATACCAAAGGCCAAGGCACCTTTGCCTAGGACACCTCCACCTTATCCTCAACGGTTAGCAAAGCAAAAGAGTGACAATCAATTCAAAATGTTCATTGACATGATGAAGAGCCGCACAATCAATGTGCCTTTGGTAGAGGCACTTGAGCAAATGCCGGGGTATTCTAAGTTCATGAAAGATTTGGTAACAAAGAAGAGGTCGATGGAGTGTGAAACAATTAAAATGACTCATAAAGTGAGTGCCATAGTGCATTCAATGGCACCCAAGCTTGAGGATCCCGGAGCTTTTACTATCCCTTGTACTATCGGAAGTGCGGATTTTGCCAAGGCCCTTTGTGACTTGGGGGCTAGCATAAATTCGTACTCAGTCTTAAAGACTCTAGGAATTGGACAAACTCGACCTACCTCAATGAGACTTCAAATGGCGGATCGATCTATGAAGCGACGGCATAATTGATGATGTACTTGTCCGGGTGGATAAGTTTATATTGCCGGACGACTTTGTCATATTGGATTGTAAGGTGGACTTTAAAGTGACGATTATTCTTGGTAGACCTTTCCTAGCTACGTGGAAGGCATTGGTTAATGTTGAAGCGGGTGAGTTGACTTTCCGAGTGGGGGATAAGAAGGTGGTATTCCATGTTAGCTAATCAATGAGACAACCCAATAGCACGGAGGTGTGTTCATTTGTGGACATTGTCACAACTGTGATAGTGGATGACACAAGTTCCATGATCCATTTTGAAGATCCCCTTGAGACCGTGCTTCTTAATACGGATGTCAATGATGATGCTAGTAGAGTGGAGTGCGTGAATGCATTGCATGGTATGGGTTCATATTCATATGAGCCCTTTGGATCTTGAAAACCGCAAAAATCCACAAACAAAGCCATCGATTGAGGAGCCACCGGTGTTGGAGTTGAAGCCACTTCCTCCACACCTCAGGTATGAATTCTTGGGTTCAAATTCTACTTTACCTGTTATTCTTTTGTCTTGCTTAACTAACATGCAGGTTGACGCCACTTTGGCGGTACTTCAAAAGCGGAAAAAGGCAATTGGATGGACATTGACCGACATTCGGGGTATAAGCCCCGCATTTTGCATGCATAAAATCATTTTGGAGGAGGATGCAAGGCCTTCCTTGGAGCATCAAAGAATACTAAATGAGGCGATGCAAGAGGTGGTAAAGAAAGAGGTTATCAAGTGGCTAGATGTTGGGGTGGTTTATCCTATTTCTGACAGTTTGTGGACTTCTCCGGTGAAATGTGTGCCGAAGAAGGGTGGTATGGCCATGGTGACCAATAACAACAATGAGCTCATTCCCACTAGAACGGTCACCAGGTGGAGAGTTTGTATGGATTACCGGAAGTTGAACAAGGTGACTAGAAAAGATCATTTCCCATTGCCATTCCTTGACCAAATGCTTGATCGTCTTGCGGGCCGGGCTTTCTATTTCTTTCTGGATGGTTACTGGGGTACAATCAAATTCTAATTGCCCCAGAGGACCAAGAGAAAACCACCTTTACATGTCCTTATGGCACATTCGCTTTCTCTAGAATGCCATTTGGATTGTGTAATGCTCCGGCGTCCTTCCAACGTTGCATGATGGCTATTTTCACTGACATGGTGGAGGATATCTTGGAGGTCTTCATGGATGACTTCAGCATGGTTGGGGATTCTTTTGAGGAGTGCTTGGTAAACTTGGATAGAGTGTTGAGCCGATGTGAAGACACCAACCTTGTTCTCAATTGGGAAAAGTGCCATTTTATGGTAGAAGAAGGTATAGTGTTGGGTCATAAGATCTCAAAGTGAGGAATTGAATTTGATAAGACCAAGATTGAGGTTATTTCTAGGCTCCCTCCCCCTACTTCTGTCAAAGGGGTGAGGAGTTTCCTTGGGCACGCGGGTTTTTACCGGAGGTTCATAAAGGATTTTTCTAAAGTGGTATACCCTTTGTGCAAGTTGCTTGAGAAAGATGCAAAGTTATTGTTCGATGAGAGTTGTATGCAAGCATTCGAGCTACTCAAGCTCAAGTTGACTTCTACCCCCATCATTACCGCACCAAATTGGAGCTTACCTTTCGAGCTCATGTGTGATGCTAGTGACGTTGTGGTTGGGGCTGTTTTGGGACAAAGAATCAACAAGATGTTTCAACCGGTGTACTACGCAAGCAAGACCATGAATGAGGCTCAAAAAAACTATACAGTCACCGAGAAAGAATTATTGGCTATTGTGTTTGCTATGGAAAAGTTTCGACCTTACCTTATGGGGGCCAAAGTTATAGTGCACACCGATCATGCCGCCCTTAGGTATTTGATGACCAAGAAAGACTCCAAGGCGAGATTGATGAGATGGGTGTTACTTCTTCAAGAGTTTGATCTAGAAATTATTGACCGGAAAGGTAGTGAGAATCAAGTGGCGGACCACTTGTCCCGTTTGGAGGAGGAGGGGAGGCCTTGTGACGGCCTTGAGATCAATGATTCATTTCCCGACGAACAACTCCTTGCGGTGTCAATGAAGGATATGCCATGGTTTGTCGATGTTGCAAATTACCTTGTGACCGGAATAATCCCATGTGAGCTCTCTTCTAACCAAATGAAGAAGCTCAAGCGGGATAGTTTGGATTTCTATTGGGATGAGCCATACTTGTTCAAGATTTGCACGGATGGTGTGATTTGTAGATGTGTACCGGAGGAAGAACAATTGAGTATATCCTAGAGGCTTTCCATTCTTCACCCTATGGTGGCCACCATGGTGGGGTGAAGACCGCCTCGAAGGTTCTTAGTTGTGGATTCTATTGGCCCACCTTGTTCAAAGATGGGGGCGATTTTGTGAAGAGATATGATGAGTGCCAAAGAGGGGGCGGAATTTCAAAAAGGGATGAGATGCCCCTTAATACGATTCTTGAAGTGGATATCTTTGATGTTTGGGGCATCGATTTCATGGGTCCATTTGTTAGCTCTTGTGGGAATACTTACATTCTCGTGGCGGTTGATTATGTCTCAAAGTGGGTGAAGTCGTGGCTTTGCCTAATAATGAAGCCCGGAGTGTTGTTGCATTTCTTAAAAAGAACATCTTCACAAGATTTGGCACTCCTCGTGCTATCATTAGTGATTGGGGGTCTCACTATTGCAACAAGGCTTTCGACACGTTGCTTTCTAAGTACGGTGTCAATCATAAGGTTTCAACCCCCTATCATCCTCAAGCTAGTAGCCAAGTGGAAGCCTCCAACAGATAAATTAAGAGTATCTTGTCTAAAACTGTCAATGCTAATAGGACCGATTGGTCGAAAAAGTTGGATGACGCTCTTTAGGCTTATCGGACGGCTTACAAAACTCTGATTGGTATGTTTCCGTATCGGTTGGTGTTTGGGAAAGCTTTCCATCTTCTGGTGGAATTAGAGCACAAGGCCATGTGGGCCTTGAGGAAGTTGAACTTAGAATGGGATGTTGCGGCAAAACTTCGGGTTGAACAACTTAATGAGCTTGATGAGTTTAGATTCCATGCCTACTCCATCTCGTCCTTGTACAAGGATAAAATGAAGTACCTTCACGACAAATATGCTTGGGGTAAGGAGTTCAAGGTTGGAGATATGGTTCTCTTGTTCAATTCCCGGTTACATTTGTTTCCGGGTAAGCTCAAGTCAAAGTGGAGTGGGACTTTTGAAGTTGTGTTCGTGACCCCATTTGGTGCTCTTGATCTAAGGAACAAGAATGGTGAAGTATTCAGAGTCAATGGACATTGGGTCAAGCATTATCTTGGGAAATTTGATGATAGCCACGTGGTGGCACTTCTCCATCTAAAGTGATGTGTTGGTAACATGCGTCGTGCCGCAACGTTAAATCAGGCGTTGTTTGGGAGGCAACCCATGTCTTTTTCTTTTTGTTGTTTTCTGTATTTTCTTGGTAGTGTAGGTTCGATTTTTGAGCTAACTGATTGTGAGATGTTGTAGGGATTGAGTTGATGCAGTGCAAAGTAGTTTGAAAAAAGTTGAACAGTCTCTGAAGATTGCCAGTGCGGCCGCATTGCACTTTGTGCTGTCCGCACTGGTGATGGTCAAAAGTGGTGCTCTCTGAAGTTTGCCACCGCGGCCGCATTCCATTTAGTGCGGTCCTTGGTGGACCTCCGCGTCCGCTGTCGGTTTTGTGCGGCCCGCGCTTGTAGGTAAGACTGGGTCCCGCATCATGTTCTATAAATAGAGCTCAGGGGTCACCATTTACACTTTTTGAAATTTTAACACTCAGAGACCTAAAAGCTACTGTTCATACCCTCTTATGACCGTAATTCTTGCTTAGACTGACTAATTGCATTTCATCTTCATATCTGGTAATATTTCACTCATTCCTTGTTCGTTTAATTGATTAATTTTATTTTTTATTTTATTACAATTAGCCTGTAACTTCTTTTTCGTCCTGTTTTCTCTATTTTTATTAGCTTAGGTTGGTTTAAGTATTAGTTCTGGGGTGCTTAATTTTCATAATGACTGGGTAATTTGAGTAGGGACAAAGTAGGTAAAAACTTGAACAAAATTGCAAAAATTGGAATCCCTAACTTAGTGCCTGTGCAATATACTCTCTGCGGCCCGCGGTACCCTGACGCGGTCCGCATTGCCATTTTGCGCGGACCGCGATGCCCAAGTGACTGAAATTGAACCTATGCCCAGCGTGAGCGCATTGCACTTTATGCGGTCCGCGCTGGCCCACCGCGGCCGCGGTGCTTTTTTGTGCGGGCCGCGGTCGTTGGATTTAGAGAGGGGTGTTACAGACCTCACCTCAGTGTGGACCGCAGTTGCTTTTATGCGGTCCACGGTGCCCCCTATGCGGCCGCACTACTTTTTGTGCGGACCGCGGTGGGGAGAATCAGAGAGATGTTATCCAGGGCCTTGTCCTAATGCAGACCGCGGTCGCCTTTGCGCGGTCTGCGGTGCCCCCAGTGAGGTCGCACTCCTGTTTGTGCGGGCCGCGGTGCCATGTTCTGCAACTGTTTCTGCAACATTTAATCTACTGTCTGCAATTCAATTTCAACACTTGTTTCACTGCCTGTGCTGATACTAACCATGTTAGATGTGTATGCTTGTAGATAATGGTCAAACAATGAGGTAGAGGTGCCAAACAACCCTGCCGAGGTAATTCCTCCCGGGGAGGGAAGCAACGGATGGTAAAACTCACTCCCCAGGTTAGACAAAACATAAAGGACATAAGAAAAGCAATCAAAGCGGCTGATAGAGCCCTTGACAACTCGGGGAGTGAGTACGAGCCCTCCCGGGAAATCTCTTCAGATTCAGTCCCTCTATACATCCCATATCCGGAGAACGCCATACATAGAGACACTCCCCCATCTTCCGCCGATGCTCGAGCCTCAATCAACATTTCTTCTGTGTCGTTTGAGGGCTTAGCGACACGTAGTGGGGATGAATACTCTACCTCTCCCACAACGTCAATATCTGGAGAGGGTGCTAGAGGTGATGAGGGAGATGGGGAGTTACCGGGGGTGGTGTGCCTCAGGTTGGGGGTGTTGATCGGACTAGAAATCCCGTTATTTGGGAAGATAGATTCGTCAGCCAGGTGGCCTTCCACAAGTTTAGGAAATGGTGGCTGGCACGAAAGTTGATTCTCAAAAGGAGTTTCATTGACAAAGACCTTCTACCCCTGCACCCCAATGTACATAGACAGTTTTGAGCTCGAGTGGGTTGGGAGTTCTTTAAAGATAATTGTGTAAAGGCGAATGAGAACATGGTCAAGGAGTTTTATAGCAATGTGGCCCACATCTTGAAGGGCACTAAGGTGACCAAAGTGCGAAACAAAAATGTGGTATTTACCGAGAAGGCACTAAATGAATACCTGGGGTTCAATGATGAAGATGAGTCCCTTTACAATGAAAAGTTAGCAATGGGCGAGGAGGTTCGTCCGTGGTTAGCTTCATACCTGGCAATCCCGGGTACGGTTCCAGAGTGGTTGCAAGCAAAGGCAAAAATACTTTGGAGAACCTTTAACTTTGAGGCAAGAGGGTGGTTGACTTTTGGGTGCAGTCGGCTCAACCCCACAACCCATGATCAGACTATTCCACTTGCTCGGGCTATTCTTGTTGCTTCTATTATGGCGGGATATCTAATCAACATGGTCAATGTGATGTCCCGCGTCATTTCTGCAGTGGGGTTGAGCATGACCAAAATTACCCTTTACCAGCACCCTCACTATGTATTTCCGGGACCTGGAGGTGGAGAAGAGACCTTTTGACATCAAGGTCAAACCCGTGGCTCCGTTCTCATGGTACAGTTTGAAGGGGTCAGACAACCCCAAGGACAAAAATTACAAGCCACCTGCTTCTGCCCCAACCGGCCAGTCTGAAGAGCCGGTTGCGGTAGAGCCCTCCACTGAGCCTACCTCCACAGTTGCTGACATGCCTCCCGGACCTTCCACTACTGTTGGTCCCTCTACTTTAGCTGGCCCGGGGATTCCATCTTCCCGGGCCCATCCTATCACTGCCCACCAGTTGAGCCAGACACTTCATAGCTTGAACAACTGGATGGCGACTGCGTCATCCAAGTTGTCCACCTTGTCTTCTACCATTGCAGCTCAGTCGGCACCACAACCAGTGCAGGTGCCCCAGTCTATCGAGGATTCACTTAAGGAGATTCTTACCAATCAGCAAAAGATCCTTGATTCTCAGGCTACCTTGGCTAAGGCAGTGGATTCTCATGGCAAGGCCCTAAAGGAGCTTGCCAGGGAGCACAAGAAGTTGCGCAAAACACGGGCTTCTAAGGAGTCTGTGAAGGCGCTGATGGAGGATGTTGACAAACTGAAGGCAGACCAGCTGTCTTTAGACTTGTTATTCGAGGATCCAGCCCCAGCAAGAGCAGACACAACAGCTTCCAAAGAAGAAAATGAAGCTCCCTAGTGCAGATGAGGCGTTCATCTAGTTGGCGGACCCACTGGAGGCTTCCTCTAGTCAGCCACAGGATGTTCCTAATATACAGCCCGTACAAGTCTAGGCCCTAGTCCCAGTAGCTGAGCAGCAGGAGACCGGGAACCAGTGTGAGGTTCCCGTACATACAGAGGACCCGGGGACCACTCATGTTCCCATGCATACAGACGAGGCTTAGGGAGCTCCTATATCCTTTCATCTTAATTTTTTATGCTTATTTTTTTATTTGGAATTAGGGACAATGCCAGCTTTTATTTGTGGGGGAGCGCCCTACCTTTTATCTGGATGATTATATATATTAATTGACTTAGTTTATGTTTCTGTTGATTTTCTATTTGATATGTATATAACTTTACATTTAGTTACTTTTATCGCACTTTTTATCTTTTCTTTGGTCTATATATAAAGTTACATTTTTGTATATATTCATCCACCGTTGTATATTCTAATCCCCTATTGTAAATATTTTTTTTATTTTCTATTTTCGTACAAATTTTTCATTTTTAGCTTAGTAGATAGGCTCGCAGCCTTGTTGTTTCGTTTTTGGAGCTTTCGATAAGCCCTTGGTTTTCTTAATGCCACGGTTCTTTCCAAGGGTGGAGTATTGTGTGAACCGGGTGGCTCTTCCCGATGATGGATGGCGTGACAACCTTCTTAAAGGTTTGAGTCCGTTTTTTATTTTTCTTTTGTTTTTAGTAGTTTATAGTTAAGGGTACCTCAAGCAAAGCTTCACTTGGGCCTAACACATTTACCTTTGATCCCATGGTCAAAGACAAGTGGTTGTGTTTAGGATGGTGAAAGTAGTGACCTTGAGAATCTTGTTTTGACCAAACAAACATCATGTGGTCTTTCGGGACTATTGTGTGCTCAATCGTGTCTAAGGTTGTTGCGGGCCCCCGACTCTATGTCTTTAGCAATCCTTGAGTGTGTGTGGTGAGAAATCGAATTGTGAGTCCAAGTCCCGAGCCAATGGTCTAGAACTTGCCCTGAATGTTTGTTGAGGCAAAATTTTGAGTGAAAATTCAACTTGAGAATTGATTATAGGCTCTCCTTGATCCAAATAATAGTCGAACAATTCCATAGCCTACCAATGATATAATCCCTAGCTAACCCTTTTGAGCCTTAAACCTTTTTCTTTCAAGAACCAATGCTACAAGCCTATACCCGTTCTAAATTATACCTTCTCTTGGCACCTAAATCATCCCTTGAGTAATGGCAAAAGTCTAAGTTTGGGGGTGGGGGGGGAGAGACAAGAAAGGAAACAAAGTGGTAAAAGGTAAAAAAGCAAAAGGAAAGGAAGGCAATGAAAAAGAAAGAAAAGAAAAACAAAGACAAAAAGAAAGCCCAATGTGCAAAGAATAAAACGGGATTCAAGAAAAAAAAAGTGAAAAAGGTGTGGAAAAAGTAGAAAAAGGAGAAATGCTTTGAATTGCATAAGAAAGAGTGACAATGTATCTCTCTAACCCCTTGAAAAGAAGTGAAATACTCAAAGCGTCAAAGAGAATTGTGCCAAAATGAATCGAAAGAAGTGCTTAAGGGAAGAAGGAACCCATATAGACCAACAACTTTTCCTACCATGAACCAAAAGCCTTCACATTGACTCCACAAAAGCTTTATATGATCTTGAGTTGGATGACGCTCGCATTAGTGGATACTTACATAAGGGTCAAACATATGGTACTTAGAGCCGGACTTGTGACCTTTCCTTGAGAGAGACAAGTGAATTCCTATTAACCTTGGTTTGTGTGCTTATACTCTAAAAGGTGAGGTTTTGCTTAGGGAGAGTTGAGGATGTGTGAGTTTGGGTTCCAAAGCGACCAAAGTAATTGAGAGAGTTCTTTGATGTAATGAGTAAATTCTTGATGCTCTTGTGTCACACTTGATCCATAGTTTTTCAAAGTTTAAATTTTGTTAATGATCCATTCGTATTGAGGGCAATTGTTAGTCCCAATTGATGCTTGTTGAGGTTACTCTAGGACAACTGGAATTACTTGGATTTTCCTTTAAGGGGTGGGTCTTAGTTTGTTTGCTTGAGGACAAGCAAAGGTTTAAGTTTGGAAGTTAGGATTTTAACATGTTTTATGCCCCTACTTGCCTATTCTTTGATCATATATTGTTACAAAATAGTCCTAAAAGGCTCACAAGTTGTGCTTGATTGCAGGTTTGATCGACAAAGTGACGAAATGTCAAAGATCGGCTCAAAAAGGAGTGAAACCTGCTCAAGTATCAAAGACCAAGAAATCTAAGGAAAGAAGGCCTAGTGCGGACCGCGCAAACTGAATGCGGCCGCACTAGGTGGTTCAGAGAGTTGGTAAACCAGGCTAAAGGCAACGCGGCCGCAGTACACATCTCGCGGTCCGTGGTGAAGGCTCCGTGGCCGCACTACTCTTTTGTGCGGTCCGCGGTCATGAGATTCAGAGAGATGAAAGTTTGCAAGCCAACGCCATGCGACCCGCGGTCGTGATTGTGCAGACAGCGCCAGCTCCCTCCGCGACCGCGGTCCATTCTACGTGGTCCGCGGAGTCCAAGTTCAGAGAAGCACAAGTCAAAGTCAAAGAGCCCAGTGCGGCCGCGGTCCATTTAGTGCGGCCCGCACTGACCCCACAGGGGTATTTTTGTCCAGTTTTTTCAGCCTAGTATAAATAGAACATTTTACCATTTTTAGGTAATGAGATATATCAGACAAGGGTTGCGCACGTGAGAACGAATTTTGTAGCCATTTTTGGCACTTTTGCTTTACATTTACAATAGATTCTTGTAGTTTAATTTTAGCAATTAATTAATATGCTTAGTTCTTCATCTATTTCTTTATTTTCTTCTTCAAGCATGAGTAGCTAAACCCATCAGCTAGGGTTGTGGCTCAACCCTAGTGTGGGTAATTGATGGGTGTTGCCATCTAATGTTAGATTGACTATGAGTGTTTGCTATTTGGGTTGCTTTTATGTTTTAATCTAGAATTGGTGGTTGCAATTGTGGGTTTAACTCTTCTTGAGAAAGAGAGTCTATGACCTCAAAATTGACCAAACAAGGAATTGGGATGGACTTATGAGAAATGATAGTCCCAATTAACGGGTTAAACCTCGAGAGAGTAATTACCCTACTTGAACCCTAGTTGTTTGGTCTAATTTGCCTACCCATTTGGTCTCGATAGGGTCAATTGGGCAAAATCACTTTCTCTACCGAGAGGTGTGAGAGTGAGTAAAATTGTGCAACGGTTATAGCATAAGCCCCAATTATGTCAATCAAACCTTAGTAACATCTACCCGTCAATTAGCCCCCTAGGTAGTGTCACGACCCTAGTGCCTTTCTTCCTATTAGATACAACTTAGCAGTATTCTCGTAGCATAATTTAGTGTTAATCAATAGTTTTATTAAACAGTTATAATTCAAAAACCCAAAAATGTTTGAAGTGACATTAGGAGTACAAACACATCTCTAGGCTAGACAGACAATCCAACTCCACTACTAGCTCCCTGAGGAAATCGATCCCGACCCTCATATCGGGTAAAAGTTATTGCGATCCGCTCTTCCTACCTTAGTGTAGCATCGAGTTGGCAGCGATCAGAGGGAAACCGAAGCGGAACTTCATGTCGTGCACACCGAAGCTCGTGCGGCTCGTGAGGCATGTGGGTATGACCCTCTTACACCTGACAGGGATGACATCAACTCTGATGATGCAAATCGTCTTGCTACGAACTCTTGGTACGAAGATTCTTACCCCACCGGGGATGATGTGTAGTCTTTTGTTTGTACTTTTGTTTTTGGGGATTTTGTATGGGGCGTGCTTTGGCTCGTTTGTAAAAATGGGTGTATATAACATTTTGATGTAATGTAGAATATATTTTGTCGACTTGTTGGTGTCTTTTGCAATGTCTATGGTATCCGAGATATCTGTCAAGTTGTTAAGTCGATTTAGCTTTTGGACGAGGTCGAACCCCTTTCTCATCGATGGCCTTGGCCATTGGGATGATTCGAACTATCGTCGAAGTAGGACTCCGTCGTAGTTAGAACGAGGTCGAACTCATGCTTTAGCCGATGGCCTTGTCCATTGGGATGTTTCGGACTATCGTCGAAGTAGTATCCCGTTGTAGTTCGAACGAGGTCGAACTCATGTTTTTGTCGATGGACTTAGCCGTTGGGATATTTCTTCCAACCGTTATCAAAGTAGTATCCCATCGTAGTTTGAACAAGGTCGAACTCATATTTTAGTCGATGGCCTTGGCCATTGGGATGTTGCTTCGAACTGTCGTCAAAGTAGTGTCCCGTCGCAGTTCGAACGAGGTCGAACTCATATTTTAGTCGATGACCTTGGCCATTGGGATGTTGCTTCGAACTATTGTTGAAGTAGTATCCCGTCGTAGTTTGAACTAGGTCTAACTTATATTTTCGTCGATGGCCTTGGCCATTGGGATGTTGCTTCGAACTATCGTCGAACTAGTATCTCATCGTAGTTCGAACGAGGTCGAACTCATATTTTAGTCGATGGCCTTGGCCATTGGGATGTTGCTTCGAATTGTCATCGAAGTAGTGTCCCGTTGTGGGCCAGTAATATTCGGCGCGGATGAGGTAGCAGATGAGGGTGCGATTTCCTGTGTGGGCGCCGCAGTGCCCTTCGTGTACTTCTTCTAGTACGCATCTTATTTGGTTTGGCCCAAGGCATTTGGCAAGGAGTCCGCCGAATATTCTTTTGTAGAGATCACCGTTTACAAGGTTGTATCTGGTTGCTTGTATCAGAAGCTTTTTGGCTTCTTTCTAATCTTGCGGGAGCGTCCCATCCTGTAAATATGCTACGAGGAGGTTGCGCCAGTCCCAAGTTAGGCTTACAGAATGTACCTTGACGTGGTCTATTGCGGAATGGAGAAGGGTGACCACGTTTTCCTTGTTGATTTTTTTGGTGGCTGCCGTCAGTTTGGAGAGGCCATCTGCTTCGATATTCTACGCCCTGGGTATTTGGTCGAGGCGGTATTCATCGAATTCTAGCAATAGTTTGTGAATTTCCGACTAGTACTTTTGTAGTCTTTGTTCTTTGATTTGGAAAGTCTCGGTGACTTGGTTCACCACGAGTTAAGAGTCACAATGGAGGATGAGTCGTCGGGCTCCGTATTTGAGGGCTAATTTTAATCCTGCAATCACAACTTCATACTCGGCCTCGTTGTTAGTCATCTCGGGGCATCATATGGATTGGCAAATTACTTCGCCTGTAAGAACTTTGAGGACGAGTCCCATTCCCGATCCCGAGGCATTAGAAGTGTCGTTGGTGTAGAGGACCCAGAGGTCGGTGTGTGTGGAAGCACGGAGATCTTCCTGCTCTACTTCAGGCAATATTTCCACGCTGAAATCAGCGACGAAATTGGCGAGTACCTGCGACTTAATGGCAGTTCGTGGTTGGTATGTTATATCGTCCTCGCTTAGTTCTATGGCCCATTTGGCCAATCTACCCGATAACTCGGGTTTGTGTAGGATACCCCTTAGGGGGAAGGTTGTCACCACTTTTATGGGGTGATATTGAAAATATGGTCTAAGCTTTCGTGAAGCTATGACTAATGCCAAAGCTAGCTTTTCAAGGTGAGGGTATCTTGTTTCAGTATCAATTAAGGTTTTGCTATTAAATCGTAGATTGCCTACCTTTGTTTTTGCGGACCAAGACTGCGCTTACAGCGACGTTGGAGACCGCTAGATACACAAGTAGACATTCACTTGGGTCTGCCTTGACGAGTAGGGGTGGCGAAGATAGATACACTTTCAGTTTTCTCAGGGCGTCGATGCATTCTGCATTCCGTTGCAGTCCGTGGTCTTTCCATAGCACATTGAAGAATTTATGGCATCTATCCGATGATCGTGAAATGAACCTCAACAGGGCGGCTATTCGTCCTGTTAATTTCTGCACATGCTTTTTGCTGGTCAGTACCTCCGGTATTCCGTCGATGGCTCTGATCTAGTCCAGTTGACCTCGATACCCCTTTGTGATACTAGAAAACCACAGAACTTTCTTGATATTACGCCGAAGGTGCATTTTTTGGGGATTCAGCTTCATCCCGTATTGCCTCAATGTCTCGAAGGCCTCCTTCAGATGGCCAATGTGATCCTCTTTCTTTGTCGATTTTACTAGCATGTCGTCGATGTAAACCTCCATGGTCTTACCGAGTTGTTCTTTGAACATCTCGGTGACTAACCTTTGATATGTCGCCCCTGCATTCTTGAGTCCGAACGTCATTACCATGTAGCAGTACGTTCCTCGGTAAGTGATGAAAGCGGTTTTTTCTTGATCTTCTTCAGCCATTTGAATTTGGTTGTAACCAGAATAAGCGTCCAAAAAGCTCAGTAGTTTGTGCCTTGTTGTTGCGTCAATGAGTTGGTCGATATGCGATAACGGAAAGGAATCTTTCGGGTATGCTTTGTTCAGGTCGGTGAAGTCAACACATATCCGCCATTGCCCGTTCTTCTTTTTTACCATGACCACATTGGCGACCCATTGGGGGTATTTCGACTCTCTGATGGAACTATTGGAGAGTAATTTATTAACCTCTTTGTTGACCACCTCATTGATGAAGGCATTGAACTTTCTCCTCATTTGCCGTATCGGAGGGTAAAGAGGATCAACGTTCAGCCTGTGTGTGGCGATATCCCTTGGGATTCCTGGCATATCTGAGTGGTAAAAGGCAAACAAATTGGCGTTGTTAGTTAAGAAATCATGATATTTACCTGGCTCCGAGAGGTTGTGTCCGACATAAGCCTTTGTCATGCTAACGGTATTGTCCAGTTGAACGGGATCAAGATCTTCTACGGTTGCTTTGCATGCTTCCATGACGTCCGGGTCTTTGATGGCTTCTATTTGTGTGTCGGGTTTGGTTCCCAACACGGCTGATTGTTATGCCTTCGTACTTTCCCTTTTTAGTTTTTTGGTGTGCGCGCAATCTTGGGCTATCCGGTAGCATTCTTGGGCGGTGCATGGCTCGCCTCGGATGCTGAATATCCCCCATGGGGTGGGAAATTTGATTACTTGATAGAAACTTGACGGGACGACGCGCATAACGTATATCCATGGTCGTCCTATGATGGCATTGTAGGTTATTTCTTGGTTCATGACGTGGAATGTCGTTTCCAAGGTGACTCCTCCTGCCAGGACGGGCAACACTATTTCCCCAGAGGTTTGTTCTATCGCATTATTAAAACCCGTTAGTGTTATGCAATGCGGTATTATTTTATCCTCGAGCCTCATCTGTATGAGAACTCGTGAGTGAACAATACACACGCTGCTTCTGTCATCCACTATTATTTTTTTTACATCGGTATCTGCGATTCGTAAAGTTATAACCAAAGCACCATAGTGAGGGAAAGACAAATCGTCGTTATCCGACTTATCGAAGATGATACTATCTTCGAGGTCGTCATACCGTTCGTGGGCGACCGTCCGTTTGAGTTTATGTGTGGTGGTGAATTTCAAATGGTTGATTATCATGTCGTCGCCGCCGCCAATGATCATTTGTATGGTACGAGCTGGTGATGGTGGTTTTGGAGGTCCTTGAGGTTGATTGCGTCCACGAGCGAAGTTGGCCCTTCCTCGGTCACTCAGTAGTTCTTTCGGGTATCCCTAGTTTAACATTCTTACCAATTCTTGTCGTAGACCTATGTAATCTTCGGTCTTGTGTCCTCTTTCCTGGTGGAATTCACACAGAACGTTTGAGCTCCTGGTGCTCGAATCTAACTTCATCTTTTGCGGTCACTGCACCTTCGTGCCGAGCTTTTCCAATGTGTACACTATTTCTAAAGGAGATACACAAAAGTTATGAGCAGATAACAGTAGAGGCATACCTCTTTCGTTTTTGGGGGGTGAAGTGTGTCGAGGCGCGGCGTCTGTGTGTCGTAGAGGAGGTGTATTGGATGTTCGGATATAGGGTTGGTGCCTTTCTCGATTGAAACGTGGTAGTTGATCCCTTCGACTGTCATTGCAACGTTCGCTCCTTGTCTCAGTTTGGACTGATGTTAATCGCTGGAGCGGACCGTTCAGGTCGTCCTTGTCTGCCCTCACTTCGTCACAATAGGCATTATGGATCTCTTCCCACGTGGTAGGGGAGTACTTCATGAGTCTATTTAGTAGTGTTTTGGTTGCTTTTGACTCATTTCTGTTCAGCCCATTTTGAAAGGCTGCTACTGCCATTCCCTCTGACACATTCAGTAGGCTCATCCTTACCCTGTGGAATCGGGCTAGGAAATCCCGAAGTCCCTCGCCCGTCGTTTGCTTGACGGCGAAGATAACATTCACCCTGGCCTCTGCCTTTTTCGCTCCTGCGTGAGCGGTGACGAACTTATGAATGTTGATATCGACCGCGATGGTAGTTAGGAATACCATGTCAACACTCCCCCTGTCAGAGTTTCGCTGAACTTTTTCATTAGTACAGATGGAACTTGTTCCTTTGATAAATTGTTACCTTTTATTGCGGTAACGTAATGGATTAAGTGATCCTCCGGGTCCGTGGTGGAATCATATATTTTCAAATATGGTAGTATTTTTAAAGTCTTCGGAATAGAATGGGGAGTTGCCCCTTCGATATATGGTTGTTCGACGAATTGGCCCACATCGCGTTTTGGTAACAACTTCAGGGCGCCTGGTATTTTATCGACCCTTTCCTTATGTTCCTTCATCTGGTCGCGGAGTGTTTTGTTCTCATTTTCTATCTCTTCCATTTTCTTTAAGATGGTCGTAAGTGCATCGTCGCCTGCATCAGTAACAGTACGGGTGTTACCTGTTCGTGTAGTGTTTGGCTCATCGGCAGTAGTTGCGGTTTCTGCGGGTAATGTGTCTTCGATATCTCTCCGAACTGGTTTCTTGAGCATGTTGTTCAATGTGTTTGTCAACCATTCTTCTAATAGCATTTTGACGGCCGGTGGCGCCTCTCCAGCTGCGGATGTTGAGGTTTCCCTCTTGCGCAAGATCGTTAGATCCTCATGCGGGGGAGGTGAGATCTCTCCCTCAGGTGTAACACTTGGTGTTGTATTTTCGTTGTCTTCTCCACTGGCTTCGTTAAGGGAATTCAGGAGGTTGTTTATGACACCCACTATTGCCTTTAGCCTTGCTTCTCCCTTTCCCGCCATTGTTGGCCTTTATGAAGCTAAAGAAAAGTGATTATTTCTTTCAAGAATCTAGATGAAAACTATGATTTCAGCTATAGAAATCCCCACAGACGGCGCCATATTATTTGACTCAAAAGATATCGAAACTTTTTGAACAAATAAATCAAATATGAAGGGGTAAATCTTTGCTCAGTATAATAATCTCTAGATTGGAAGATAAGTCAAGAGAAGATGGGTAATAAGATTTCTTTATCGATCTGAATCAGTAAAATCCTTCCAAGAACACTTCTCGTTCATAAGTAGAATTATCGCTCAACTCCCCCTTAAAAAGTTATGGTTCGCTATATATATAGGGAGTGAGTCCCCTCTAAGCTGTAAAAGACAGATTATAAGGAATATTCTTAGTATCCCCTAACGGGCCTATATTATTACAAGGGTTGTACAATCTCTTGTTTGTCTCAAGGTCGTCCTCTGCAAAGCGTCAGGTTATGGGGAACTCGCCGTTTCGTAGTACTCGTCAACGGTCGTGGTTGTTCAAATTTGGACCCATACACATGGTAGATAAATACCCTATTGCATGGGGTGCTAATGAGGAAGGTAGGCAACAAAAACTTAACCCGGGTACTGGCGGTTTAATGGGTAAATACGATATACTGAAAGATTGGGAAGAATTAGCTAAAATGATTATTTTAGGTTGTTTACCTTTTAGTTTTGTTGCTTCACCATATCTTGTTACTTATATTCAAAGAATTTATAACCCTTTGTTTAAAGGTATTCCTAGAAGTACTTGTAGAACTGATATCTTTAGGCTTTTTGGACATATCAGACATATATCTGTTATTTGTTCGCCAGTCTTTCTTGTAGAGTTTCTCTTACTTCTGATATTGGTCTTGCTGTAAATGAAAATGATTATTTGATTGTTATATGTCATTAGAGAGATGATAATTTTTGTATGCAAAAACATATTATTGCTTTTAAATATGATGAAGATCAAAGTCAAACTGGTGCATTTATAAGTAATACTATCCATGAAGTTGCTATATTTTACAATCTTTCAGAAAACGTTGTGTGTATGTCATTTGATAATGCTTCTAACAACAATGCTACTATTACAATATTAAAATTGCATCTACACCCCACCACTTCCTCAAATATTTCATGTTAGGTGTGCATGTCATATTTATAATTTAATTGTAAAGAGTGACCTTGAATTATTTAGAGATGAGATAACTTTAGTTAGAAGAGTTGTTGGTGTAATTCAAGGAAATAATAGAAGTGCTTGATTAAATGCATTTAAGGAAAAATGTGTATAATATGGACTACAACCAAGACTCATGCCTGAAGAAATAGTTACTAGGTGAAATTATACTTATTTATTCTTAATATGTTGTTATAAATATAAAATGCCTATAACTGAAGTTGCTAATTCTTATTGTACTTTTCCTAACCGTTTGTTAACACCTATAACTTGGGATGTCGATGTTGTAAAAAATTGCAAAAATTTTATGTGGCTACACTTGAGTTTTGTGGAGCTTATTATCCTACTATTGCAAATGGTTTAGTTCATATTGCTGAAATTTATCTTTTACTCCATAATTTGAAGAAGAAAGAAGGATATACTTCTGTTGTTGAATCTATACTAGATAAATTTAAGAAATATTTCTACCCAATTCCCCCTATTTAATATTCAAAATGGCCACTTGTCAACAATTAATACTACTTTATATGTTTATATGGATATTGAACCAACCGAAACCCCTTATATTGAAACTTGTATTTCTGATCTACACAATATTTACAATCTTTATATAATTATTATGCTAACATTATTGATGTTTCTGCTGTTGTAGATGCAAATAATCCTTCAACAATTTCAACATCTAGGACCGGTGCTTTGGAGTATAATGATGGTGTTGAAGATTATTTGATTTGGTCTATACTAGGAGAGCATCGACAAACCAATAGTAGGAATATTGATTGTAACGACTCGAGCGGTCATTTTGAGCTCTAGAGCATCGTTCGGCGGTTTGAGGCCATGAGTAGCTTCACTTCAGGTATTGTGACTTGTACGTATGGTCGGAATTGAATTTCGGGAAGTTCGGAGTTGATTTGGGAAGAAAATTTTAATTTCGGAAGCTTTAAGTTAGAGGGATTGACTAAGGTTTGATTTTTAAGTAAACGAACTTGGAATAAGGATTTTGAAAGTTCCAATAGGTTTGTACGATGATTTTGGAATTGGTCATATGTCCGGATCGGGTTTTGGATGACCCGGGAGCATTTCGGTGCCTATTGTGGAAAGTTGGCATTTTGGAGTGATTTCTTAAATTTGGGTTGAAGTGTATTTTAATGATATCGGTGTCCGTTTGTAATTTCGAGTCTAGGAATAGCTCCGTATGGTGATTCTAGTCTTAGGAGTGCGTCCGGATATGGATTTGGAGGTCGGTAGGTCATTTTGGGGTCATTTGGCGAAAGTTGGAATTTGAAGGTTTTGGTAAGTTTAACCGAGAGTGGACTTTTTGATAATAGGGTTGGATTCTGATTACGAAAGTTGGAGCAGGTCTGTAATGTCGAATGTGACTTGTGCAAAATTTGAGGTCAATGGGACGTGATTTGATAGGTTTTGGTATTGAAGGTAGAAGTTTGAAATTCTAAAGTTCATTAAGCTTGAATTGGGGTGCGATTCATGATTTCGATGTTGTTTGGTGTGGTTTGAGGCCTCGAGCAAGTTTGTGTCATGTTTTGGGACAGGTTGGTGTGATTGGACGGGGTCCCGGGAGCCTCGAGTGTGTTTCGGGGTGGTTTTGGATCAAGTTGAGCATTTTTGGAACAGCTGTTGCTGGTTCTGGTTTTGTCCTTCGCGAACAAGAAGGGAGTCGCGTGTTCGCGAAGAAGAATTTTTGGGCTGCTGATGTTCGTTCATCACGAACGTGGCACAGGGGCCGTGAACGCGGAAGAGGGTCAGGAACAACCTACGCGAACGCGTGAGGGCTACTGCGAACGCGTAGAAGGAAGAGGGAGCGGGGCCTGGAGCAGTTTGGTCTTTGTGAACTCGGCTAGTGGAACACGAATGTGAAGGGTGGTGGTCATAATGGTTCGCGAACGCGTCCAAGCTGACATGAACGCGATGAGAAAATTGGAGGTAGTGTGTTTTGGCCTTAGCGATCACGATGGTCTTTCCGCGATCGCGAAGAAGGGCGGACCTGGGCAGTGGAGATTTAAAATGGGAATTTGGCCATTTTCATTTCATTTCCTCCATAGGATCCGATCATGGAGCGATTATGGAGCACCATTTCCAGCATCAATCACAAGGTAAGTGATTCCCACCTGTTTCAAGTTAAATACATGGTATCTGTATGGATTTAAACATGAAAATTAGTAGAAATTTGAGATTTTTAAGAAAAATCTAGAAATTGGTATTTTTGAATTTTTACCACGAAAGTGGACATGGAATTGGGAATAAATCATATATTTGAGTTAATAATGTTATGTGTAATGTTTATCTTTGAAAATATTCGGAATCCGGGCATGTGGGCCCGAGGGTTGCTTCATGGACTTTTCGAGCGGAGTTAGAAATTTGTCTAAATTTATTTGTTATGAGTATTAGAGTATATTTTTATTGGTTTGTACATTGTTTAACTAGTTTTGGAGCGACGGACATCAGTTTGAGGTTAGAGGGGCTTTGGAGCTGGTTATGAAACTTCAGAGCGAGGTAAGTCTCCTGTCTAACTCTGTGAGGGGGAAACTACCCCTAGGTGATATATTTAATATGTGTAACTTGTTGCGGGGGTTATGTACGCACGAGATGATGAGAGTCCGTACGTAGTTAGATTCATGTTATTGTCCGGGTAGACTTAGGTTCACACCATACTATACTTGTACCATAGGGAATATCTTTGCTCGTTTAATTCTTTTATTTTGAATTTCGACTTGAGACTAGACTTGTGTAGGGTGGTAGACTCGCTATTGTAGAGATCGGACAAACTTCATGATTTTCCACGGAATAATTGTACTCCTTTTACGAATTTTTCCCGCGTTATGCATTCTCATCGAAAGGCTTTCCCAACATTTCTTATAACTCACATGTCCCTTCGTGAGTGGGGTCAAGGACCCGTCAAAACTTCTTATTCTAATGGGATCATGCCATTCGCCTCGGCAAGATGGATACATCTATGGTTCGTGCCATTCGACCCTCGGCAGTGCGCACATCTTATGGGATCGGGTTGTTCACCTCTGCAGGATTATGTACCATACTCTCATGAGAGTGGGCCGTTCGCCTCGGCAATATGTAATAGATGTATCTATGGTTATATACTAGATTATGATGGGATCGGGTCGTATGCCTAGGCATTTATGTAAAATACTTCTATGGGATCGTGCATATTATTTGTCAAAAGGACAGTGTATATGGGAGTTTTTCCTGATTTGAATTATGACAGCCCACTGGTGAGGTCCATTATATGTACATATACTCCGGTGGAGGAGATGACTGCTAATCGATAGTAGAGCTTATCGTTGAGAGAAGGATTGTACCACATATTTATACGTGTTTAATTTGTTTATTTACTCTGACCTGTATCTGTTTACTTCTCACAGTATCTATCTTATTGGATCACTAGTAAGTGTCGATGTCGACCCCTCGTCACTACTTCTCTAGGTTAGGCTAGATACTTACTGGGTACGCGTCGATTTACATACTCATGCTATACTTGCTGCACATTTTTGTGCAAGTACATATATGTATGTTGATCTTTTGGGCGCAGAGGAGCGGCTATTGCGGGGCCTTACCGTGAGCTGCATTTCATGTTATGATCTGTAGCCTGCAAAGTCTCCATCAGAGTTATTTGTATTCTCCTGTCTAATTTGTATCTTAGACATATGTTGTATTTTATTTTATTTCCTAGTTAATGCTCATGCACTTGTGACACCAGGTTTTTGGGGTACTTATGGGTTGTCCTTTATTACAGTTGTGAAAATATTATCAGTAACCATGTAAATTCTATTTCTTACTATTTAATTGATGAAAATTATGATTTCAAAAATACTAAAATGAGTAATTAAGTTAAACATACATTATTGGCTTGCTTGACGGCGATGTTAGGTGTCATCACGATCTCTAGTAGATTTTGGGTCGTGACATTGATGAACACCAATTCTACTTGCAAAATTCATCGGAGATCCGCACAAAGGAATTTCTCCCGCTGGATTGGTGGAGGAGCAACTCAAATCAATTTCATGTTCTTTCGGTCATGGCTCGAGACGTGCTAAATGTGTCGATTTCAACAGCCGCATCAGAGAGCGCATTTAGCCAAGCAAGACAATAACTAGGAGATACCCGTCATTTATTGGGCAACAATGCTTTGAAAATTCTAGTGTGCTTCAGAGATTGGATAAGATCAGGACGGCAAATTCAAGGGCGTAAAGAGGTAGATGAAGCAGAGGACCAAGAAATTGGAGATATAATGGTTTATAGTTCCGATTCAAGCAATGCCGGAAATCAAGAACCTCATGTTGACATGGATGAACTTACAAAAATGATGCAAAGCATGTAATATGCTCTTTCTTATTTTTTATAATTGTTGTAAACTTTTAATTTGCAAGTTCAAAAATAAAAAAATCAAAATAGAACTTGCAAATTAATTCGAAGTATTATTTATTATTCAACGAAAATATAAAACGAAAGCCTTCAGAGTTTGATCCTTGCATATTGCATATTGGTCTTATTAAATAATTTTTTGTAGCCACTTACTTTCAAATTTTAATTTTAAAATTCAAAATTCAAATTTAAAACTTTAAACTTTAAAGTTTAATTCTAAGCCTTAAAAGTTTGCAAACACTTAAGTATCAATAATATTGAATAAGAAAAATAAAATATACTTAGAAAAAAATTAACTCGTTAAGCCCGAACCCTGACGAGCCCTAATTAGACAGGAATTTCCCAGCCCGTTAATCCAGCCCGATACAATAACCGGACGAACAGCTTTTCTTCGTGTTCAGCCCAGACCAGCCTGTCCGGTTAACACCTCTAGTCGAAACCGACGATTGAAGGAATCCCGTTTCATTTCATAATTTATTTTATTAACCTTAGTCAATTTCCCTATCTAGACATATGGTTTTCTTTGTTGAATTATATTATAGTCAAATCTTTTTATAATAGTCATCCTTGATAACAGTACTTCATTGTAACAGTTAAATTTTCTTTGGAACCAATTATTTATGTTATGTTATAATATATATTCTCTATAACAATACTTTATTATAGCAGGCTAGCAGCAAAATAATATCGAACCAGACAAATCAGTTATAGAAAAGTTTGACTGTATTAGATAGATAGTGATTAGCTAGTTCTAGAGTCAAATATAACTAGTAGTTGTTTACAACTATATTTGGTTGAGATAAAAAAATTCACTTTCGAAAAAGAAAATTAGCCTATTTCCATAGTTAAATTTGATATATATATGAATTTACTATTATAAGATAAAAACTGATATTCGAAAATTGTAAGAGAAGTGTTGTAAATCCAGTGTTGTATTAACTACTAGTGGTTTAACGCGTAAAACCCGTATAAATATAATCATCTATACTTGATTATATTAAAAAGAGAAAATTAAAGAGAAGAAGAGAAAATTGAACTTATGTTATATATATAATTGTCACATTCTTCCTCTACTTCTATTATGGTGATCTTCAATTTAGTCCATTTGAAATATGTGCTGCAATTCTTTATAAATGTAAGTTGTTATTCATCATGTGGTGTAACATATTTCCTTTTAAAAACACATTTTTATCGCAGTAAAACACCAAATTTGTTCTGACTGGATGATGAAGTTTTGCCCTCATTTTCCTCCTTTTAGTTTCCTATGTTCCTTGCAATCCTTACCAAACAAAAATTCTTCTATATTTACTCGCACGTCTTAATTATATCAAATCATATCAATTTGCTCTAGTTAAGTAATATAATGAGATAGAAATATATATTAAATTAACCATGATTATTTAAAAAAAAGCCCATATGCAAAAATATATTATATATCTATTAATTTAATAAACATGGAATACATATAATATTATATATAATTATTCTTCTGTATCGGATGTCTGCTAACATAACACGAAAGACAATGGGATGAATCCTTTTTAGCAGAAAAGAAATTCCAACAATTAGAAACATGTTCCGGAATCTAACCTAACCATTTCTATATTGGAAACTACAATATTTTTCTACTAATCCGTGTTTAAAACACTTGTTGGTTTTTTTATATGATTAAGTAAAGTAGTTAATATAATATTCAGTGAATTTAAATAATTGATCAAATTCACCAGGAAATGACAAATATCGGCGGAATAAAGGACAGTGGTAAAAGTGTCAGATACCATAAAATTATTTTTTGCATTAACAAGGTAGAACGGCGTAACAAACAATGGAATTTAACGTGTTCCTTTTTTAATTGTGATGACAGCAAAAAAATTTAAAAAAAAATGAATTCAGCAATACCGCATACCAACCTTTATTTATATTCTTTTCTACCAAATTAAATGTTTGACAAACTCGATTGATCTAAGGTGAATTTTTCTTTTTTCTTTTTTAAGACATTCAACTGTTTTGTTAAAGGATTGCACTTTTTAACATTTTTAGCAGATTTTTCATGAAACAGAAAAAAAAAGAAAAAAAAAAAAGTGGTTATATTCAGCTTCTTGTGAAGTCCTACTAGTGTTCACAAAATTGTTCTATGTTTCTAACTTCGCTAAAATTCCATTATAGTACCATTGTTGAATAAATATTTGAGCAAAGAGCTGGAATCGAACCCAAGCAACACACTAAAAATCAAGTTATGCTCCCTAAATCGACCAATGCAGTTGCCTAAGATTTTGATTCTTAGGGTGCCAATCAAAATATATACCCATTATTTAAAATATATATATACAAAGGCGTATGTAGTGTTATAATACCGGGTTCAGATGAACCCAATACTTTCAACATGGAGTATACATTTAGTGTAAAAATTCACTAAAATAGTAACATAGAGTGGGTCTGAACCCATAACTTTAAAAATATAATAGGTTCACTACTAAGAACCGTAAATGTTGAACTCATAGAATTAATTGCCTCTGTATATACATATATTTTTTTCGAAGTTTCCAAGTACCCAAAAGGTAGGTCCGCCTAGGCTTAAAAAGCAAATCTATATACAACAACAACAACAACAACAACAACAACCCAGTATAATTCCACTAGTGGGGTCTGGGGAGGGTAATATGTACGCAGACCTTACCCCTACCCCGAGGGGCAGAGAGGCTGTTTCCACGAGACCCTCGGCTCAAGAAACCGACAACAGACGATATATTAGTACTATCAATAGATTCATAATAAAATAACATAAAATAACATAAAATAAAATAAAAGCAATATAAGAAATATAGGAAGTACGAAAAAGATGGAAGATATAATAATATCCAGCAGATAAAGCCCTACGTCAGTAGCTGACCAGTAGCATCCTAAGACTAACTCCTAACTGGCTAGTCTCACTTTAGTGCGTTGTAGAAATACTCACAACTTCTCCCTAACCTACAACCTTAATGCTCGACCTTCACAATTCCCTGTCAAGGGCCATGTCCTCAGTAATCCTAAGTCGCGTCATGTCCTGTCTGATCATCTCTCCCCAATACTTCTTAGGTCTCCCTCTACCTCTCCTCGTGCCCACCACAGCCAGTCGTTCACACCTCCTCACCGGTGCCTCAGTGCTCCTCCTCTGAATGTGCCCGAACCATCTGAGTCTTGCTTCCCGCATCTTGTCCTCCATGGGGGCCACGCCCACCTTCTCTAAAATATCTTCATTCCTAACTTTATCCATCCTTGTATGCCTGCACATCCCCCTCAACATCTTTATCTCTGCTACTTTCATCTTCTGGATGTGTGAATTCTTAACCGGCCAACACTCGGTCCCATACAACATGGCAGGCCTAACCACTGCTCTATAAAACTTACATTTTAGTAACGTTGGTACTTTCTTGTCACACAGGACTCCCGGCGCTAACCTCCACTTCAACCACCCCACCCCTATACGGTGTGTGACACCCCACCCCAAATCTATATACGTAGAAACTATATATACCAATACAATTAAAATTTAAAATATTTGAGATGAAAGAATGTTGTGTTTCTTTCCTAAATGTAATAACTTAATTGTAATTGTGGTTCTAAGTAACGTTCTTGTGTATGTTTTTACCTTGTTTCGATTTTATTTACAAGATTCTTGTTCGTTTTAGTGGAAAATAAGGATAAGATCTTGTAAAACGAGAGGAAACTAATGTTATACGCATTCTTATTATAGGATACTAAAAAGCTAAACTAGTGCCTGAAAGCAATGGAATCCAGTCTTCCTTTTTTTCCCACTTGATATAATAATCTTTAATAGGGACAATGATATCCAAATATGATCACAAATAAGAGCAATTGATCCCTTTCTTAGATGCTTACCAAAAGTTAAAACAATATTAGCTTTTGCCCCTTTATTCCGTCAGTTATAGGTTTGAAATTATAATTCTTATAAATTATTGAGTTTTAAAATTAATATTTATAAATATTCAATGAATTTTTTAAAACTAATATATAATTTTGAATAAAAGCTACTGATTCAGCCGAACCCATACGACCGTATCCCATACTCTGGCTCCGTCCCTGTAATCCTACCCGCTGCCTACCACCTAGTGGTGGAGATTATCTGACATTGCTTTGCCGAAAGTTCATAAATACTAGTAATAATATTTTCTTATAAAAACTTAAAAAGTACGTATAATACATAGGGTAGACTAAATGGCTAATACATCTTAAAAATAAAGCAAAGCAAATAATAATTTGGAAGAAGAAGGACCTTAGTCTCATTCAAACCGATATACAAATTGAGCAGTAATAATATGTTGATATCGCTTACACAAAAATAATCTACACATGATATTGTACTACACCTATTTCCCCACTTCGCTTAAATTAAACCAAAAGAAATTAGATACTATTCCCTCCGTGATCAATTTATTTTTTTATTTTGTTCCAAAATAAGTGTTCATTTATATAATTAAAAAAAAATTAATTTGTTTTTCCAAAATTACCCTCATGTATGTATCTCTAAAAAAGTCATTTACTCCTAACATTTGAGAAGAGAATTAAGTGCTACTATAACTATGTTGCAACATTTAATTAAGGGTAGTTTAGTCACACTAACTATTTTCGTCTAAAATTTAGTATTTCCTAATGTGTGTGTCAAAAGCAAATTGGTCACTTATTGTGGACCGAAGGGATTAAATGACAACGTCACATGAAACCCACTAAGTAATTATTGGTTTTTTATGATTGTCATAATGCAAAAACCAAAAAAAAAAGATTTTTTTATTTCATTATTGAGGAAGAAAAATTTAAGTTTGTTGAGAGTCATAATTTGAGCGTGACAAAGATCGGATTGAAAGTGATTTGTCATCTAAAATACCCAAATTCCATGAAACCAAGAAAGATTCTTTTCAGTAGACTCTTGTTGGCTCTTTTTCGGGCACTTAATATAATAATTAGGATAAATAAATAAATAAATAGCCCACTTCTTTATTCAAAATTTAATTAAGTCACCAAAAAGACTTTTTAAGCATTCCAAAAAGTTGCATCTTTTTTGGTTAGTCCAATGATTTTGTCATGTCAATTTCATGAAGATGCTTAATAATCTAGACAATTTGTAGTCATGTGAGAAAAATAATGTCAATGACTTTTTAGAGTGGCCAATGAAATGCAAAAATTAGCTCCCCCTCACTAAGCTATAATTTAATTAAAGTTTGACACCTAGTTCAAGTGATAAGGTGGAGACCCTAATGGTAGGTTTTAAGTTTTATTCCCACGTTATATCTTTAGCTCTATGCTGGTTTAGTTTATCTTTTATAAATTTAATCTTTTCCGGTAAGAATATGATTATGGATATTGATTTCCACCCATAATGCTTGATTATAAGTTATAACCACACTCCATTAACGTGGAGATGTCTAAATTTCCTCTATTTTTAACGTATACATGATGATACATAAATTATCTAGCAAGCAATTTCTTTTTCATTTTAAAAGAAAACGCTTTAGTTAAGACTTTTTCTTTTCTTTTTGTGTATTAGCTAGCAACTAGTCATGTTTAACATTTTTTGTGCTAACAATAAAATGGAAGACATGCATAACAATTTGGTGTAAGATGATGTAAGCATCTTCAAATTAGATAGAATGCGGGAAAAGCTTTCAGCGACGCGGTTTAGTTTGCGCATCAGAGAAAAAACAAATGATTAATGAAACAATTTTGTTGTACTAACTGCTAAAAGGCCACATTATTGATTGGTAACAAAAGGTTCTTTTTGTTCATCACTTCATTACAGAGCCTCTTCTTCTGCTACCTAGTAACAAAGTAAAAATGACTGGTAACAAAACTCTGAAACATGAAATGCAGCAATGGCTGCAAGGATTGATCCATTTTCATGAGAAAGATATATTTTAGTGTACCATGATCAATGATCATTGAATAAAGACATTTAGTAAAAGAACCTCTTTTTTCTTTAATCAGAAACCAAGATTTGACAACTTTCTTACACAAGTTCAGAACTTGCCAACCTACTGCTGGTGCATTACAACACTGAATGTGGTGCTTTCATCTGACGGGGAAAAAATGGCGAAGCACATCAATCAACAAGACAGCTTCTTCTAGTCTTTGGCCAATCATCCATACTCGGAAGCTTGGCTCGAAGTAGTAAGCATCACTCCAACGTTTCAACAACGTCAAAGGAAAAGGACCCTGTATGTTTCCCTGAGGATCCAGATAGTGCCAAATTGGGACTTCAGGGTTCATATAAGTAGCCTGTTTTCCATCTTTTTGGTCCTCAACGTCTGGCTCATCATCGCTCAATTCAATTACCTCAGTTTGAGTAACCTGGACCTGTACTTCTTGAGTGACATTGTCTTCTCCAGAGGCCACCGCCTGCATTTCTTCACTTCTTTCAGCTCTTACAGGAACCGTAGTATCCATTTGTTCTTGAGTCATGTCTGCATATTGATCTGCTTGAATCAGACACAGAATAACCGAAACCAATTAGAGGATCATATACAACCCTACTCGTTTATTAAGTTATTAGTAATTATTGGGCTCCATAATTGGCCTTCACAGTAGTAATGGGTTTTCCCTCGTACATGTTCCTCCATTGACAAGCAAATAAGAGTTTTACAGATATCTCTCTATATACCCTTAAAAATGCATCACAACAAAATATTTGTCATCTTTTGATCACTAAATATAAATGTGAAGAGCCTTGGCAGAGTTAAGGATTTTAAACCCAAATTACTCCCATCTCAATCAAGAAAAGAGAATCAATTAAAGGCACTAAATTTCAAAAACCAGAGGAAGAAGGAATTACCATTTCCATCAACAACGGGTGCATCTCCACTTACAAAAGCCTTGTTGGATAGGATCATGGTATCCCCTGAAAATAAAATACAGTCAAACTTAGGGAAGTATAAGAACTCATATTTCAGATATTGACTGAGCAAAGTATTTTTATCCTTAATCAGATTACAGGAGACAATATAACAAATGAATAATAGAAATGTAAAATAGCTACTTACAACTACAGAAAAGATTTAACCCTACCCTCACACAATGCAAAACATAGTATATAAGTGAAAAAAGGACTAGCAAATTTTGACATAACAAAGGATGACTAAGATAAGCATAGCACCCATTTTGCAAACTTCGTATACTTTAACCCAAATACGAAACTTTCCCATCAAGATCAGGGTTCAAACATCAAACTTCCTCAAACTTTCAGGAGGCAGCAATAGTATTAAATCAAACAAATTGATGGAGGAAGAAGATTATTTCAAGAAAACTATTGAATTGTATGACCACCTCATTGAGAAGCTTAGCATACTTTAATTACTTAATTATGGCTTCAACACGTCCCTTCATGTTCAGCATGACTCTTTTGCTTGGGACAATCACATGTAGATTCTTTTTTATAATGGTCGACGGTGAGACTTGAACCCACAACCTTTGTATGCTCTGATACCATATTGAATTGTGTGATCACCTCGTCTAAAACTTAAACTATTTCAACAAAAACCAACAATTCGTGAAGGGAACGAAGGCATCACAAAGCATTAGGGAACGCAGATGAATTTCCCAACACAAACTAGCACGGCCTTATTGTCCAAGTCCCGCTTTGAGGGGAAAAGAAAAGACCCAACAGAGGGCTTCTGGGGATGAGTTGGGAACCTGGACTGATTTTAAAAAAGAAACTGGATACTAGAGTCAAAAGAGTCCTTTCGGAAACCTACTAATTGTCATATTTTGCATAAAGCAAAATAAGGAAATTTATCCTAGCAATTTTGGCAGGTTCATCAATAAGTGAAGACAAGGACAGAATAACTGAATAGCAGGTTTGGCATATCACAAAAAGAAACAGTGCCATCATTTTTTCCCATATGAGTACTGCAAAGATATACAATACTTTGCAGCATAAAATCAAATAAAGTTTGCTGGCAAATGACGGTTCCAATACTTGTTCTCGCTGATGCTGTTGGTCATTCAGATTGATCTGATTTGTCCAGCATTTCTTATCACATGCACAAAAAATAGAGGTGGGAAAGACGATAGTCGAGGAAAAGAAAAAAGAGCAAAGAACACCCAAGAATCCTTTTTGCCACATTATTTGTCCCTAACACAGTAAGCAACCATCAATTTTCTCTAAACGGTGGAGTTGGTGCCAGTTTGTGCACACATCAACTATTTCATCGGGTACCTGTTACCTCCCATCAGCAATGGTATCGGGTAACTCTGGCCACCAAGGCTACCTAGCATTTTTGTCTCCGCTGATAATTGAACCCTGGTCTCCACGGTATTCATCCACTTCATTACCCGCTAGCCACATGCTTAGGTGCGCCTCGATCACTTTCACTAACCTGTCTCGCCAAATCTGAAATATCTTGAAGGCTCCACAATACTTTAGAGGATAGAGGTCTCTGCTCACATTAAATCAATTGGTGCCTCAAAACAAATAAGACATCCTCGTAGGTCTCTTGATATCTAACTCAACTAAAAATCATTTTATTTGACAATTACCATAGTCAAAACAATCTGTCTCAACCATCAGGACAGTTGGATCTTTTTGAACTCCAGGGGGAAAATATTGTAGTACAGAATTTCAAGATTTCCAGACAATAACCGATTCTTGAGGGGAGAGAGAGGTCACCACTAACTTCAGCTCGTCCAAAAATTGTCTGTCGATTCGACAGCCAACTAATTTGGCTTTTCCATTTCCCACTCGAGCCATTTTAACCTCTCCTTCCCTTCCCTTCCACTGAAATTATCTCCATTTATCTGCCCCCACCACCAACCCTGGTCAAAATAATTGAAAACAACTCTCTCTCAAATTCTGTTCAGATTAAATTTCTTGTTTCAGGTATCACAACAACAACAATAACAATCCCAGTATTTTTCCACAAGTGGGGTCTGGGGAGGATGAGATGTACGCAGTCTTACCCCTACCCTAGAAGGACAGAGAGGCTGTTTCCGATAGACCCTCGGCCGGAGAACGAATGACAAATATGGCAAGAAGAAGGAATAACAACAAGATAAAAATACTCAAGCCAAGAAAGCAATCAAACTCTAGGTAATAATAGCAATCTATGAATAAAAGGATATCATACTAACACTAATGCTAGTGAACTGGGAAAGACAAGGAGATACGCTCGACTACCTACTGGCCTTCTACCCTAATCCTCGACCTTCATACCCTCCTATTTAGGGTCATGTCCTCAGTTAACTCCAATTGCACCATGTCCCGCGTAATAACCTCTCCCCAAGACTTCTTAGGCCTACCTCTACCCCTCATGATACCCACTGAGGCTAACATCTTGCACCTTCTGACTGGGGCTTTTATACTTCTCTTAACATGCCCGAAGCATCTCAACCTCGCCTCCCGCATCTTTTCCTCCACAGAAGCCACTCTCACCTTGTCCTGAATAACTTCATTCCTAATCTTATCCAACCTGGTATGCCCACACATCCACCTTAACATCCTCATCTCAACTACTTTTATCTTCGAGCATTCATGACCCGCCAACAATGTGCGCTATACAACATAGTAGGTCTAACTACAACTCTGTAGAACTTACCTTTTAACTCTCAGCGGCACACTTTTATCACACAAGACACCGGAAGCGAGCCTCCACTTCATCCATCTAGCTCCGATACGTGCGTGACATCCTCATCAATCTCCCCGTTACCTTGTAGTATAGATCCAAGGTACTTGAAACTACCTCTCTTGGGGATAACTTGTTTTTGGTTCATACTAGAAGGCGTAAAATTATTTAACACTATCAAGTCACTTAAAAGCTAACTTGTTTCAGGTATCAATCTCAAAAATAACTTGTTTGCGTCTAAACTTTGTTAAGCTTTCAGGCTGACATATGACTTACATCTGTATGCTTCTAGAAAATGGCTAAGCTCCATAGAGTAAAAAAGAATGGAAGGTTTAACTGAATAAGGTTTTAGATATTGTAAAGTTCTGTTGCAGAGTGGATGTTAGAACTCACCTGCACCAGAATAGTCTGTAGCTCCATTAGGAGTTGACTTTGGTGAACGACTATTTTCTCTTTCTTGTTCCACTGCATTTTCTTCTAGGGCGTCAACCGTTTTAACTTCAGGCTCTAATTCCTCAGCTACAACTTTTGGCATCATGGAAAAGAGTCTATCCTGTTCCTTTTTTGTCTGTAAAAGCTGCTTCTTCTCCAGAAACTCAAACAGTGTAACTACTAAAGTAGGTCAAGGAGACAGGTTCATCAGCAGGATCAGCAAGTATCAAACAGGCTTTTAGCTTTTACACCAAAGCCCCAACCAGAGGCATAATTTTGTTACTATTGCCTGAAACAAGCCATACACACTTATGTCGCTACAAATCATCTCACTAAGGATAAAATAAGAAGTTTGACGTTAAATTACTTTGGACGTATGACATACTTTTTGGGACAGACTAGAAAGGGAAGTATGCCACATAAATTGGGAGTTTGGGACACGAAACATAATAAAGAGCTAAGCGTTTTACTCGCCATTCTATAAAGTTAACTTTTCAGGATGGCGAGACTATATAACTCTTTTCTACCGAAGTCAACATAATAAAGAGCTAAATGTTTTACTCTTAAAATACCGCATAGGTAAAACTAGGTCATACATTTTGGGATGGATAGAGTAACTCTTAACAAAATAAAAAGCCATATTAAGGGTTTGGTGTTTGAAGCCTTATTTCATGACAAGTTAAAGTGGCAAAAACACAAGAATGTTATTGATCAACATTGCATTGGAGTTTCATCTAAACCTCACATCAAGCATCATTCCAGGCTTTACTAGTCAGGAGGTAATTTTTCAGCCAAGAACCATATAACATTCAGGAAGGAAGTATGTCACAGTTGATTTTAAACAACCCAGCTTTTTCTTGACCAAAAACAAATCCATACTAATTCTCAATAGCATGATCTTGAATTGAACAAAGGTATATGAATTCTGTCCAGAAATATGAAAGGTGCAAAATAGATCAAAAGACTGTCTCGAACAATGACTCTCTTGTTACTTTTACTTCCAGTTATTTGAGTCTAGTCCCTCTGACTAAACTTGTGCATATGACAGTTTGAGCTTCTGGAAATGATTACCAACATATAATCTGCAGACAACAATTACGAACTATGCTTCTCTTATGCAGAGAAGAAATTGCTGAATTCAAAGAACAGGTTGTGCCATGCAACCATAAAAAGATGCAGATTTAAATAACGGAGCCTTGAGATATATGAAAGGATATTGTTTGCGCCATCCCTTCTCATTGGCATGATCAATGCGCTTTTGTAACAACGCAATTTCTCTCTCAATCCACTGTAACCAAATCAAAATGAGATAGAGTCAAAAACAAATATACATGACAAGGGATGATGATGAACAACATAGCAGCAATCTGTATACAGTAACAAGCAAATAAATGAGTAACATCCTGCAGTTCACAAGGGCAACCAGACAAAGAGAATCGGCGGAGAATTCCAAACTTACATGCTTGGTGATATCCTTGTGCAGAACTTGGGCTTTTGACTCAAGCTCCAACTGCCAAGGAAGTAGGTAAATGAATTACCAATTTGAAAACAAAATTATGACGTCAAAGTAAAACAATACATAAATTACTAATCTGAGAACAAAGTTATAATGGATTACACGTCACTCAAAATGAAAGTAAATATCAACCTATAGTTGGCTAACAAGTCATGAATACACAAAATTTATTCTTTCCCACATAAAATAAAAGCATTCATAAGAAGCAAAGAATAGGACCAGAATTTATTAAGTATTAATGTAGTCAACACAGAGGCATACAAAATCCAAGCTAATTATTGAGAATAATAAATCATTGATAGAAGAATACAGTAGCTGACAATTTCCAAATGCTGCATTCTCCAGAAGTTATTTTATTTTTAAAAAAGGCTAATATTGGAGGGGATGGGGTTAGAAAGTTTCATCGTGGAAAACATTACTGATTATTTCTCTGAGCCTAAGAAGCGCCAGAAGTAACAACTGGAACAAATTTAGTTTGTTTTTAATGCCACATAATAACAACAGCAATTTTGTGATGCAGAAATGAGTCACAGTAGAGGTTAGGATCTAAGATAAAGACTATTAGATTGTTAAAGAAAAGAAGAAAGCTAGTCAATGTGAAGAGACGCGCCTACTGAAGACAGTTTTATATACAATTCTTTCCATGTCTTTTCAACTATATAGGTTGTCCATGTGATCATTTCCACAAACATACTGTAATATTAAAGCACAGAAAACCTGAAGTTTCCATGAAGAAAAAAAGGTGCACAATAGATTTCTTCAGCATTTAACAATTTGTGGATTTCACCCTCTTTGGGAAGAAAAAAAGGTGCACAATAGATTCCCTTTTTTTTTTGTGAAGAAGTGTGTATAGTACATCTTTTGTAAATATTTCCGAAGAAGCTGCAGAGGATTTAATCGCCTGACGAGTAACTATTAAAGCATCACTGCCAAGTTATTCATGTCAGCAGATGATCTGCACTTCAATTTAGGAGCATTTAATGAAAATATGGTAAAATACCAGCAGCCAGCAGTTCTAAACATTAACCTTGAGAAATCTAATATGGTCAGATCTATTAAATCAAATAAATTTGCTTACATTCTATTTCACTATGAAAGACCTAAGAATTGTAGAATGAAAAACTTGCTGAGGCTTAGATATCTTACAACAGTAGGCTTCTGGAGCAAACCAGCTTTTATTCTTTCACGCAACTCCTCACATTCCTCCTGTCAAAAATATAGAAATTCTTAGAACAAAATACAAATATTGGACCAATGAAGCAGCAATACAATTGTATACAGCAGGTAGTCATACACAAGAAAAGCCTTTTACATTTGCACATATATTAATTTTAGACCTATACCCTTTTTTGTGTTTGTGCGTATGTTTATATACGTAACCATGGATAAAGGTGAAGGGTTGTGGTAGATGACGTCCAGTATAAAAATAGCAAAATATGATAATTGATTGGTTGTACAAAAGGATACATCCAGTCAACATATTGGGGCCAACACACTTCTTTTGTAAACTTTAGTATCTTCTGGATGCCTCTTTAATGAAACTTATTCATCAGAAAAAGAAGAAGAAAAGGACAAACCCGCTCAACATAAATATACACGCTATACAATCCTTCCGCGCTAGTTTCGTTGTTCTTATCAGAGTCAATTTATATCAGCTTTTATGTTAGTCTTTACATAGATTAATTCACCTTTAAATAATAACATTTAAAAAATTTGAAACTATTTAAAAATAACAACAATTACAAAAATATCTACAATAAATCTTGGTCAAAGAGTATTATGTTAAATTTTCAAGAAGTGAAATATGACAAATATTTTCAGTAAAAAGGACATGGTATATTTAGGTATAACTGTATAAGTAATATGGATAGATATCTTTAATAGAAAAATCTAATATCATAAAAAGAACGTAATCATGGGCGAACTAGATTTTTGCAGTCATAAAATATTAGTTATACAGGGAAAATATAGCCCTACAATCTTGTTAAATTAGTAAAGGGATTATCATGAGAAAATCTATTGATTAACACCACACAGGAGAGAAAGACTACTCTATATCCTAGACCCGTTCTGCTGAAAGAAATTGACAAATACACTCTATCCAAATGCACCAAACAATTATACAAATATGAAATTCATGCTAAATGTAAGTAGTCACAGAAGTAGCAGATTTATTATATCCAAAAATGTATTTTATGCATTTATACTACTTTAGTTAGATTCAGTTGCTGGGAGGCAGAACTCAAGAATAAAAAGAAAGAGCTAAATAGTAATGAATACCAAGCAAAACTGTCCCGATAAGTCCAAATTCAAATCGTGGTTTTGTTACAGATTGGAAAACACACAAAGGGAAAAAAACAGAGGTGGCAAGGAGTTTCTCACACCAAGCACCTAGGTTGTACACACAGTCAAAAGTAACTTTATCAATAAAATGCAAATATTTCATTCAAGGGTGTGGCTTAACGGTCAATAAAGTGGGACGAATATCATAGGAGACTAAGGTTCAAATCCCCGCAAAGACAAACACTGCTAGTTGATTTATTTTCCATTTGCCGAAGCCATGATTGGCAAGCATCTGGTGGCATATCCAAGGTTCACATAAAGTCATAAACAGACTTTTAAAAATATGTCATAACTATAATTATAATCATGATTATAATTAGGGAGAAGGTCTAGATTTGTCCTCCTACTACTGCATATTGTTTACATTTGTCCCCCGTTATACTTTTCGTCCACTTTAGCCCCTACCGTTAAAAAACATTACAGATTTGCCCCTAATCCTAACGGCCCTACACTGTGGCAGTTGACCCCTCTAATTATTGTCCATGTCCTGCCAAATCAGATGGCCCCACCAAATTAAAACCCCCTAAACCCATAAACTTGACCCATTCTACCTACGCACTTCTCTTAAATCTTCTTCATCTAAACCTCACGTTTTTATATCCTCCCTTGTCGAATATGGAGGACTTTGTCATATTTCAATATATTGATAGCGGTATATTATTGAGAATTTTGGGATTTAGACTTGGTGAAAGAATTATATTATTCCAGCATCACTTTTGTTCCTTAGGTGGCTCCACCAAGTTTTTGATTCCAATAGAAATCAAAAGATGGTGGTTTCATTAGGATTATATTGTAAAGCTCTGAATCTTTATCTTCCAAATATAGGCAGCAAGTTCTTCAAGAGACTCGTACAATAAGTCTTTCACAGCGTCCTCATCAAGTGTTTTCAATTTTCTTAATCATCATCTGAATTTTTGTCAATCCAAATATCCAAAATCTCGAGCTGTTAAAAAAATTTCACATTTTTCTTTTCAAATACTTGGATGTTTGCATATGGATCTTCCATTTTGACCAAAACATATGTTTTGTATTTGCCGCTTCCGGTGGGCATAGAACGACGGAAGACAACTTAGAAGATTTAAGGAAAATGAGTGGGTAGTCAAGTTTATGGTTCTAGGGGGTTTTAATTTGGTAGGGCCATCTGACTTGACAGTTGACATGACCAAAAATTGCAGGGATCAGCTGCCACAGTGGATGGCCATTAGGGTTAGGGGTAAATCTGAAAGGTTTGTTAACGGTAGGGGTTAAAGTGGACGAAAAGTAAGACAGGGAACAAATATAAACAATATGCAATAGTAGAGGGATAAATCTAGACCTTCTCCATTATAATTATAATATTTAAGCTAGTAATTTCCTATTTTTGGTCAATAATTTATGATTATAATTATAATATTTAAGCTTGTAATTTCCTAGTTTTGGTCAATAATTGAGCATCCTCGAATGCATGCCTTGACCTTTGAATAGAATACAATTTCTCGAAATCATTTTTTTGTCTTCGTGAACATTAAAACCCACTCAAAAGTTTTGCCAGAGGATGTCTCAGAATTACCACAATCCACCAAAGAGAGGGCAGAGAAAGGAGTAATTTCAGATCAAAGCCATCCAACACTAGAATTGACCACATATGCTGCTAGTAGTTGCTTACCTCAGAAAAATCATCATCAGATAAGGAAGATATGGGAATGTCCTTCATCAGATTTGAAAGTTGAAGGTGAATTTCAAAAGCAGCATCGCTGGTTGCTGAAAAATTTCTTACACCTGTGAAGCATTCAACTTTACAATGAAAAAACAAGCAGGACAGAGAATGTGATTTAATGGAGAAGACAACATTCACTTTTCCATTTTTCATGGTCCTCTTCAACTATGCACAGTCTAAGAGATAATGCAAAATTGTCTTGATCATCAAAGTTTCAGGAAAACCACATATTCAGTAATTAGGCAAATAGTATTACCTGGCTATGAGTAGCTAATTGTTTCTGTTTCCCTTGAAGGAAAGATTCTTAGGAATTCCACAAAGGAACAATGAAAATGAAAAGGGGATGAGAGAGAATGGCAATAAGAGGAGATAGCCTCTTTTAGAAGTATTTCTTGAGACAATTAAAGAACTATAAGCAGAAGCAAGCAATTACATTACACAAAATATTTCTTTTTGGCAGGCAAGCAAAATTGTTTTGTCTTGGACAAGACACCTACAGAAGTCATGACATGTATTCTCAATCATAAGTGTCGTTCAGTTTATAAAGTTACCGTTCCACTAACAATTTTTCCTTCCTTTGGTTAACCAGTACAAATAGAATAAACATAGCATAGCATGTCCAGTGATGAAAAAAGTGCAGAGTCTCTACAGAATGGTAGAATAGTGATATTTTTCTGTTCTTTTTTAGTTTGCTTCTTTTTCCTTTTCCTTTAATAGTTTTAAGTATAGAAAAGAATTTTCTGAGTATTTACTACTTCCAATTTTTATCTTAAGAAAAGCTTTTACTCAGCAATCACCTGTTTCTAATTTAACTAGAAATGCTTTTGCAAAGGACTATGACTATGTAAATGGATATATTTGGAGGGAAGCATAATTTAAAGGCCGGAACCGGATTGTTGTTTTCCTTACATTTTGCCCGAGTCTGTTTTATAGAGAGTGAAGTCTTCTGTTATGAGAAATATCAATGCAACATCAATGTTATTTAGTCACTACAGGATATTCAGAAAACAGAAGTGCACAATGACAATATACCTTCAACTTGCTGAAGCTGGTGGGAGTTTTTCTGGAAGTAGTCATTTGGGTCAGATTTTACCCTCACAAAGCAACCCACAATTCTATCTCCGTAACTTTCAGGGGTCTTCATAAGATCCCGAACTAAGCTCCTCTTCAAGTACACAAGCTTAATGTTTTCAGCAATAACAGCCGCAAAACAGCTTTTAGAAACAACAGGAGCCTTTTTCTTTGGACTCACTGTACTTTTTCTTCCCTTAGATGCTATCAAAATATCCTCCTCTTCCGAATTGTTAGGAGATTCATCCTCTGATTCATCATGGTTCTCACTGAAGTGCACTTCCAACAAGTCATAGATTTTTATCCGCGGTATAGATTTCTTTCCGAAAAGGGTATGAAGTCGCACATCACACATAACCCTCTTTTTCTTTTGTGGATTAAGAAGATTATTCGAATTTACATATTCAGTGACAATAGCCGTCACCTCTTGTTGAGAATATGTTCTGCTTGTATCTTTACCAATTGATTCAAGGAATTCAACCAACGGTTTGGATCCCCATCCAACAAACTCTAGTTTCTTGATTCTGACATTTCTCTTCCTTTTTAAAGAAAAGGGTAACTGATCATTGAATTCTTCCACCCAAAAGGAGTCCCCATCCATGCCTTCAGGATAATATGCCAACACGAGCTTTTACACTTCAGGAAAAGTAATTGCTACAAACTCAAACCATCAATAATCTGGACAAACGCAGAACTGTTTCTTTATGAATAGAAGCTAGAACGAATCCCTAAAATGACAGAATTTGAAGATAAGACAAGCCTCTCCAACTATCACAGTTGAAGGCAGACACAATGCGCAGTCGCTTGGAAGATCATAGAAAAAGCAAGCACAATAAAACCAACTTCAAAAGTGATGCTACATCTGATTTTGGTGAAGTAGACTTTTGAACACTTTTTTACTCAATCTGAACAGCTTTACCTACACATATATCAAATTTGACCAGTATATTGCTCAGATAGGCCTATAAGGCCTATAAGTATTCAGGATGTGATCGGCCTAGGGGACTGAAACCAGAGACTTTCTCATTGGTCCCAGGCTAAATTAATGATTTTACTTCTGCACAAACTTGTCTACTGTTGCATATTATTCCTTCAGTTTACTGGGATAATTTTTTTTATTTTTCCTTTTAGGATAAGTAAATAGTTTACTGGGGTGGCTTCGTCGACATAAGCTCGCTGGAGTTATCGTCACATAGGTTGTAAAAGGAGATCTCCTAAAAGTAAATGACAGGGAAAAATATGTTGCATTTTTTATTTGTAAGTGGTTTCTTTCTTTTGTACATAGTCCCGTTGAACTTCATGATTCACGACCAAAATTGCAACTCCTATCTAATATGGAAATAGTATGTCTGACCACTATTATCCTAGTAAAATATACGCTTCCCAAGCATAGGCATAGATAGAGGAGTTACTTGCAGTTAAGAGAAATGATAAATTATCATGAACAGATATCATAAATGTAATCTGTGCAATAGATGCAAGGTGCAAGGTCTAAGTGCAAGCAACCCGAAATATCTTCTTTTTTTTTTTATCAGGTAAACTATCCCGATTTATCTATATGCATCTCGGTGCTCCTGCACAAAGCCAAACAAATTGAGGACTATAAGAACTGAGCACAAGCTGTTGCTAGACTCTGACTTTCAGAACATGCGCGAGCGTAACAAGCATACAAGATTTGGAAAGATAAGATCAACCATAAATCTACACCATAAGCTTAGATAAACAAGATCAAAATTTTCTGACAATTGTTTCAAATATTTATCTACAAAAGCAACTAGATCTCCCAGAATTAGTAGATAAATTAAAGATCTCCATATTTCCGCCTCACAAAAAAGAAACCCAAGAGAATAATGTGATTCATGGTTTACCTTCAGGAAAATCTCACTTCCTTGAGTGCAATCTTAACCAAGTCAAGGACAAGGACTAATGCATGGTTGCTTTAGATTTTCAAGTAGATAGTCTTCATCTTTCTCTCGCTCTCTCTGTCTCTCTCTCAAAGACTAAAACCACGCAGCCACCTGTTTAAAATCAGTGTCATTGAATGAAATTTGCAAATATAGGTGGATGTGTGTCGTTTTCTCTAGAACTATTTAATACCTAGATCTTAACGCCAAAAATTGCAAAAAAAGCATTTATCGAATCCAGACAAGCTTAATAACAAAAGGCTATTCATTTCACCAAAATTCATCCAGGATCATGCATCGGTTATAAATTCACCTCTTCTTATACTTAACTCTTAAGGTCATTTAAGAGATCAATAGTAAATGGGTCATCAAGCATTTGTCAATAGTGATTGGAAGAGGAAAAAGTAAGAGAAATATCAGCAATTGATTTAAGTGAATAATTCATTGATAAAGCAGCGGCTAGTGAAATTACTTGACTAGATCAGAAATGAATCCAAAATAAGTCCTGCATTAACAGTGGAGATGCTAGCATGGTAAGTCTTTCACTTTTGAAACCGGTTCCATCCCCCTTCTCCTCCCTTCCCACCACAATTGCCATCCCAAAAGATAAACAAACATTACAAACTAAGAATTAAGATGATAATAAAATTATCATTTAATAAAGACAATTCTTGGGGCTTCAAATACAATGATCAAAGGCATTCCAGTCCTTGTCACAGCATGACAGCAAGGATGTCCATAATTTAAGGAAAGTAATATCATTAACACGCTGACTACAATCTAATGATAGTTAAATTGAGAAACACTTCTGTTAAATGAATTATAGTTTTACACAGTCCACTTAGAAATAAATTTTTGAACCCAGCCAAGGTCAGAAGAAAACCCTCTTTTTTTTTTAAATCAAGTGGTCAGATTGAAGAAGCCTTATCTTTCTTTCCTTTATTGAGTTTTTATCTTTTTCTTTTCTCAAAAAGAACAAAGTTTCAAGGACATATGCTTATTTCACAAACAAAGCATTTATTAATCTTGAATTTTCTGATAAAAGAATAGCAAACAATCATCATACAAATCGTGGTAACATGTATAACCTATTTGGTTGAATGTGACGAAATTGACAAAGGGTATTTGTTGAGAAAAAAAAAAGATTGAATAAATGAATGTAATTTCTTGTATCCGTCAATTTAAATGGAAAATGGGAATAAAGCAGGTCGCAATTTTTTTTTTGATGAAGTAAAAGTAGGTTGCTATTACTATGGCAACTTATGGAGACAGCTCAATAGTACGGTTCTTACAACATTCATACTACGAATGCATTGAAAAGTAGGAAAGATAAGGTTGTATTCAGTTCTCAAGAACAATTTAGAGCATTTATCCGCAAGATTTCACAATCTTCCTTTGTCCTTTTTCATTTTCATTCTCTAGTTCAGCTGTCCATGAAAATCAAATTGGCGAGATAAAACTTCCTCCACCATGATACTCATGTTTTAATTGACTAGTTGAATCACTAACATACCAGTCATTTCGATTTTCCTATCTTTAGCTACTGGAACAGAGAAAGAAACAAGCATTTAACAGAGTGTTTACTTGGGTTAAGAGATTCTCTAAGGAGGTAAAGAGGAGAAGGCCAAGAAAGTTTGAAGGCTGCTTGCAGTTGATGGAGTTTGTTCGAGCTTCTGGTGGCTGAGCCAAACAAAGAACAAGCATTCAGGAGTTAAAGGGTCAATAAATATAGAACAAAAAGTGATGATAGCCAAGGATAAAGAATCTTATACCAAATGTGCCAATTAAATCAAAAGTTGGATTGAATCTCATTAAACCCATTATAGACACAGTATTTTAATTCAATCGGTAAACCACACAAAATTTCTTAGTGGGTTACTTCTCAAGTTTGGAGCAATCAACTGAAGAATTATAGAGAATGAAGCAATCAAGAAATAACCTATGTTCTGAAGGAGCAGACCTCGAAAAGAAGAACTGTCTCTTGCTCTGAACACTATTTCACTTCCTTTTCCATTTCTGATCAATCTAGTTTTCTGCTCATATCATAGCCTAATACTCTAACAAGTTTAAAAAAATTTGAGTCTAGTGTGAAACCAGGGGCTATTGCTTCACGGACAAAGCCATGCGTTTCAGAAAAGTGTGCAATTCAGAAAATGACGCACAAAATCATCCCAACAAGAGGTGGTCAATTATTCGATGGCAAACCAAACTAAATAAAGTGGTCGAGTATTTGAATCTATACTTTAATGAGTTGCATTAACATTGACATTATTGTATATTGGATGCTGAAATCAGTTGTTTTGTTTGACACTATTATAGTAATAAATTCATATACGTTTCATTTTTTTAATTAAATTGTGCACTTCCCTTCAACGATGCATGTCTTCACTTTTGCATTTTCGCTTCATGCCTCATGGACAATGTCGAAGCTACTCTATGAAAGGGTCGATGGAAAATTCCACTGTGTAGATAAGGTAAACTTTTTTACTATTATGTATATATACTATGTATTGAATCCCCTTGATCTCCTCGTGTATTTACTTCTTTATATTTTGGCACCCCTTAGTGAAGAATCGTTCTCTGTTACTGCCCGTGTACCTTGTCGCTTTTTTGTGCTTTTCGCTTTGAAAACATTTCATGAGTCCCTTTGACACCATTCGTTAAATTGGTTTTAAAATCAACTACAATCTCATATATTATCTAATAGTTTCACTTGCAAGGGAAAAAAAAGTACAAAAACCATTAAACTACTCAGGAATTACCAAGATACCTCCTTTTCCTTTTTTATGGAGTTAATTCAACAAAGGCATATAAAGAAATTAATAAATAGTACAAAACCAAAACACACACCAAAAAAAAAAAGAGAAAGCCTAGTAGACCAAATGGTACCTGTGCAGCAGTAGCAGCAACCAAACGATTCTGTGAGGAACCAAATTCAGCAATGGAAGAGTTAAGGCTCTCCAAAAAATAGAGAGAGCGAAATGTAGATGGAATTGAGTTGCATATAACAGTTTTTCAAGCAAATATTTAAATAAAAAAATTGGATTGAATGGAAACTGGGTTATGGGTTTTACCCTGAAGAGAAAAGTTCACTGTCAAGCTGAAGTAAAAGGGAAAGAGTGAAAGAAGTGCGAGTGTGGCCGGAGACGGAGACGGAGACGGAGACGGAGACGGAGAGGAATATGCTCTTGTTTTCTTTTGCGGCTTTGTGCGTTATAAAGAGTGAAAGAGGAATACGCACGTTATAAATTCTGTTGCTTTGTGTCGATTGCTGATGAAGGTCCATTTGTGTCTGTTGTTTGACTTGCCTTTCTCTTGACAAGTGGATTGTTAGGCTGAAAATTACTTCTTTAGTCTATAAGTGTAAATATTATTATACCTGGTGAAAATCATTTTGATCACTCAACTTTAGCTTAAAAATCAAACTTATTCTCTAATATTAAATAATAGACTTTCTGCTCCTCCAAACTCAAATATTTTTTTAAATTACCTATTTTACCCTAAGCTTATAGGTCATTGTCTAGTTCTTTTACATTTTTAATATATATTTCCTAATGTATAATATGAATTTACCTATATGGATATTGTAAACGCACAAGCAAAACATGAATGAATATAGGTTTTGGGGATGAAATTTCGATCTAAATCTGAAAAGCCATATCTTTCTATATGGAATCACTTTGTCCTTTTTTAGCCTTTTTTTGTTTGTGCATCTTTCTCCCATGCTTTTCGCTGGTCAACAACCAACCAAAGTGCTCTATACTTCTTCACTACTCATATAGGGCTTGACGGAAGCTAAATCGAATCGGAATAGGATAAAGAACACACGAAGAAAAGAGGATTCTAAAAGTGAAAAGCCTAGAAAACTAGATTGTCAGACTCAAAGGTAGCAATAAGATCTCTGTCTTTAGAGAAGACATGAAGGTTTTCTAAAAGTCTCCTCTCATTACTTATGGATAAAGCTCTTAAGCTTAAGCTTTTATTGAAAGATCTTCCCATACTAAATAAGAATAAGAGTCTTTCAACTAGATGTGCTCATTTGGCTTGGTTTGAAAGAGAGAGAGAGAGAGGTCTAATAACTAGTCCAACTTCCTTGCATACGGAAGCGGTAATAGGATGTTTGTTTACCGAAAAAATAGTACAGTTGAATTTGTAGCGTGATTTATAGACACATGGATTAAATTGATCCGATAAATAAAGTAATGAAGAACAAAGCGATTAAAATAAAGAGAATTAAAAAAAGACAAGTCCGAGCTTTAGAATGTTCCCACCAGGATCAAGAGTGATTATAGAATCCTAATAACACTTGTATATGAGATTGAGAGAAAGAATAATAGTTTTTTTGTTATAAGACTTTCTTAATGTTTTACAATAGAATGTAAGCCTCTATTTATACTAGAGTATGAGGTGTATGGTCTACCAATTATGCCATATTGATTACTAATATATATGTTACAATAAACGATAATAAAAGGTAATAAATTCTAATAAAGGCTAATAAAAGCCAATAAAGGCTGGTAAAGGCCAGGGTCTTCCGTAAAGTTTCTACAACGGTCATATTTTGAAGGTTTGTATCTGGTGTCAACATCTTATCCAGCCACAAGTTTGTATCCGGTATGAACATGGTTGAAACACTGCCGATTGATCATAATTGACACGTGTTACTTTCTAAGTCACTCATCTTTTGAGACCGATTTTCACTGTATACAGATAGTTTCCCCAACTTTCCGGTTACTTACTGTGATGTGACTGGGAAGTGAAAGTTTTCCACCCTCGTTATTGTCTCATTAAAAACTTTGTCGAGAAAATCCAATAGGGACAAAAATCAGGCGATGAAAAAAAGAGTGCAAAACTTAGGGATTCAAATGACAACTTAGTATTCTTTTGTGGATGATCAATTGGCGCTGAAGAAGTACTACCATCACGGAAAAAAGTTGGATCTCAAGTTTTTAGTGTTTTCCCTGAACTTAATCTTTGAAGTTTAACTTTTGGGTTTTCAGTTGAACCCGAAAACTTTTCTTTGAGTTTGACTCTTGGGTTTTTAGTTGTATCGAAAAACTTTTCTTTGAATTTTAGCTCGTGGGTTTTTGGTTGTACCCAAAAAAATATCTTTGACTTTTAACTCTTGGGTTTTTAGTTGTACCCAAAAAAAGTTTTGAGCTTTATGTGATGACCTGCCACGTCATCATGCCACATAGGTGCCATTTGACATATATTAATGCCATGTGGAAGCTTACATAAGAAGAAGGCTAGCACTTGTGAGAAGATTCTAGAGAAGTATGGATATTTCCTTAGGAAGAACCTAAATCATTATGGATTTGCTAGGAAAGTCCTTGGAATCTTCTAGGCTTATGGAGAATTCTAGAGAAAGACCTTATCTTGTAAATATTAAGGACTTGTATAATAATTATTATTTACACACTAGCCCCTAGGAGACTAGTATATAAAGGGGGTCATTCTATAATTCACCAAGCAAACAATTCAAGTTCTCTCTAATACAAAACTTTCTTTAACAATTCTCTTGTGTTCTTTTTACCATTCTTTTAGCGATCTTGAGTGTAGTAAGGCTGACTTGGCATCGCAAGAACTTGAGTAATGTACTTGAGTGTAGTAAGGCCATGGATCTTACTCGAACAACCATGGATGGCCGGAAAGTAGCATAAAAGACCATGGATAGAAGTTGAACAAGATCTGGACTAGATCTCTTCGAGATCTTTCCACGAAATCACAAAAACGGGCAACCAGGAAACGTAGGAGACAAGTATACGTCTCAAACAACCATGGGAATCCCTTGATTGAGTGAGGATCAAAGGGGATTGGGCTGGTTTTAGGTGGCGGCGATTAAGGTTTGAGTTAGGTTTCAGAGAGAATTGAAGAGGAAAGGGGATTCAAGGGCGGCGGATTGTAACAAATAAGTTAGGTTAGGGGGTCGTTTGGGTTAAAAAAGGTAAAGGGAAATATGGGTCGTTGATCTTAGAGATCAACGGCCAGGATGAGACGGGTAGGTGGGGTTCCGGGTTTGGGCATGGGTAAAGAGGGTGTGGGTCGGGTTTTATTAGAATTGGGTTGGGAAATTGGGGTCCAATTTTGGGCTACAATTGAAAGCCAATTTGGCTATATTTTAAATAGCCATTTTTCCCTATTTAATTTATAAAAAATAGTATAGTTTCTGAAAACTAATTTAAAGGGATAAAATAATTTATAATACATAATTAACAATTTTAAAAAACACATGATCCAATTTTATGCGTATAAAACATAATTAAATATAAAAAGGCTAGTATTGCAATTATGTGCAATTTAGCTTTAAAAATACTAAATAAAATTGTAAAAATTAATTTAGCCATATTTTGGGATAAGTCTAGAAATTCAATAGATGAATTATCAAAATAATAATTTTAATTATTGGGGATTTTATGGATAAAAGGGGAGAAAATAAATCAATTTAAACCTTTAAAATTATGGAAAAAATAATAAAACCTTGGGACATGCTTATATATGCATATATATGCTATTTTGAAGGTATTTTGCATATTGAAAATATATAGGGAAAAATTGGGTATCAACAGTGGTCAAGACCGACAATGTGGCTACTAGCTACTTTCAGACGCAGAAGAAGCTCACAGCAAAACAGGCTAAGTGGTAGGATTTCTTGGCTGGGTTTGATTATGTGCTAGAGTATAAGTCGGGCAAAGGTAACATTGTAGCCGATGCCTTGAGCCGGAAAACCGAGCTTGTTGCAATCACTTCAGCAAGATGGGACATTCGGGAGGCTATAAAAGAAGGCATACAGCATGATCCAGCAGCCAAACAGCTTATCGAGTTAGCCAACAAAGGCAAGATGAGACGGTTTTGGATAGAAGATGGCCTACTACTTACCACAGGTCGGCGGGTCTACGTGCCTAAGTTTGGAGACATTAGACGACGAATCATAAAGGAGAGTCATGATACAATGTGGGCTGGTCATCCAGGTCAATGTCTCACTAGGGCCTTGGTTGAGTCAATCTACTATTGGCCACGCATGCGAGATGACATAGAGTGCTATGTGTAGACTTGTCTTGTCTGTCAATAGGACAAGGTTGAGCAACAACAACCCAGAGGACCTTTGGAGCCACTGCCAGTTGCAGAGCGTCCATGGGAGAGCGTCACTATGGACTTTATCACTTGTCTACCGAAGTCCGATGGTTATGGTACTATTATGGTGGTCATAGATATATTTTTTTAAATATGCCACCTTCATGCCTGCCTCACCAGGTTGCACTACCAAGGAAGCCGCCAAGCTATTCTTAAGAACGTGGTGAAGTATTGGGGCTTACTAAGGCATATTATCAGTAATCGAGACCCCCGTTTTACTGGAAACTTTTGGAGAGAGTTATTCGACATACTTGGCACAAAACTTCACTTTACCACTAGTTTCCACCTACAGACAAATGGACAAACGGAATGGGTCAATGCCTTACTAGAATGCTACTTGAGGCATTGTGTAAGCGCACATCAAAAATATTGGGCAAGGCTCCTAGACATCGTCCAATTCTCTTATAACTTGCAGCGGAGTGAGTCCACGGGGCGGACACCATTTGAGCTAGCCACAAGCCAACAGCCACAAACTCCACATTCATTACCAGTTGCGTTCGAGGGAAAGAGTTTGGGGGCTTATCATATGGCCAAAAGATGGGAGGGGCAGCTTGACACTGCTAAGTCCTACTTGGATAAGGCAGCTAAGAATATGAAGAAGTTTGTGAACCGTAAGCGCCGTCCCATAGACTATAGAGTTGGGGACATGGACATGGTGAAGTTTAACCCAAGACAGTTCAAGGCACTACGGGGCATGCATCAGAATCTAATTCGCAAGTATGAAGGGCCATTTAAGATTGTCTCCAACGTAGGAAAGATCTCATACAAGCTTGACATGCCATCGTATCTTAAGATCTACCCTGTTTTCTATGCCAGCATGCTTAAGCCATATCATAAAGACAAGGATGATCCGAGTAGAGGCCAATCAAGTCGAGTGCCTATTACTATCACTGCCTCGCATGATCGAGAGATTGAGGCTATTATGGATTATCAGGCCAGTCAAAAACAAGGGCAAAAAACCACTGCTATGTTCCTCATCCATTGGAAGGGGCAATCACCAGATGACTCCACATGGGAACAATATGAAGACTTATGGCAATTCAAAAATAAGATCCGAGAGTTTATGCAGCAGCATTGCGCCGCGGTCATCGCAATATTAGGTGGGGGAGAGTGTGATGATATGCCACATCATCATGCCACATAGACGCCATTTGGAATATATTAATGTCATGTGGAAGCTTACATAAGAAGAAGGCTAGCACTTGTGATAAGATTCTAGAGAAGTATGGATATTTCTTTAGGAAGAACCTAGATCCTTATGGATTTGCTAGGAAAGTCCTTTGAATCTTCTAGGCTTGTAGAGAATTCTAGAGAAAGCCCTTATCTTGTAAATATTAAGGACTTGTGTAATAATTATTATTTACACACTAGACCCTAGGAGACTAGTATATAAAGGGGGCATTCATTTGTAATTCACCAAGCAAACAATTCAATTTCTCTCTAATACAAAGTTTCGTTTAACAATTCTCTTGTGTTCTTTCTACCACTCTCTTAGAAATCTTGAGTATAGTAAGGCTCATAGCAAGAACGTGAGCAAGTTGTGCAAGATCGTGAGCGAGTTGTCAAGTGTCACATGTGTACTTAGTTAACAACTAAGGACGTCACATTTAACTCTTGGGTTTTTAGTTATACCCAAAAAAAATTATAACCTCACATCCTCAGAAACTGGGGATGTTAATGTCACTCCCCAAACCTGGGCCTAGACGTAACACGGCACCCGGTGCCTGACTACACGCGGTTGAGCGAACAAATTGGCTGGCTGAATCAACATGTGATATCATAACATAATGAATGCGGAAGATAAAGATACACTATAGGCCGTGATGGCGCCCAACGTCACCGTCAGGAAAGCCAACGGTGAACTATCAACTTAATTACTCATTTTATTATTTTTGAAATCATGAATCTCGTTAAATAAATAGAATAAAATCTGGTACTCGTAGGAATCCGTGATTTTCCTTACCAAATTTCTTATAAAATATAATTTTACAATATGATATGATAACAATAACGAAAACTGCTATAATGAACATCCACTAGGAACCCCCAAAATCCGGTATCACAAGTGCATGAGCATCTACTAGATAATAATACAATATCTGTTTGGAATATAAGATAGAAAGAATAATGTAAATAATCATGATGGAGACTTTGTATGCTGGGCATCATGACATAGGATACAACTCACCTTGAAGTCCCCGCAATAACTGCGCCCTTGCGCCCAATAGACCACCAGAAATATATATATATATATATACACATGCACAATAAGTGCAAATGTGTAGCATGAGTACGTAAATCAATGCGTACCTAATAAGTATCTAGCTTAACCCCAAAGAAGTAGTGAAGAGGGGTCGACATCGACACTTACTAGTGGTCCAATAAATCAAATATAGTAGAAAGTAAACATGTATTAGGTGTGGTAAACAAACAGTGTAAACAAACATAGGTACGTGGTACGGTCCTCCTCTGAACAGTAAACACAAGCTCTCAATTATTGGTTACCTCATCAACCGGAGTATATATATAAAATGGTCCCAACCAGATAGGTCACCGCAACTCAAATCAGGAAAACTCACGGACACGCTCGCTTTTTCTCAAATATTACGCATGATTCTGCCGAGGCGAACGGTCCAATCCCATAAGAGTGTTTCACGAAGTTGCTGAGGTGAACAACCCGATCCCATAAGAGTATTTTATAGAAATATTGAGGCGAACGACCCGATCCCATAGGAGTATTATATAGAAATACCGAGGCGAACGACCCGATCCCATAAGAGTATGTTATAATATCCTGCCGAGGCGAACGGCCCGATCCCATAAGAATATGATACTATCGACGCGAATGGCCCGATCCCATTAGAATAAGAAGTTTTATCGGGTCCTTTACCCCACTCACGAATATATGCGTAAGTTATGAAGTTTAAGGAAATTTTTGACGAATACGCACAACGTGGGGAGAAATTCATAAGGAAGCATATTTTTTTACGGCTAATCAAGTAGATCGTCAAATTTCTAAAATAGCGAGTCCATTACTCTACGCAAGTCTAATCTCAGGTCGTATTGCGAGATAAGGTAATTGAACATGCAAGAATAACTCAAATAGTACAGTCAAAGCATGACGTGAAACTAAGTCTACCCGGACATAACCAGGTACCCTAGCATACGCATGGATACTCGTCATATTATACGCGCGTAGCTCCCACAACATGTATCATATAAGAAGAATAACACCTATGGGGTAAATCCCCCCTCACAAGGTTAGACAGGAGACTTACCTCGCTCCGAAGTTCCATAACCGGCTCCAATGCCTCTCTAACACCTCAAACTGATGCCCATCAATCTAAAACTAGTCAAACAATGTCTAAATCAATCAAAATATACTCCAATGTGTATAATTTAATAGTTTATAATAATTCCCAACGCTACTCGAAAAGTCAACAAAGTTAACCCTTGAGTCCACGTATCCGAATTCCGAAATTTTTTGAGGATAAACGTTACCCATAACACCATGAACCCAAATATATAATTTATCCCTAGTTCTATATCCAATTTCGTGGTAAAAATCCAAGAATACCAAATTCTTGGTTTTCTTCAAAAGCACCACAATTTCTACAAAATTTCATGAATTTACAAGCCTAAATTCATATATTTAACTCACAACTTGTAGGAATCACTTACCTCAGGGTTGACGACGAAAATGGCACTCAAAAAATCGCTCATAAGTCAGCTCCCATGGAAGAAATGAAATGAAAACGAGCCAAACCCCCATACTTAACAAGCATTCTACCCAGCGATCATCACTCTTGCGGCCAAACAGTCGCACCTGCAGAAAAATCCATCACAGGTGTGTTCCCCTGTAAGACCAGCCAAACCTGCTTCTGTGGAAAAATGTTCGCTTCTGCGAGCCTTTACTACCCTGCCCAGCTCTGCTTCTGCGGAAGATATGGTTGCGCCTGCGGTTGCGCACCTACGCTTGGACCTTCGTACCTACGGAAGGCATTGCCGCTTCGCCCTTCGCTTATGCGCTCCATTGGCCGCATCTGTGAGCTCGCGGGTGCGGTGGATTCCTTGCACCTTTGAATCCAGCCAACCTTAAACCACATTCGCTTCTGTGACCCCTTATCCGTTTCTGTGGGCTTGCACCTGCGGCCAAAGCCTTGTAGGTGCGATGACACTAGAAGCCTTAAGCTTCAGCAATTCTTTAAGTCCAAAACTCAACCTGATTCCAATCTGAGTCAAACCCGAGGCCCCCGGGACCCCATCCAAACATACCAACACATCCCAAAACATGATACGAACTTAGTCGAAGCCTCAATCATGCCAAACAACCTCAAAACTATGAATCGACGATTGAAACCTTTCTTTAAATTTTTAAACTTCGACGAACGCGTCCGGATCATACTTAAACATCCCGGAATGACGCCAAACTTTACTTTCAAGTCATAAATCACAATACGAACCTATTCCAAGGCTCGAAATCCCAAACTGACATCGATAACACCAAAATTCACTTCAAATCAAACTTAAGAAATTCTTAAACTCCCAAAATGCCATCTTTCCATAATAAGCGCTGAAATGCTCCCGGACTACCCGATACTTAACTCGAACATACGCCCAAGTCCAAAATCATCATATGAACCAATTAAAACCTTCAAATCCCGATTTTGAGATTGTTTACTCAAAATTCAAACCTTAGTCAACTCTTCCAAGATATAGCTTTTGAATTGAGAATTTTCTTTCCGAAATAACTTAGAATTTCCCGAAATTCAATTCCGACCACACGTACAAGTCATAATACATAAAGTGAAGATACCCGAGGCCTCAAACTATTGGGCGACATGCTAGAGCTCAAAACGACCAATCGGATCGTTACATTTTCCCCCACTTAAACATATGTTCGTCCTCAAACGTGCCAATAATTGCTCCGGAGTTGCCCCAGAATCATTGTTTAACACCTTGTGCACCTACTCATGCCACCACAACCCAGGGGAGCACATTAGCTCTAGCCAAACTGAAGATCATTCCTGCTACCTTAGCCCACAGGCCTTAGAACCAAATTCCAACATCTTGAATTCTCTACTAGGTTTGATTCCAATGTACGAACATCGACACAGTCTCCACCCACTGTACCAAATATGATTATGCACCCATATTGAGATCACACATGTAAGCACGTGATTTTTGACCATCCCCGAGAATTTTCACATTTTTAGCGTGAATATGTGAAATTGGGTCTAGTATAGCTATTTTAACTATTTTACTTTATTTCGTTGCAAAAAGAAAAAAATCACAAAATATATATATAAATTTTAGTTTATGTATTTCTCGTAAATTTGAAAAATACAAAAATTGTACTTTATTTTGGTACTTTATATAAATTCGAAAATTACAAAAAATATAATTCTATTAATGTTTTGTAGTCGTTTTAATTTTGGAAAAATACAAAAAAAATATTACTTTATAGTTTTGTCTTTATTAAAAACGAAAATTACAAAAAAAATAGTTTTATTAATATTCTATAGTCATTTTAACTTTGAAAAATACAAAAATATTACTTCATATTTTATCTTAATATTTACGAAAATTACAAAAATAGTTTTATTAATATTTTGTAGCTATTTTAAATCCTTAAAAATATTTAAAAAGATATAGTTTTGTTAAATACTAGTCTTATTTTTGGTAGTTATTTTGCTTACATAGGACTAGTTAAGCAGCGTGTTCCTATTTCTCGGGTCCGGGCAAAAGAATAATATTCGGGTTCAAACTACCCGGTTTTAGGCCTAATTTCGGACCTGACCCATAATAAACCGTGTCCAGGACACATGGGGAACCCCACCACGCGTGGGGGACACAAACCTTGAACCCCACTACGCGTGGGGCTCATTTTTATGGGCATTGTGTTACAAAACACGGACAAAAAAGCCAAAGGAAGGGGGAGGACTTCCAGGATTTGTTTTTTAAAACAATGGTACTGTTCACGCTTCTTCTTCTTTAGAAGAAGAAGCAGAAACCCTAGAACTAAGACCCTTAAAAACTCCATTTCCGGACTGCCCCCAGCACCGGACCAACTTCCCTCAGCAACCCCAAAACCACCGTCAACCTCCAGCTCCCCCCCTCGTCGTCACTGTCCAACCAACGACCAAACGACCACTCCGTCACCCAACGACTGTCCATAACCTGCTGCCCAGTTCCGTCGACCACCACCCCTACTGTCGCAACCAAAACCCTACACCAAACGACCACTCCGTCACCCAACGACTGTCCATAACCTGCTGCCCAGTTCCGTCGACCACCACCCCCGTCAACAAACACCCAAAACCCTGTTGCTTCGTCACCTTCCCCAGCATCACGACCAACCAACACCACCTCCCGTCAAGCCCCCTCCTCCTCACGTCCAGGCTCCAGCCATCGCCACCACCTCACGTCCAACACCACGTCCAAACACCATTACTGAACTCCACCATTGATGCCCGCTACCGTCTCCTTCCATCGCTGCAACCCCGACGACCACTGCTGGTCGCAGTCCCCAGTCCAGCATCCAAACGACCCCTTTTGCTTCATATTCACGTATCAATCTGTTGCGTCGAAAAACAGAAATACAGCAGCCACCAACATTTCGTGCGTTGGCAGTTTTGGCCGAGGTTTCTCTCCATTGAGGTTGTCGTTGTTCGTCGAGGTCCGGAACGTCGAGGTTATTCCGAGTTTTTGTTGTTGTTCCTCGTCCAGTGAAGTCCAGCTTGAGTCCCGTCGGGGTCGTGTTTGTCGTTCTGAGGTTGTCGAAGTTCGAAGGTTGGTGTTCTTCGTCCTTTGTTTCATTTCATTCATTTTGCATATTATGGTTCAAGGCAATAAATGAAAATATTCGATATTTATGAATGTCAACAATGCAATTTTTTGTTGTTGCGTTAAAATATTTATTCTAAGTTTAGTTACTGCATGCTTAAAGTAAATGTGAGCATATGAACGAGGTTATTCGATTTTTCATTTTTACCATGGATATTATTACCTGTTAGAATCGTTGCTTTTTTTTCCTGTTTAACCTCGGATGATTTCATTGGTAGAAAATCGTAGTTGCCTTAAGTTTGCCCTCAAATAATAAAAACGAGATGAGCTTCGCCAAATAAAAATGTACAGATTGCGGAGCCTTCACAAAATATGTGTATTAAATACTTAGATTCTGGGACGGGCCGTTTAGCAAATTCCGCGGCCCTACCAAAAATAATAATGCGCTAGTTGCTTTAGGCGCGCCTTTAATAATGTTATCTCCCTAAACTCGGGTGCACATTTATGTGACCCAAATCCAAATCTCAACGGAGTCGAAATATGTCTCTAGTCACGGGCACATTGATTGTGACGTGGCCCGAGATGCATGTCCATGACGTTGCAAATTCCTTTTAAAAAATAAGAATGAGATGAGCCTCGCCGAATAAAAACACAAATTGCGGGGCCCTCAGTAAATACTTGTTTAAAATTACTTAGAATTCAGGAGGGTCGTTTAGCGAATTTCACGGCCTCCGCAAAATAATAACGCGATAGTCTCTTTAGGCGCGTGTTTAATAATTTACTTTCTTAAGCTCGGGTGTGCATTTCATGCGACCCAAATCCAAATCTCAAAACATCAAATAAGATATGTTCCGGATTGTGGGTGCATTTCATGTGACGCAGTCCAAAGACATGTTTTAAGCGATGTTCACATTCTTAATAATAATAATTAATAAAGCGGTTAAAAGATAAAATTTGCACATGGTTCATAATTGTATTAAAAATCAGATAAATAAGCCGAATATAACAGTTGAGCGACCGTGCTAGAACCACGGAACTCGGGAATGCCTAACACCTTCTCCCGGGTTAACAGAATTCCTTATCCGGATTTCTGGTACGCAGACCATAATATAGAGTCATTCTTTTCCTCGATTCGGGATTAAAATTGGTGACTTGGGACACCCTAAATCTCCCAAGTGGCGACTCTGAAATAAATAAACCAATCCCGTTTCGATTGTCCTTTAATTAGAAAAACTCCTCTTGCGCCCCCGCGGGTGCGGAAAAAGGAGGTGTGACAGCTCTGGCGACTCTGCTGGGGATTTTACACCCAGAACCACTGGTTCAGGGTTAAGAATTCGAGCTTAGAATAATTGTTATTATTTGGCTTTATTTATTATCTGATTATTACATGTTTTGAGCCTAATGTGCTAAATGCTGCTTTTACCGCTTTGATATTATTTGAACTGTATATAAACTGTGCCGAAACCTTTCTCTTCTTACCTCCGGGGATGTGCTTACTGGTTGAGACTCCCTATTCTGTTAGTGTCATACCCTAAATAAAAGAGGCTCGGAAAGTTTCTAAGCCGGCTGGCCTTTTGGTTCCCGGAAAGGAGCTCCTTCCTCAGCTCGAGTTGTCCGCTCGGGTACACTGTCTAGAACACCGACCCAGGTTTTTGAACCTAGTATAACAAAGCCACATGCCGGATCCCTAGTAGGAACGTTTATTTGCATCATGTGCATTTGACTTAGGGGACTCAACATAGGGGTTGGGTCCGTCTAGGACAAGCAACCTGAAAATAATAGACAATCTTTCGGCATCCTATGTGCTACATGTTGTATTTAGTCAAGGGCGTAATGGGTCATTTGGTCATTTCCAGCATGATGTTATTTTAATCAAAGCATGGGGAACATTTGTGGAATCCAAGAAGCCTTGGAATTCCCTATGTCCCCCACGCTTGCTTTTTGGGAAAGCACATGGGGAACATTTGTGGAATCCAAGAAGTCTTGGAATTCCCATATGTCCCCCACGCTTCATATGTTGGGAAAAGCGCATGGGGAGCATTTGCGGAATCCAAGAAGTCTTGGAAATCATTATGTCTCTCATGCCACATTTTTGAAAGAAATAATAAATATAAAAAATAAAAATACAAATAAAAACAAAGCATGAAAATTCAAAAATATGTTGTCATCGTTTTCCACATATAAGAAAATCGTGAAAAAAGGAGAAAATAACAGCATAGAAGTCCAAGTAGAGTCGAAACTCTGCCGAAATTTTTGAAAATGAAAAAATGTCTTATTAGTTTGTTATATTAAAAGCAAAGGAAAAATAGAGAAAAAATCATCATTGTTCTGTCTTGTTTTTAAAAAATATAGAAAAGAAAATAGTTTGTTTTGTCATAAAAATGAAAATAAAAAAAAAGGTTTTGTTTTAAAATGGGTTTTTATTTATTTATCTGTTTATGAAAATGTCAAAATAAAAATAAAAATAATAAAATAAAAAGAGTTGGGCGTTGAAAGTAGTTTTACTATTTGTTGCAAATATATATATATATATATATATATATATATATATATATATATATAAAAAATCCAAAAAGTTTTTCTTTATTTCCAAAATATGTATATATATATCTTTATCTGTTGCAAGAACATTTGTCTTACCAAAAGTTTTTAGAATCCCAATTTTCAAAACAAATAATCCAAAAATATTTTCCATTATTGACTTCTTTAGAAAGTCTTTCTAGTTGTTTCTTTAAAAAATAAAATAAAAAAAATATATATATAAAAAATATAATATATAAAAAAAAAAACAAATCCGAAAATATTTTGATTCTTCTTTCAAAAATTGAAAAGAAAATTCAAAATTCAAAAAAAAAAAAGCATTTTAGAAGCATTTCTTATATTAAAGGTAAAATTCCGAAAAATATTTTCTTCTTTTCTTTAGAATAATAAAAAAAACGAAAATTCAAAAAATATTAGTCTTTCTTTTAAAAAGAAAATCAATCAAAAAATAATATTTCCTTGCTTCTTTTAAAGTAGTTCTTTTAAACGAAAATTCAAAAAAGTTAGTTCATCTGCTTATTATTACTTGCCTACTTATTCTTATTGGCCCGAACTACGCGGGTTTGATTCTCACCGGATGTGAGATACGTAGGCAACCCTCATCGGGTCCAACCCCACCTTCTCAAAAAGAAGGAATGTTTTATGTTTTTCGTTAATTCGTTTGTTTGTTATAAATGAAAGATAATAGAATAATAGTCTATTTGATTGTTGTGAAAATAATAATAAAAAAAATATATAGAAAATGGAAAAGGGCCTTCTCAATAATAGTTTATTTGCCCGAACTACGCGTGTTTGATTCTCACCGGATGTGAGATACGTAGGCAACCCTCATCGGGTCCAACCCCACCGTTTTGCTAAAAAAGCCAAAAACAAACAAATAATAATCATAAAAAAAAATATATATGTCAAATTTTAATTTTTATCAGAAAGAAGTCGGGTGACGCTGTTTTATCAAGACATAGCCAAATGTTCCCGAAAGGGACGCCGGAAGGCTGACTTTGCATAAACAGCCACCTTTTTGGGTCATGTTTTGGATTTGGTCCAATTGGCCCACACAACCTTAAAAATCTTCGTCCCCGAGACGTTGAAAGGCCGTGCTTGCAATATTGAGTTATCTAATTTGAAAAAATGATAAAAAGAGTCATAAATAAGTCGGGTGATGCTGTTTTGTCAGAAATAGCCGAATGTTCCCGTAAGGGGCGCCGGAAGGCTGACTTTGCATAAATAGCCACCTTTTGGGTCATGTTTAGGATTTTTGGTCTAGTTGACCCATACAGCCTTATAAATCTTCGTCCCCGAGGCGCTGAAGGGCCGTGTTTGCAACACCAGTTTCTATTGTAATTTGAAAAGAAAAAATCAAAGAGTCAGCGGTCATGTGAATACCGTCTTTTGTCATAATAAGCCGAGCCAGCTTCGGCCGCATCTTAAACCGTTCTTGCCGAAATAGCCTTAGAGTATCTTTCAGTTGTCGAAAGGTTATTTTCGTAAAAGAATGGACAAGTTTGTAAAGTGTCGAAATAATCCTCTCCGGCCTCAAAATTCATGTGAAATTTGGAAGGAGCCACATTTGCAAAAAATAACCATTTGGTTGCATTTGTTGAACAGAGAAAGGGAGCTGAAATTTTGTTTTTGAGTCTACCAATCTTTTGATTAGAACATGCGGGTTGTTTGATTTTCAAGTTTGTAGGTCATCTTTAAACCTTTGAAACCCAGTTTGTTTTAATATGAAAGTGAAAAGAAAAAATGTTCATTATTGTTTATTTTATTGGCACGAACTACGCAAGGTCTGATTTATGCGGGGTCATGATACGTAGGCAATCTCCATAAGATTCGACCACAACAAAAAAAAATGAAAAAAAGAGAATGAAAAAGAAAAAGAAAAGCAAAAAAGGAGAATGAAAAAAGAGAATGAAAAAAAACGAAATGAAAAAATGAAAAAAAATGAAAAAGAAAAAAAGAAAGAGAAATTTTTTTTTAAAAAAAAAAAATCGAAAAAAATGAAAAAATGAAAAAAAGAAAAAAGATGTTGTTAATGAGGACCGACTGAGTCCATTCTAACCTGTTTGTTTCGCAAATAAAGTTAAGGTGGTTGGTTTGTGGTAAGCCGGACAATGACACCCAGAATCCTTTACTTGCACCTCCTGATGCACACTCTGCGGGGATCAGGCCTGATGACGGAAGCATTCGAGTCCTATTGGGAACTTGTTGACTAAGGGTAATGATATGGAAGTTGGCAATGGTCATTGCAATACTAATGCAAAGCTCAGTGGCTACGATGCCAAGTTTGATAAAATGGGAGGACGCTCCGTTCCTTGGTTAACAAGAAAGAAGCAGTTGGTGGCTTATTTTGTTGTCATTCCTGTTTGTTCGGATTATTAGGATTGTAATTCGGATTTTGTTTTGTGTCAATATCTTTCCGCTTATCTTTCCGTTTTGTCATAGCGGTTTGTTTAAGTTTTGTCCAGGTTGTTTAGGATTTTATTTCGTTTGTTTGTTATTCAAACCATTTCACCGGTAGTCTAGCACAAAATCCAATCTTTTATTATTTCTATTCACCTTTTTGTTTAGTCTTTTTATCATTTTTGTTCAGCGCCGATTCTAGTGACATGACATGCACACACAGTTTGGGCCTAATCTTTAAAGTTAATCATAAAACCCTGGAAAGGCGATCAGACCATTTAAAGAAAATAAGGACGGTTTGAGATTATTCAGAGCTCGAGTCATGTGGAACTGGGGCAAGTTAAACACAAAGAAAACCGTTAAAGAAAGATTCGCCTAAATTGGCATGAGGGTCATTCATAATAATGAGAATGAGAGTGTCGCCCAACGGTGCTTTAGAAGTGACAAATGAACAAACAGATGTTGAATATAATTGTCAAGTCCAGCACCATCAGAAGAGACTACAAATTTAAATTGTGTTGTTTGCACTAAGCATGTTTTGAAGACTGGAATGACGAAGGCATTTTGTTCTGCTACCCAAACACTTTATCCTTCGTTACCCCTTTTTGAGCCTTATTTATTTTCTTTCATACCCCTCGTTCGGAATTAGCAGCAACGAATAAAATACGCAAGCATGGCGGGTAAGAGAAAAGAAAGAAAAGAAAACAACAAAATGGAAAAAGAAGAATAAAAGAAAAAGAGAGAAAGAAAAAACGACAAAAAGAAAGGAGAAATGAGAAAAGAAAAGAGAAAAGAAAAGCAAAGTGATTCAAAAAAAAAGAAAAAAGAAAAAAGAAAGTCAAATGGAGAAGAGGAATTGGGAACTACGTTTGACCTGATTCCTCAAAGAGGATACGTAGGCGCTTCACGGCTCGGTCATAGTTTTGAAAAATGAAAAAATCATCAATTAAAATATCCCCAAGCAAGAAACTGGGGCAAAAAGTTGCGTTTGATATAAATAAATCTAATTCCGAAGGTTGTAACTAATAACCCAAAATTAATGTATTTTTGAGCCTTTTATACCCTTTCTTTCTAGCCTATCCAAAACCCACATTACGGTCCAAGAAAGACCTTCTGATCAGTCTTCAAAAGATGCCAAGTCAGACAAATGTTGTCTTACCGGCGAACATGACGTTTTGTTCCACAGCAGAAAGGACTCTAATCTCCAAAAGAAAGAGTCATGCCGGCAACACTCCAAATCCTCAGCTGGAGAGAGATATAAAACGAGAGAGTCTTATTGGTGAAAACCTTCACAGGCACCATAAGGCGGTGAAAGCTGAGAGAAAACCAAAATGAGAGAGACTTGATAGTGAAAACCCTTCGGGCACTACAAGTCGAATAAGATTGAGAATCAGAGGGGGAATCGCCAATGGAAGATCTTAAAAGATGATTGACGGCAGAGGATAGGCCACATACGCATGTCATGGCCATTAGAGTCGGTATCTGCGTTTGATAGGTTTTTATTTATAGTTTCTTTTGTAAAAGAGTCATCGTTTCCTTTGTCTTTTATTTTGTTTCTGTTATCTTTCTCCTTTCATAAAAAATTTCCCCAATAGAGTCTGTCCGGTCAGAACAAGTATGAAATGACTTCAAAATATGCCATCAGCTTTCCAAGATGAGATCTGACTAGTATATCCGAATGGTATAGTCAGCAAGGAACAAGCGCGAGGTCAGTGTCAAAAAAGATATCCCCAGCAAAGGGAATTGACAAAAGGATTGACGAGCATCAAGAGGGATATCCTTGCCAAAACCAAGGTTATAAACCTCAAAGACAAGGCCCGTGAACAAAGCAAGGAGAGCAGTGAGCATGATTCGGCGAAATCCATACTAGACTAAAAGGTCGGGGAAATGCCAGTTTCCAAGCTATGCCACAAAAGAAGAGGGATATCCCCAGCAGGAAGGGATTATCCCCAGCACATAATATCATCCCCAACAAGTCGTGGAGCACAGCGCAATGAAGGAGAAAGGGAAAGCAATCCCAATAGGAGTATCACAGCCAACCACCATGTTTTAAACTAACAAATTTTGTTTGATTTGAAACAGGTAAAGGAAATGGCATTGATGCAGAAACGCATGCCACAAGGGATATTATCAAACTGGGGCAGAAAATTTTCCTTCCATTTAGAAAATTTTCTGGAAGTCAGGTACCCCCAGCTGATAACATTTTACCCCCAACAGGTAAGTAAATAATTCCCCAACAGTGTTATCCCTAGCGGCTGCGAGTAGTCCAACACAAGGTTGGAAAGTCGGTATCCTCAGCGGTTAGACTTCAAAGGAGGAAGCTAATAATAATAATAATAATAATAATAATAATAATAAATAAATAAAAAAAGAATAATAATAACAAAAAATAAAATAAAAAAAAATAAAAAATAAATGGGGAAGGTAGAAAGGGAAATTTTATCCCAATCCCCAACAAGTATTCGAGGTAAGACATTTTCAAGTCTCAAAGATATTTTGGGTTCATCCGCCCTCAAATAGGATATGTCGGGTTCATCCGCCCTCAAATAGGATATGTTGGGTTCATCCGCCCTCAAATAGGATTTGTCGGGTTCATCCGCCCTCAAATAGGATATGTCGGGTTCATCCGCCCTCAAATAGGATATGTCGGGTTCATCCGCCCTCAAATAGGATCTGTCGGGTTCATCCGCCCTCAAATAGGATCTGTCGGGTTCATCCGCCCTCAAATAGGATCTGTCGGGTTCATCCGCCCTCAAATAGGATATGTTGGGTTCATCCGCCCTCAAATAGGATATGTCGGGTTCATCCGCCCTCAAATAGGATATGTTGGGTTCATCCGCCCTCAAATAGGATATGTCGGGTTCATCCGCCCTCAAATAGGATCTGTCGGGTTCATCCGCCCTCAAATAGGATATGTTGGGTTCATCCGCCCTCAAATAGGATATGTCGGGTTCATCCGCCCTCAAATAGGATATGTTGGGTTCATCCGCCCTCAAATAGGATTTGTCGGGTTCATCCGCCCTCAAATAGGATATGTCGGGTTCATCCGCCCTCAAATAGGATATGTCGGGTTCATCCGCCCTCAAATAGGATATGTCGGGTTCATCCGCCCTCAAATAGGATCTGTCGGGTTCATCCGCCCTCAAATAGGATCTGTCGGGTTCATCCGCCCTCAAATAGGATATGTGGGGTTCATCCGCCCTCAAATAGGATATGTCGGGTTCATCCGCCCTCAAATAGGATATGTCGGGTTCATCCGCCCTCAAATAGGATATGTCGGGTTCATCCGCCCTCAAATAGGATCTGTCGGGTTCATCCGCCCTCAAATAGGATATGTCGGGTTCATCCGCCCTCAAATAGGATCTGTCGGGTTCATCCGCCCTCAAATAGGATATGTCGGGTTCATCCGCCCTCAAATAGGATCTGTCGGGTTCATCCGCCCTCAAATAGGATATGTCGGGTTCATCCGCCCTCAAATAGGATCTGTCGGGTTCATCCGCCCTCAAATAGGATATGTCGGGTTCATCCGCCCTCAAATAGGATCTGTCGGGTTCATCCGCCCTCAAATAGGATATGTTGGGTTCATCCGCCCTCAAATAGGATATGTCGGGTTCATCCGCCCTCAAATAGGATATGTTGGGTTCATCCGCCCTCAAATAGGATCTGTTGGGTTCATCCGCCCTCAAATAGGATATGTCGGGTTCATCCGCCCTCAAATAGGATATGTTGGGTTCATCCGCCCTCAAATAGGATATGTTGGTTTCAGTCTTTACTTTTAAGTGTTGAAGTTGGGAGCCCGCCCAAATAATAGAGGCATACATTCAGTCTTTTATTTCAAGTGTTAAAGTTGGGAGCCCGCCTAGATAATAGAGGCATACATTCAGTCTTTACGTTTCAAGTATTGAAGTTGGGAGTCCGCCCAGATAACAGAGGCATACATTTCCTTCCTAAGTTCGATTTTACCATAGGAGACGCACTTCCTAAAGTCCAGTTTTACCATAGGAGACGCACTTCCTAAAGTTCAGTTTTACCATAGGAGACGCACCTCCTGAGGAGACGCACTTCCTAAGCAAGTTTTACCAGTGGGAGATGCACTTCCTAAGACAAGTTTCACCAGTAGGAGACGCACTTCCTAAGTTGATTTCACCGATAGGAGACGCACTTCCTAAGTTTATTTCGCCAATAGGAGACGCACTTCCTAAGTTCAGTTTCACCAATAGGAGACGCACTTCCTAAGAATAATTTTACCCAGCAGGAGACGCACTTTCTAAGAACAGTTTTTCCCAATAGGAGACGCACTTCCTAAGTTTATTGTACCCACAGGAGACGCACTTCCTAAATCCATTGTACCAGTAGGAGACGCACTTCCTAAGACAAGTTTTACCAGTAGGAGACGCACTTCCTAAGTTGATTTCACCAATAGGAGACGCACTTCCTAAGTTAAGTTCACCGATAGGAGACGCACTTCCTAAAAAGTTTCACCGATAGGAGACGCACTTCCTAAGCTAAGTTTTACCAATAGGAGACGCACTTCCTAGATCCATTGTACCAATAGGAGACGCACTTCCTAAGTTTATTGTATCCAATAGGAGACGCACTTCCTAAGTTTATGTTTTACCCATAGGAGACGCATTTCCTCCTAATTTAAGTTTTACCCCCTAGGAGACGCATTTCCTCCTAAGTTTTAGTTTCAGTTTCACCCGTAGGAGATGCATTTCCTCCTAAGTGGTTGTTAAAGATAAAAAAAAAAAATCTTAGTCCGATGAATTTTTCTCCTAAGATAGAGACCTAGTCTGACGAACCTTCTCCTAGGATCAAAATCTTAGTCTGATGAATCTTTCTCCTAAGATACCAAAAAGCAAGACCTAGTCTGATGAACCTTCTCCTAGGATCAAAATCTTAGTCCGATGAAATTTTCTCCTAAGATAGAGACCTAGTCTGACGAACCTTCTCCTAGGATCAAAATCTTAGTCTGATGAATCTTTCTCCTAAGATAACCAAAAAATGACAAAAAGAGACCTAGTCTGACGAACCTTCTCCTAGGATCAAAATCTTAGTCTGATGAATCTTTCTCCTAAGATACCAAAAAGCAAGACCTAGTCTGATGAACCTTCTCCTAGGATCAAATCTTAGTCTGACGAATTTTTCTCCTAAGATAGAGACCTAGTCTGACGAACCTTCTCCTAGGATCAAAATCTTAGTCTGATAAATCTTTCTCCTAAGATACCAAAAAGCAAGACCTAGTCTGATGAACCTTCTCCTAGGATCAAAATCTTAGTCTGATGAATCTTTCTCCTAAGATACCAAAAAAAAACAAAAAAAAAAAGAGAAAAAAAAAGAAAAACGTTTGAAAAAAAGAGTCATTTTCCTAAATCCAGGCGCCCACCTGTATAACGAGAGGAATACATTTCATTCTTTTTCATTACAAGTGTTGAAGTTGGGAGCCCGCCCATAGAAGAGAGGAATACATTTCAGTCCTTACATTTCAAGCATTGAAGTTAGGCGCCCACCTGTATAACAAGGGAATACATCCTAATCTAGTGTTTAGTTCACTCTCAGCACTGCATCAGTAGTATCAGTGGGCTACGATTTTGCTAACGACTCACAAACCTTCCCAGTGCAAACTGGGTTAGGAAATTTTGTTTGTTTTGTTTGTTTTGATTGTCAGGGGCCTGCCTGTAGAGCAGAAGATTGTTATATGTCAAAGATTGAAGAAGTTAGGGGTCCGCCTGTAGAACAGCGGGATCGTTCAAAGTCAAGCCGTAACCCAGCATTCAATCCAAGTTAGAAGCTCGCCTCAAGAACGTGAATCAATAGTCTGGGATGATCAACAGAAGCTGGTCACAAAAACAAAAAAACAAAAAAACAAGAAAAAAAGAAGAAAAAGAAAAAAGAAAAAGAAAAAGAAAGAACCCAAATTACGGAAGTGGAGAACAAATGTGGTATGCTCAAGAACTAGCACCTACAACTAGCAAGTATCAAGGTTCAGATCCAAAGTCTGTATGAAGCACCATTCAAGACTCAAGACCAAGTTTCAGAAGACTTAAGAGATAGGAATCCTTGTAACTAGTAGCTGATAGGCTTAGTTAGTCTTTTTCAGTTTTCATTTTTGTTGTAATGACAGGACCGCGGACCGGAACCTCAACGGAACGGCACCTCGATCGGCTCTTCACCTCGGTACACTTCACTATCTCTCTCATCCCGAACTACACGTGGCCTGATTCCTGTATAACCAAGGATATGTAGGCAGCTCAGATACCAGGGCTCGGTCACATTCCCTCCCTTTCCTTAAGTGTAGTCCGTCCAAGTAATGGTCGGGTCAAAAACACGTCTAGTCGTTCTTTGTCGGAAAACTCTTCGTGTTTCCAGTCAAAGAGGGGCAGCTGTAAGCACGTGATTTTTGACCCTCCCCGAGAATTTTCACATTTTTAGCGTGAATATGTGAAATTGGGTCTAGTATAGCTATTTTAACTATTTTACTTTATTTCGTTGCAAAAAGAAAAAAATCACAAAATATATATATAAATTTTAGTTTATGTATTTCTCATAAACTTGAAAAATACAAAAATTGTACTTTATTTTGGTACTTTATATAAATTCGAAAATTACAAAAAATATAATTCTATTAATGTTTTGTAGTCGTTTTAATTTTGGAAAAATACAAAAAAATATTACTTTATATTTTTGTCTTTATTAAAAACGAAAATTACAAAAAAATAGTTTTATTAATATTCTATAGTCATTTTAACTTTGAAAAATACAAAAATATTACTTCATATTTTATCTTAATATTTACGAAAATTACAAAAATAGTTTTATTAATATTTTGTAGCTATTTTAAATCCTTAAAAATATTTAAAAAGATATAGTTTTGTTAAATACTAGTCTTATTTTTGGTAGTTATTTTGCTTACATAGGACTAGTTAAGCAGCGTGTTCCTATTTCTCGGGTCCGGGCAAAAGAATAATATTCGGGTTCAAACTACCCGGTTTTAGGCCTAATTTCGGACCTGACCCATAATAAACCGTGTCCAGGACACATGGGGAACCCCACCACGCGTGGGGGACACAAACCTTGAACCCCACCACGCGTGGGGCTCATTTTTATGGGCATTGTGTTACAAAACACGGACAAAAAAGCCAAAGGAAGGGGGAGGACTTCCAGGATTTGTTTTTGAAAACAATGGTACTGTTCACGCTTCTTCTTCTTTAGAAGAAGAAGCAGAAACCCTAGAACTAAGACCCTTAAAAACTCCATTTCCGGACTGCCCCCAGCACCGGACCAACTTCCCTCAGCAACCCCAAAACCACCGTCAACCTCCAGCTCCCCCCCTCGTCGTCACTGTCCAACCAACGACCAAACGACCACTCCGTCACCCAACGACTGTCCATAACCTGCTGCCCAGTTCCGTCGACCACCACCTCTACTGTCGCAACCAAAACCCTACACCAAACGACCACTCCGTCACCCAACGACTGTCCATAACCTGCTGCCCAGTTCCGTCGACCACCACCCCCGTCAACAAACACCCAAAACCCTGCTGCTTCGTCACCTTCCCCAGCATCACGACCAACCAACACCACCTCCCGTCAAGCCCCCTCCTCCTCACGTCCAGGCTCCAGCCATCGCCACCATCTCACGTCCAACACCACGTCCAAACACCATTACTGAACTCCACCATTGATACCCGCTACCGGATCCTTCCATCGCTGCAACCCCGACGACCACTGCTAGTCGCAGTCCCTAGTCCAGCATCCAAACGACCCCTTTTGCTTCATATTCACGTATCAATCTGTTGCGTCGAAAAACAGAAATACAGCAGCCACCAACATTTCGTGCGTTGGCAGTTTTGGCCGAGGTTTCTCTCCATTGAGGTCGTCGTTGTTCGTCGAGGTCCGGAACGTCGAGGTTGTTCCGAGTTTTTGTTGTTGTTCCTCGTCCAGTGAAGTCCAGCTTGAGTCCCGTCGGGGTCGTGTTTGTCATTCTGAGGTTGTCGAAGTTCGAAGGTTGGTGTTCTTCGTCCTTTGTTTCATTTCATTCATTTTGCATATTATGGTTCAAGGCAATAAATGAAAATATTCGATATTTATGAATGTCAACAATGCAATTTTTTGTTGTTGCGTTAAAATGTTTATTCTAAGTTTAGTTACTGCATGCTTAAAGTAAATGTGAGCATATGAACGAGGTTATTCGATTTTTCATTTTTACCATGGATATTATTACCTGTTAGAATCGTTGCTTTTTTTTTCTGTTTAACCTCGGATGATTTCATTGGTAGAAAATCGTAGTTGCCTTAAGTTTGCCCTCAAATAATAAAAACGAGATGAGTTTCGCCAAATAAAAATGTACAGATTGCGGAGCCTTCACAAAATATGTGTATTAAATACTTAGATTCCGGGACGGGCCGTTTAGTAAATTTCACGGCCCTACCCCAAAATAATAATGCGCTAGTTGCTTTAGGCGCGCCTTTAATAATGTTATCTCCCTAAACTCGGGTGCACATTTATGTGACCCAAATCCAAATCTCAACGGAGTCGAAATATGTCTCTAGTCACGGGCACATTGATTGTGACGTGGCCCGAGATGCATGTCCATGACGTTGCAAATTCCTTTTAAAAAATAAGAATGAGATGAGCCTCGCCGAATAAAAACACAAATTGCGGGGCCCTCAGTAAATACTTGTTTAAAATTACTTAGAATTCAGGAGGGTCGTTTAGCGAATTTCACGGCCTCCGCAAAATAATAACGCGATAGTCTCTTTAGGCGCGTGTTTAATAATTTACTTTCTTAAGCTCGGGTGTGCATTTCATGCGACCCAAATCCAAATCTCAAAACATCAAATAAGATATGTTCCGGATTGTGGGTGCATTTCATGTGACGCAGTCCAAAGACATGTTTTAAGCGATGTTCACATTCTTAATAATAATAATTAATAAAGCGGTTAAAAGATAAAATTTGCACATGGTTCATAATTGTATTAAAAATCAGATAAATAAGCCGAATATAACAGTTGAGCGACCGTGCTAGAACCACGGAACTCGGGAATGCCTAACACCTTCTCCCGGGTTAACAGAATTCCTTATCCGGATTTCTGGTACGCAGACCATAATATAGAGTCATTCTTTTCCTCGATTCGGGATTAAAATTGGTGACTTGGGACACCCTAAATCTCCCAAGTGGCGACTCTGAAATAAACAAACAAATCCCGTTCCGACTGTCCTTTAATTGGAAAAACTCCCCTTGCGCCCCCGCGGGTGCGGAAAAAGGAGGTGTGACAACACAATGTACCGCACAATTCGTATGTTCATAATAACATCCTCTGACTATAATATCTTCAAATTTACGAATTAGATGCTTGTAGTATACCTTATAACAAATATAAGCCCGGTTTTAACTCTTGCAATACTGCTACGACTAAAGAGATGCGCAGGAACTCATAACTACCCGTCAACTCAATAATTCACGGAGTTTCTCCGCTTGACAAGAACCTTTTCCTCATTTTGAACTAATCGTTGACATTTTCTCTTTAATATACCTTAGATTAATCTGATCGCACTGATTTAGGTCCAATAACCTCGTTTTACCCAGTACAAACTGCTCAGGCAATAAGCTACCTCAAAAGCGCACTAAAATCTCACATGACGCCATCAATGTGCCAACAAGCTACAACTCGAATATGACACATAAGGAAGAACGAACTCTGAAAAAAGAACTACCGAACCCACGTAACGAATAAAACGGCCAACAAATGCTATGAACCTTTCTCGGAGATGAGAAACAAGACACACAACAAGTATAAGGAACCGTACACAACATCTCATTGTTGATGCGTGCAACCTGATCCACACATGATACCGTTGATGCGTGCAACCCGATCCAAACATCATACACATGGATGCATGCCACCCAATCCACATATAACAATTAACAAGGAAGTACCTACCGAGCTAAACTACTCAAACCCATGAAATGCCCGAATATCAACCACATGTATGCCAAGTGCAAAAATACAACCTTGGGGAGACGGAATACGCCATGAGCTACAAAACTCAAGCTCGACTAAGGTGCAATAACGACAAGCTACACAGCACCACAACACACGTGCAAATAATCAAGTCGTCTCATATCCCACATGGCATAATAGAGTATTCCAAAGAATAGATGACGACAGGAATAACATCCAACACTCAAAGACTCCTCCATAAGCAGCGCTATGGTGAATGAACACATCTGACCTGATCTGATGTAGAGTGCGCATTCACATTAAGTCTACTAGCGGACCTCAAGTCGATTCTGATCATCCCACAATGGGCTAATACACTTTTAAGGATCCATAATTGCCCCATCCATGACACATAAGAGCGGATGTCAAATCCGGAACAACTCACACAGTCCACAACCAAGGGAATAAAGCACCTCTGAGTCATAATCTCTCTCATTGGTGATAGTGCCCAAAATCTCCATACCTATTTTAAATCTCTAACAATTGAATAACAAACACACCACACTTATACGATCTTCTCGTGGGGTATACCCCCACAACCATCCGTACCAGGTAGTAAAATTTGAATATTAATGGCCATCGACTATGTTATTTCCATAGTGCTATCAAGCGTCCACATTTCAATACCCAACACTCATTCCATAAAACAGACCACACTCAGGCTGCCCGAAAATAGTTCCAACACACTCTGAACATCTGAAATCTTCCCCCGCTCCTTCGAGCTCATGACATTTTTATCAAAACCGAACTGCAACCTTGGTCCTCAACTTCCGATTTCCATACCTCTCACTGCACCCATCATGTCGCTACTAGAGAGTCCAAGAATTTCACCACAACCCCTAAACCTCCAGTAGAATAAATACTTCATCGGCTAGAACCCCTTTCACTCCACTTATTTTAGAAGAACAATTAGAACACACGACCGAATTCCCATAACCGCAGAAAATCAGACCTCAAGTTGTTGTCTAAACCACCATAATTCTTCCGGGATTCATCTACATATCACAATCATCAGAATCACCTACCTCCAAAACAATCAAATCATGGAGGCTGTTAAGCCCACATGTACAGCCACAAATCACTTATATATCCTTAACACACCTAAGGAACTATTCACTTCCACCACCATGCTAGTCTAAACCATTGCTTACTGATCCAACTTCTTCCAATTTACTCCCGACTTGCCTTTGAAATAATAGTAGCTCTATTAAAACACATAACAAACCTTAAACAACACTCATACCTAGTAACTCAGATCACCAGACCACATCGTCTCAATACCCATAAGCCATCTCATACCCTCCTTAGGCTCTCAATAGTATTTCCAACTGATACACATGTTCTGAAAGACCTCATGCAAATCCGAAGTTGTTCCCTCTTATTTCTCTAATACCGCACCGTAGACGCAATGATAACCTAGAAATTCCTAAAGTGTTCTTCACAGTCTCCTGCAAAACCCAGTCCTCAACCACATAACGAACCCAGAAATCTTTAGACATCACACTTTAATTCTCGAACCCATTAGGACCATTATTGAGAGTCACCCACTCTGACCTGGTCCCGAATATATAACAATACTCTAGTGCTCTGCTAGCACATGAACACTCTCAAAGAAACTACCAGGCGAATTCTTTTCCTTTCCCATCATATCCACATGAAGCATAAATTCCGAGCCATCCCCAACACCTGCACCGGAATTAATAAGGCGAAATTTAATACATATACGTTAAATTACCAGTACAAAATACCTCTTGGTCATAACTAATCCACCAATGCACCAATAACCATAAACTACACAAGCACACATCCACGTGACTCAATCATAGACGGTGGGATCCCCCACTTAGCTTTATGCTACAACCACCTAGATCCAGATCCCACAATGACCTCTCTTTTCCAGTTACCCTGATCCCACACCGTTGCTTAGCCAAATTTCTCTTAAGTTCTTGTTGGACTAATCATAACACATCCCGAATTATCAGCCATAATTGCACACTCGATCTCTGAATAGTTGTACCATCTTTCTCAAGCGATCCAAGCTCACATCGCAGTACATGCATGCCAGATTGACAGAAAGCAAAACTCTTCGTAAGAACCTCATCAAAATCATGCAACCGCTAACTTGCCCATAGGAGATAGCCCACCTGTGTACCCTCATCTCGGCCTCCTCTAACTTCATTGCTATAGTCGCACCCAACATTAAATCATATATCCTCCCTGGGTCCACACTGATATGCCATCCGTAAGAATTCCTTCATTCATTAACATTATCCAAAGGTCCAACAATATGTTATCAAGCCCTTCTCGCCACATTCAAAATTTCCTAGGCATAAAAACCACCTGAGAGATCATCCATTTCGTGACATCAACACTAGAAACGCCGATTCGGTCCTGAAGTTGCAGCACACAACCATCTCGGATAACTTCCTCTTAGGTTCTATCTCACCATACCGCGCCCCGAGGCAAACAAACAAAGACCGGCATGCCAATGAGACTTAACACATTTAATCAAGGATAGTGACACCACAATATTAACAAGAATTCCTCCACATTTGAAAGTATCAATTCTCGACCGTAGGCAACACAATTACTGGGCTGAAATGACATAACACCCCTCCACATGGCAACAATAATATCCCACTTGAATACATAGGGAGAAACAACCTGCACCACATCTACGGTACCATTACAACTCCTCGATGCCCAATTGATAGCAAGCACTCCACATCGTAGATGAGTATAAAGGAAACGAAGGTATAAGCCTCAAAAGAATCAAATCGCACAATGAGGAATCAAGAAGGGAAGTGCTCCAAACAACCTTGTAGCCTCTCAAAGATAAGTACAGACGTCTCTGTACCGATTCGCAAGACTCTACTAGAGTTGCTCAAGACTCGTGAGACCTAAGTGAACCTAACGCTCAGATACCAAGTTATCACGACCCAAAATCTACTATAGGTCACGATGACGCCCAACGTCGCCGTCAGGCAAGCCAACAGTGAAGTATCAACTTAATTACTCATTTTATTATTATTGAAATCATGAATCCTGTTAAATAAATAGAGTGAAATTTGGTACTCGTAGAAACCCATGATTTTCCTTACCAAATTTTGTATAAAATATAATTTACAAGATGATATGATAACAATAACGTGAACTACTATAATGAACATTCACTATGAACCCCCAAAACCCAGTGTCACAAGTGCATGAACATCTACTAGATAATAATACAACATCTAGAATACAAGATAGACAGAATAATGTAAATAACATGATGGAGACTTCGTATCCTGCAAATCGTAACATGAGATGCAACTCACCATGAAGTCCCCGCAATAGCTGCGCCCTTGCACCCAATATATATATATATATATAGACACACACATACATGCACAATAAGTGCAGAAGTGTAGCATGAGTACGTAAATCAACGCGTACCCAGTAAGTATCTAGCCTAACCCCGGAGAAGTAGTGACGAGAGGTCGACATCAATACTTACTAGTATGTATATATATATATATATATACGCATACATACATGCACAATAAGTGCAGAAGTGTAGCATGAGTACGTAAATCAATGTGTACCCAGTAAGTATATAGCCTAATCCTGGAGAAGTAGTGACGAAAGGTCGACATCAATACTTACTAGTGGTCCAATAAATCAAATACAATAGAAAGTAAACAAGTATGAGGCATGGTAAATAAATAGTGTAAACAAATACAGGTACGTGGTAAGATTCTCCTCTAAATAGTAAACACAAGCTCTCAATTAATTGTCACCTCTTCAACCGGAGTATATACATAAAATGGTCCCCACCAGATAGGTCGCCATAACTCAAATCAGGAAAACTCACGGATATGCTGGCTTCTTATTAAATATTACGCACGATTATGCTGAGGCGAACGGCTTGATCCCATAAGAGTGTTTCATGAAGTTGTCGAGGCAAACGACTTGAACCTATAAGAGTATTTTATAGAAATGTCGAGGAGAATAACCCGATCCCATAGGAATATTTTATAGAAATGCTGAGGCGAATAGCCCGATCCCAGAAGAGTGTGTTACAATATCGTGTCGAGGTGAACGACCCGATCCCATAAGAATATGATACTGCCAAGGTGAACAGCACGATCCCATAAGAATATGATACTACCGAGGCGAACGGCTCGATCCCATTAGCATAAGAACCTTTATCGGGTCCTTGACCCCGCTCACAAATATACGTGTGAGTTATAAAGTTTAAGGAAATTTTTTGATGAATACGCACAACGTGGGGAGAAATTCATAAGGGAAGCATAATTTTTCACGGATAATAAAGTGGCTCATCCAATTTCTAAAATAGCGAGTCCATTACTCTACGCAAGTCTATTCTCAAGTCGTATTGCGAGATAAGGTCATTGAACATGCAAGGATAACTCAAATAGTACAGTCAAAGCATGGTGTGAATCTAAGTCTACCCGGACATAACCAAGAATACTAGCATATGCATGAACACCCATCACCTCATACGTGTGTAGCTCCCACAGCATATAGCATATAACAAGAATAACAACTACGGGGTAAATTCTCCCTCACAAGGTTAGACAGGAGACTTACTTCGCTCCGAAGTTTCATAACTTGCTCCAATGTCTCTCTAATACCTCAAACCGATGCTCATCAATCAAAAACTAGTTAAACAATATGTAAATCAATCAAAATATACTCCAATGTGTATAATTTAACAGTTTATAATAATTCCCAACTGTACTCGAAAAGTCAACAAAGTCAACCCTCAGGCTCATGTACCCGATTTCCAAAAAACATTGAGGATATATGTTACCCATAACACTGCGAACCCAAATATATAATTTATCCCTAATCCCATGTCCAATTTCGTGGTAAAAATCCAAGAATACCAAATTCTAGGTTTTCTTCTAAAGCTCCACAATTTCTACAAAATTTCATGAATTTACAAGCCTAAATTCGTATATTTAACTCACAACTTGTAGGAATCAATTACCTCAGGATTGACGGCTAAAATGGCGCTCCAAAAATCGCTTCTAGGTCAGCTCCCATGGAAGAACTGAAATGAAAATGAGCCAAACCCCCGTACTTAACAAGCAGTCTGCCAGGCGATCATCGTATCTACAGCCAAACAGTCGTACCTGCGACTTCGCACCTGCAAAAAAATCCATCACAGGTGCGGTCCCCTCTAAGACTAGCCACTCACTTCTGCGAAAAAATGCTCGCTTCTGCGAGCCTTCACTAGCCTGCCCAGCTCCGCTTCTGCGGAAGACATGGTCGCGCCTGCAGTTGTGTACCTGCGCTTGGACTTTCACATTTGCGAAAGGCCTTGCCTCTTTTCCCTTCACTTCTGCGCTTCATTGTCTGCATCTGTGAGCTCGCAGGTGCGGTGGATTCCTCGCACCTATGAATCTAATCAACCTCATACCCCATCCGCTTCTACGACCCCTTGGTCGCTTGTGCGGTCTTGCACCTGCGGCCAAAACCTCGCAGGTGCGATACACCAGAAGCCTTAAGCTTCAACAATTCTTTAAGTCTAAAACTCGACCCGATTCCATTCCAAGTTGCACCCAAGTCCTCCGGGACCCCATCCAACCATACCAACGTATCCCAAAACATGATATGAACTTGGTCGAAGCCTCAATCATGCCAAACAACCCCAAAACTATGAATCAACGATCGAAACCTTTCTTTATACTTTCAAACTTTCAAACTTCGACGAATGTACCTGAATCATACTTAAATATCCTGAAATGACGTTAAAATTTACGGGCACTCATAAATCACAACACGAATCTATTCCAAGGCTCGAAATCCCAAACAGACATCGATAACACCAAAATTCACTTCAAATCAAACTTATGAAATTCTTAAACTCCCAAAATGCCATATCTCCACAATAAGCGCCGAAATGCTCCCCCGGACCACCCGATACTCAACCCGAACATACTCCCAAGTTTGAAATCATCAAACAAACCTATTGGAACATTCAAATCCTAATTCTGAGATCATTTACTCAAAAGTAAAACCTTAGTCAACTCTTCCAACATATAGCTTTCGAATTGAGAATTTTCCTTCCGAAACAACTCCGAACTTCCCGAAATTCAATTTCGACCACACGTAAAAGTCATAATACATAAAGTGAAGCTACACAAGGCGTCAAACTATTGGGCGACACGCTAGAGCTCAATACGACCGATCGGGTCATTACAAGAATTGTATTCCCTCCGTTTCATATTAGATGAGGTACTTTCCTTTTAGTCTATTCCAAAATAAATGACACATTTCTAAATTTGGAAATAATTTAACTTTAAACTCTTTCATTTTACCCTTAATGAGATACTTTTATATCCACACAAATGTCATGGTCCCACAAACCTTTTACCCCTTAAGCTTTTAAGACCACAAATTTTAAAAGTATTCTTCTTTTTTCTTAAACTCCGTGCCGAGTCAATCTACCTCATCTAATATGAAACGGAGGGAGTAGTTGTTAATATAAGCAAACTCAATGAGAGGTATGGTATCAACCCAATTACCTTTAACATCAAGGACATATCCCTAAATGTCTGAATAATGCGCTCTGCCTAGCCATATTTCTGAGGATGAAAAACTTGTGCCTAATCCTTTCTGAAAGGACTTCTAAAAGTTCATTGTAAACTGAGTAGCACGATATAAAATGATGGACAATGGAGTCCCATGCACTCTGACAATTTCTTGGATACACAACTTGGCTGTCATACCCCGAACCTGGTGGGGAGCGAGACCGTCACCCAGTGCCTCACCTAACCTAGCGTACCAACTTGCGACTAAGGGACTCTGAACATATAATGTCATACTTTAGTTGCAAGACAATTTGCGAAGCAAAATATAAAACTAAATGGAAACTAGCACTAACTAAACATCAATATAAAGCTACGCCGACAAGGCTGTCATAACTACTACAGCTGACAAACCAACAAAATATACATGCAAGGCCTACAAGCCCAACATACTGCACTAGCTGATAGGATATGTCTACAAGCCTCTACTGAGGAGGTCTACCCATCTCTCTATCTAAACCTGCACACATGAAATGCAGCATCCCCAGAAAAGGGACATCAGTACAAAATAATGTACCGAGTATGTAACGCAATAAAATAACTGAAAGCTGAAACTGAACTGATAATATAATAACTGAAAGTAACTAGGAGTCAAAGATGATCTGGAGATATACTTACCTGCTGATACTGACTCAACTCTCTCAATATAGTAAGTAAAATAAATGTCCGACCCTATAAGGCTCGGTACATATAACTACTCTACCGTAGTAGGCTCGCTCATAGGCACTAGGCCATACTAGGCTCTGTATCTTGGCCATTCTGGGCTAGCTCATAGGCGCTCGGCCATAATAGGTTCGGTATATAACTTACCATCTGATCGGAGGTTGCCCAATAGGGGCCTGCCCACCAACTATAGCTCGATGGTGGTGAAAATATTGTAACACTATATATATATAGACCCTCTGCTCTATTGATTGGAAAAAGACAATAGTCAATTGAATATAAAGTCCCCATAAGGGAGAATACTGTAACTTATGAGACTAGAATAATGTACATAAATTCGGGAGTATGAACTTCTCTTTATGCCTAACACATGTAGTTACGATATCATGCCAAAATAAAGGAAGGGCTTAGCCTTAATATAACTTATCACAATCTTTTCAATCACCAAGTTGAACTCGCCTCTTTGCACCTTAATCTGCGACTATGATAATAATACCATCATTATGTTACGAAAGCTACAACTATCGCACAACGAACGACAAACTTATTTTGTATTAAAATGGGCAGGATCTCCCCTATAATCCATACTTCCTCCAAATTCAAGATAACACCAACAACACAAGAACACAAAAATAACAACATACATACATTATTTTCCAACCTTATATACATGAGAAAATACTACATAATAGCCCAACACACCCCAGTATCTTCATACACAAAACAACTACCGTAGTAGTGTCAAACAACCTGAAAATGTTACAACAAACGGCCAGCCCACCACCCTGAATTTATGTGGTGTTTCTCCACACCCGTACTCCTCCAAAACTCTATAAAACATTAGTAAAACATGCATCCCCACAAAACAGTTTGCTACAAGTGAATAACTCAAACTCACGGCTTCCGATCACCATCCTGTGAGTTCTTACAAATATAGAATGACTTAACATACATTTACAACAGAAAAAATGGATGAAATAGAGTAGTAAAATTACCTTATTTGTAGGATAACTCAACTCCTATCTTGGTTCTTCAAACTTTAGGTTTTACCTCAAATTAGAACTTGAAAGGGAGAGAAAATTAATTAGGGTTTGTGGGAAATTTTTGGGATGATGTTTGCAGTGGTTTAGGTCTGGTTATTGTGTTATGTAATGGGTGTTATATTGCAGTAGATTTAAGCCCTTAAATTGGTTTCTTTGGCCGACATGAAATAGCCCCCTTTTGGACTCTCATTTAAGCAAGTAGGTGAAATACCTACTCGTCACCTAGCAGTTTGCGCAGTCTTGAAAACACACATATATCTCTCTACTCAAATGCCGTATTGACAAATGGTTTAATTTGTTATAAAATAGACTCATAGAGATTCAATTTTATGGGTGGAACACCCCATAACTCTAAGTATATTGGGAGAAAATCACAGCTATATGTGACCCAAAGTTTAGTAAATCTTATGAACGTAACTTGTGATGACTTTCATCAACTTTTGTCCCACAACTCGCCTGACTTCAAAACCTATCACACGACTATTATACGGATAACATAAATCATAACATAACCTCCTTATCATATTAATAACCCTAGTCTCACCCCAAAGGTACGGGTTATAACATTCCCAACTTATCGACTTTCGACGAAATATTATTTTCTTCAATTCCTTAGCTTCTGAACCTTCCAACCCTCTTTGTACTTGTTGTTCATGATATTCAATATTACTAGCCTCCGAGGTAACATGACAACTTAATTTATATACTTTCAAAGATGATCTCATTTTTGGTCTTTCATTAGTTTGCTTGCGATGCACTTTTACGTACGAAAATATGGGGTGTAATATTGGCATAATCCTCTACTGAATTTGTAGTCTTCATTGGCATGAGGTGAGCTGACTTGGTAATTCGATCAAAAATCACCCAATCAAATCATGCTTTCAAAATGAGCGTAATAATCCTGTTATAAAGTCCATATTTACCATCTCCACTCAAGAATATGTGTATTCTGTGGTAAAATACTAGGCTTTTTGCTGCTCGACTTTCACTTGTTGATAATTTGGACAATTGGCCACAAAGTCTGTGATGTTCTTTTTCATGTTGTTCCATCAATAAATATCCTTGAGCATGATACATCTTGGGGGAACCTAGGTGGATAAAATACCTAGAATTTTGGGCTTCTGACATGATCCTCCTCTCTAAGTCCATCTATGTCTGGAACACACAATCCATCTTGGTACCTCAAAGTACCATCATCTCCCCTTTGTACAAAAGTCATTGTCTGATGCTTGTGAATCCTCTCTTCAGCTGCAACAAGTAGGGATCATCAAACTGTTTCTCCTTTACTTCGACTATTGAGGAGGAACAAGTCCTGTTCTAGACAATAACTCCACCATCTTCGGAGTCCGAAAGTCGAACTCCTAGCTTGGCCAAGCAGTGAGCTACTTTCTTTATAGTTATCTTGTCTGCCTCAATCATGAGTTATACTTCCCATACTTGATTATCTTTTTAAGGTACTTCCTGAAAACACTTCCAGTATTGTTGTGAGCTAAGTCTTTTATAAGTACTCTGAAGGTTAGAGTATACATAATTGGGCATGGTATTATAGTTTTATATCACATTCTAACTATGCGGGTTTCAAATCTCTAACTGGACTTACTAACAATTTTCAATGTCCCCTTAGACCAAAGGTTAAGGTCTTATACTTGCGGATCCTTCTCTTTTGTCGGAATCCGTACAAATTTTCTTATTTTCTGCATTTATTTGCACTCTACATCAATGATGACTCATCTTCCGACTTACTTCTGAGCATCTTCCTTACTAGGAAAAACCAAATTACTTACATAAATGGAAAGCTAATGTATTCACAACTATCATACACAATCTTAATGATTTAACTCTATTCACACTGTCAATTTTGGGGAAACCCTTTTTCGATAACTCTTAAAGGTTATTCTTTTGTAGTTTTCTCTCTTACTGCCTAGCCGATTTTTTTCTTCTTCCACTATCACTGTACTTCGGGTTTAACTTAAACTCTTTGGGTTCTAACGCACGTTCGGTATTTCAAATTGTCATGCACTCATTAGAGTTAACCTGGCTAAATAAATCAAATTGTACCTCTATTAGCTCTGCTAAAATTGCTAATTCACTATATCTACTTAAAACTTACTTACTATTCCTTTACTAACCGCCTGCTAGCATCATGTTTTCTTGTTCTGCTTTCAATAACTAAAGTGAACCATAATATTATTTCTAACTTCCCTCACTGTCCGACCATATTCTATGGTCGCATACTACTTTTATTTTAACTATGTACATGAATCACACTTAGGAAAAGTTCATCGGTCTTAAACGAAATTGGAATATCTAATCCCAAACGTTCTATACACTTCAAAATCATATCACACTATAAATATCCGAGGTAAACACTTAGTCACATAAACTAAGGGAGAACTGTCATATCTTTTATCTCACAATAATAGCTGCGTCATATAGAACTTAGTAACGTGGTACTTTCTACTTTTGATTTGAATAAATATGAAAAAATTAAATCATTACCTAAAATTCAATATCGGCTGCTCTTGGTTCTCATTTTGTACATCATATCTTCTTAGTCATCTACATGAGTCGTACCAAAAATACATCGTTGGTGATAACAAACATTTCTGACTCCTAGATATTTTTGCCCATAGGCTCTTTTCTATCCAAAATTATAGCAATCAATTCTATGCTCGTTGCGGTTAAATTCTTAAATAGTTACACCATGGGGTCTGACATCTAAACTATCATCACCCAACTTGTGGCTCTATTTCCAAGAATTAAAATAAGACTATTCTGTGAAGTAAAACACATACGGATACACTACCATACACAAACTTATATTTTAGAGTGTACCATCATCTAATAAATCACTTCCTGTATCATCTGGCCAGGCTTAGGTCATAATCCGTACCTAGAACATGCAAAGATTTCTCTATAATCAATGTTACTTACCTTTTTAGCACCCATATGCATTACTGTATACTCACAAGTCATTAGATGTAACGATCCGGCCGGATCATTTTGAGAATTAGTGCTCGTTCGGTGTCTTAACATCTCGACCAGCTTCGTATTATATGTTATAACTTGTGTGTGTAGCTGAGTTTGATTCTTGGATGATTCAGAGTCAATTTGGCAGAAGGATTCTTGTTTTGAAAGCTTAAGCGGTAAGAGTTGACCAGAATTTGACTTTTGTGTAGACGACTCTGAAATGGCATTTTAATGATTACAACAACTTCGTATGGTGATTTTGGACTTAGGCATGCATCCAGATTTGGATTTCAAGCTCCTTAGAATAATTTGAAGCATTTCAGAAAAAATTGGAAAGCTAAAGTTTTGGAAGGTTGAGAGGTTGGGAGTTGACTTTGTTGATATAGTGCTCGGATTACGAGAGTTGTATTAATTCCATTATATTATTTGGAACTTTCATGCAAAATTTGGCGTTATTTCGGGTTGATTTGATATGTTTCGTCACGAATTTTGGAAGTTAGAAGATTTGGAAATTCATAAGTTCGATTCGTGGTGCAATGCATAGTTTCGATGTTGTTTGATGTGATTTGAGGCCTTGAGTAGGTTTGTATTATGTTATAGGACATGTTGGTATATTTGAACAGGGTCCCTAGGGGCTCAGGTGAGTTTCGGACGAGCTTCAGACCATTTCCTCATGTTTTGAAGTGTTGGTTCTGATATGTAGTGTCCCCTTATACGCGATCGCGAAGTTCAAGCCGCGTTCGCGTAGGTTGTCCTATCCTAGGAATGACCATTTTCCTTCTTCGCGTTCTCAGTAAATGGCCCGCGCTTGCGTAAGTATGGGTTTTCTATTATCGCATTCGCATGGGCTCTTTTGCGATCGCATAATGGGCGACGTGCTGGGGGAGACCTGTGTTTTATTCCTCGTGCTCGCATGGCCATGTTCACGATCGCATAGTGTGAGGCAGTGATGAGTCGCGTTCGCTTTTCCTCTTTCGCATTCACGTAGTGTTTCTCTTGGCAGCTGATGATTTCTTCTTTGCGATCGCATACGAATTTCCGCGATCGCGATGCATGTTACCTGGGAAGTAGATATTAATTCCCAAATCAAGGATTTTGTTCCATTTTTTCATCTTTTGAACTAGAGGCCTCGGTTTTGAGCAATTTTTCATGGGTTTTTCAAGCAAATCATTGGGGTAAGTGTTCTTAACCCGGAATTTACTATATTCCATGATCCCATCTTTATTTTTATCTTATAATTAGTGTTTTGAGTTGAGGATAATTTTTGAAGAAATCTTTCAAAATATAAAATGAGGTTTTGAAGGGCGATTTGATATCGAAATTTGATAAAATTGGTATGGTTGGACTCGTATCGGAATGATTATTGGGGTTTTTTAAATTTTATCAGGTTCTGAGGTGCGGGCTCGGGGGTTGACTTTAGGGTTTTAATTAAAGATCGAATCTTTATTATCCGAAATTATTTCCTATGAGTTTTAATTATGATTTGAAGTTATTTTGGCTAGATTTGAGCCGTCCGGAGGTTGTTTCACTCGAAAAGGTCATTTTAGAGTAATGGTCTAGCTTCTTTGAGGTAAGTATCTTGCCTAACTTTGTGGGGGGGGGGGACTACCCCTTAAGATTTGAGTTTTTGGTCCTAATTGTGTTATGTGAAGTCCGTGTATGCGAGGTGACGAGTACATGCTCGGGCTTATTTGTGAAAATTTGACTGTTTAGGGCTCTTATGTTCTTATGTTCATTAGATATGAAGTTGTTTTGTCAGGTTGAATCCCCCATTTACTAGTTTCAACTCTACGTGTTTTAATTAGAATTAAGTGCTTCATGTTCCGCTCTTATTGCCTATTTGATTCTTATCTTCCTTAACTGAAATTGTTACCTCTTTTATTGCCATGCTATCCTCCCCTAATTACTTAGCCTTAATTGAAGTTATTATTATCTCTTCTGTAATTATCTATCCTTAATTGAGGTTATTATTATCTTTTCTGTAATTTGCTTATCCTTAATAATTGAATTTGTTGTATATCTTTCATAATTTCTCAACCCTGAATGAAGTTTAGTTATCATTAATCATAGTTGACTTATCCTTATTTGGAATTATTGACTCATGTTATCTCCCTTGTTGTCGAATTGTACTTTTGTGGAATTATTGTTACATATTATTTCTCCCTTGTTGAGCTATTCTTGTTGAGACCAGTATTCTCTATTGTGTCTTTCTTTGTGAGCTCGTTCTACCGTTTCTTTGTGTTCCAAAGTTCTTGAGTGGATTTACTTGCTGTATTCCCATGTTATTGTTGTTGTTGTTGTTGTTGTTGTTGTTGTTGTTGTTGTTGTTGTTATACTCGGTTTTGTTGAGCCGAGGGCTATGTGTGGTTGTGGTATTGAAATTGTTTCGAGGAAATGTTGTGGAACACTTGCATAATAATACACATAATTAATCATCTATATCCGTTTAAGAAGATGGATCCTGATTTTATTGACCATTTATACGCACCCTCATCTACTTGCCTTCTATGTGAGAATTATTTTTATTAGCACATGAGTCGTCCGTGCAATGATCAGTTCTAATCAGTGCACAAGATGTCAAGTGATTAGGGTTCACGAATTGGGACCCGTGAATTGTGAATTTTGAGGTTTGGTACCTCGTGGAGATTATTGGATAAACCTGGTGTGAAAGCAGTTATTCTTATTGAGTTGCTACTTGTTTTTCCTTTATTTGGTTTCACCGGATTTAAACTGTGTTCAGCTTACTCTACAGTGTTATTACTTGTTGTGTCCCGTTGCCAATTATTGATTATATTTCCTCTTGCAAGCACAATATTATTTTTTTTCATCATGCCTAGCTTTGTAGAGATATCGTACTCTGTTAGTTCTACACCTATACTTGTCTAGGTTATTTTGTCCAGTAGGTGTCTTGACTATCCCTCGTCACTACTCCACTGAGGTTAGTCTTGATACTTACTGGGTACCAATGTGGTGTACTCATACTACGCTTCTACACATTTTTGTGCAGATCCAGGTATTTCAGGATTGGTAGATCGCTATCTAGCTGTACAGATCTTGCTATGGAGACTCAAGGTAAACCTATTGTCGCATCCGCAGGCCTCAGAGTCACCTTCTGATATTGTACTTGCACTGTTTTATCTCTATTTCGAAACATTTGTACTTAGAGGTTTTTCTAGCAAACTCAGTAGAGCTTATGACTTGTACTACTGGTTTTGGGATTATAAGTATTGTACAGAGATTTCTATTTCATATTTATCAGTCATTGGTTAAAATTGCTATTAATTTAGTAAATGTTAGACTTACCTAGTCCCTAAGACTAGGTGCCATCACGACATCCTACGGAGGAAAATTTGGGTCATGATAAGTTTGTATCAGAGCTCTAGGTTCATAGGTTCTACGAGTCATAAGCGATTTTGGTAGAGTCTTGTGAATCAGTACAGAGACGTTTGTACTTATCTTCGAGAGGCTACAGAGCTATTAGGACAATTTCACTTCTTTCATTCCTATCGTGCGAGTTTATTGATCTCAGAGTTTGAGATTTTATCATTCTATTTTCTCATAGATAGTGAAGGCACGAGTTGCAGTTACTGATGACACTGTCCTCGGAGTAGGTATCACTAGGGGATGGGGCAGAGGCCAAAGAGGAGCGCATGTCGTAGCTAGGGCACCTACTAGAGCAGTAGTTAAGTAGCCTCCAGTAGCTCCGATTGGGCGACATGTACCGGAGGTGACTGTTGTTACCCTCAGACTCCAAGAGACTTTAGCATAGTTCCTAAGAATGTTTGGTATATTGGCTTAGGCCGAGTTGATTCTGGTTGCACCAGCTACTTCACAAACTGGGGGAGGAACTTAGACTCTCGTCGTTCGTACTCCAGAGTAGCGAGTCCACGTTGGTCTAATTCTAGGTGTCATGGCGACACAACCTGTGGTTCCAGTTCAACCCGTGGTTAGGGTAGCAACATCTGAGGAAGAACAACTTAGACTTGTGAGGTTCAAGAAGTATCACCCTACTACTTTCAGTAGTTTGGCTTCAAAGGGTGCACATGGTTTTCTAAAGGAATGCAACAACATTCTCTACACTATGGGTACTGTGGAGACGAGTGGAGTTGTTTTTACTACGTTCTAGCTTAAGGGAGTGGCATATCAGTGGTGGCGAGCATATGAGTTGGGTTGCCCGGCCGATACAACTTCACTTTCATGGGTTCAGTTTTCAGAGATGTTCCTGAGAGAGTTTGTTTCTCAACCTTCAGGATGCATGGCGCGCGAGTTTGATCAGTTGTGTTGGGGCACTATGTCAGTGTCAGAGTATGCTGTTAGATTTAGTGATTTGTCCAGACATGCACCTGCTTTGGTCGCTACAGTTAGAGAGCGGGTTTGTAGGTTCATTGAGGGGCTCAAACATGATATCCAATTCAACATGGCTCGGGAGTTGGAGTCAGATGTTCCATTTCAATAGGTGGTAGAGATCGCTTGTTGATTAGAGGGCATGTGGGATCAGGAGAGAAAGGACAAGCGAGATCAGGAAAGGAAGGATAGGCGGGGTTATGAGAGAGATGACAAGGAGGCTAAGAGGCCTCACAGATTGGAGAGATCTACTGGTCCTTATTTTGGAGGTAGGATACAACATGGTAGAGGTTTTGTGGGTCAGCCAATTCAGTTTACACTTCAGGCTTCGCACGGTGTTTAAGGTACCCATAGGACTCAGAGTACCCATACCGCACAGCTTCCACAGCCATGTCACCAGAGAGGTTGCTTCGAGTGTGGAGATACCATCCATATGGTGAGAGGTTGTCCCAGACTCCGGACAGATGTGTCACAGCGAGGTATTCAGGCTATGAGTTCGGTTCTAGCTGTTGATATCCCTGCACCGCCAGTTTGAGGTATATGTCAGGCGAGTAGAGGGCATCCAAGAGGGGGAGGCCCGACCCCTTGATGTGTTTTCTATAGTGAGGCTGAGGCCGCTACACCAGTTGATGTCGTACATATATGATTTCAATTTGTTATAGAGGGGCATCACTCATATTTTGTTTCAGTTTTGCTTATTGGGGTGAGTCCTCCTATTTTGCTTCACATATGGGTGAGTTTTGTGATTTTGTACTCTGCTTATGTGTTTACCCATGTTGGGAGGTTCTATAGTGGTAGCCTATGTCTATCGTTTTGTTTTTATTCATTATTTATAGTTATAAGACTAGGAGTGACTTTCTGTTCCTCATTTCAGTAGTTTTGATGTGATTTTTGGGTGATGGGTTACGACTTGTGATTTAGATGCTCTACCGGTGTGAGAGTTCAATATGTATTGTGATTTTGTAGGCGGAATTAAATTAGTGGAAGGTTTCAGTTGGTATGATATGTATGCTATTTGCGATTCAGAGTTGAGGATGGGATCCTCGCGTCTTTATGTGATTTGATATACTTGAACCGGGTTGTGGGCCGCGGTGGAGTTATATTAGGACGATATCCCTGTGATTTGTTCATATACTTTGATTCTTCTTTGTTAAATTGATTTGTAGTATGGTACTGATAGGGAGTGGTGCATGTCGGGCTTGTTTGATATATCTCTTATGTGTCTCTCCTTGTATATTTAGTCGCATTCGCATTGTGCTTATTGGGTTTTAGCTTGCGGGGTGTGTGTGCCCAGGTGGCGCTAGATGTGACTTGTTGATTTGGTAAATAGTTATGAGGTCTTCATGTTTCTTGCATCATTGTAGTGTGTGGAGGTTTGCGACACAGTTCTAGTTGATATGAGGTTAATTTCCAGTGTTGGGTTTGATTATGGACATCTATTGTGATTAGAGAGGTTGTTATAGGCATATGTGATATGTTTTGTGCTGTGAGGTTGTACCCTGTAGGGGTAGGCATAAGTTGTTGCAGCTGGTTGAGGCTAATACCGTGTGTTGATGTAGGAATTGGGTCTTTTGGGAATGATTAGATGGTGAGAAATTTGGTTCTAAGGTTATCAGTGTGGGTCAAAGGAATAATTTTCAGTTGGGATGGTGTCGTCGGGCCTATGTGGATTGGGGTGATATGGGATCACCCGCTGGTGTGTGTATGATGAGTACATTTGGTGTTTTGATGACTTCGGAGTGGTTCTTGACACATTCGAGGACGAACATTTACTTAAAAGAGGGAGAATGTAACTACACGGCTGGTCGTTTTGAGAATTATTGTCCTATTCGGTGGCTTAAGGTCTCGAACAGCTTCGTATTATGTGATATGACTTGCATGTATGGCTGAGTTCGATTCTCGGATGATTTGGAGTCAATTTAGAAGAAGGATTCTTGCGTTCGAAGCTTAAGCGGTAAGAGTTGACCAAAATTTGACTTTTGTGTAGACGACTCCGAAATGGCGTTTTGATGATTCAAACAGCTTCGTATAGTGATTTTGGACTTAGGCGTGCGTCCGGATTTGGATTTCGAGGTCCGTAGGATAATCTGAAGCATTTTGACGAAAATTGGAAAGTTGAAGTTTTGGAAGGTTCAAAGGTTTGACCGGGAGTTAATTTTATTGATATAGGGCTCAAATTCTAATTCCGAGAGTTGGATTAGATCCTTTATGTCATTTGGAACTTGCATGCAAAATTTGACGTAATTCCAGGTTGATTTGATATGTTTCGGCACGAATTTTGGAAGTTAGAAGATTTGGAAATTTATAAGTTCGATTTGTGGTGCGTTGTTTGATGTAATTTGAGGCCTCGAGTAGGTCCGTGTTATGTTATAGGACTTGTTGGTATATTCGGACAGGGTCCTAGGGGCTTGGGTGAGTTTCAGACGAGTTTCAGACTATTTCCTCATGTTTTGAAGTGCTCGTTCTGATCTCTGGTATCCCCTTATACGCGATCACGAAGTTCAAGCCGCATTTGCGTAGGGTGTCCTAGGACTAACCATTTTTCTTCTTCGCGTTTGTAGTAAGTGGCCCGCATTCGTGTAAGTGTGGGTTTTGTATCATCGCTTTCGCATGGGCTCTTTCGCGATCGCATTGTGAGCGACGTGCTGGGGGAGACCTGTGTTTTATTCTTCGCTTTCGCATGGCCATGTTCGTGATCGCGTAGTGTGAGGCAGTGATGAGTCGCGTTCGCTTTCCCTCTTCCGCGTTCGCATAGTGTTTCTCTTGGCAGCTGATGATTTCTTCTTCGCGATCGCATACGAATTTCCGCGACCGCGATGCATGTTACCTGGGCAACAGATATTAATTCCCAAATCGAGGGTTTTGTTCCATTTTTTCATCTTTTGAGCTAGAGGCCTCGGTTTTGAGCGATTCTTCATGGGTTTTTCAAGCAAATCATGGGGTAAGTGTTCTTCACTCAAAATTTATTATATTTCATGATTCCAATTTTATTTTTATCTTATAATTTTGAAGAAATCTTTCAAAACATAAAATGAGGTTTTGAAGGGCGATTTGATATTGGAATTTGATAAAATTGGTATGGTTGGACTCGTATTGGAATGTGTGTTCGGGTTTGCTGAATTTTATCAGATTCTGAGGTGTGGTCCCGAGGGTTGACTTTTGGGTTTACTTTTTTGTTTTAATTAAAGGTTGAAGCTTTAATATCCGAAATTATTTCTATGAGTTTTATTTATGATTTGAAGTTATTTTGGCTAGATTTGACCCGTTCGGAGGTTGTTTCACTATAGAAGGTCATTTTAGAGTAACAGTCTAGCTTCTTTGAGATAATTATCTTGCCTAACTTCGTGGGGGGGGGGGGAACTACCCCTTAAGATTTGAGTCTTTGGTGCTAATTGTGTCATGTGAAGCTCGTGTACGCGAGGTGACGAGTACGTGCTCGAGTTTATTTGTGAAAATTTGACTGTTTAGGGCTCTTATGTTCATATGTTCATTAGATATGAAGTTGTTTTGTCATGTTGATTCCTTCATTTACTAGTTCACTCTACGTGTTTTAATTAGAATTGATTGCTTCATGTTCCACTCTTATTGCCTATTTGACTCTTATCTTCCTTAACTGGAGTTGTTGCCTCTTTTATTGCCATGCTATCCTTCCCTAATTACTTAGCCTTAATTGAAGTTATTATTATCTCTTCTGTAATTGTTTATCCTTAATTGAGGTTATTATTATCTTTTCCGTAATTTTCTTATCCTTAATTGAATTTGTTGTATCTCTTTCGTAATTGCTCAACCCTAAATGAAGTTTAGTTATTCTTTATCATAGTTGACTTATCCTTATTTGGAATTATTGACTCATGTTATCTCCCTTTTTGTCGAATTATACTTTTGTGGAATCATTGTTACATATTGTTTCTCCCTTTTTGAGCTATTCTTGTTGAGACTAGTATTCTCTGTTGTGTCTTTCTTTGTGATCTCGTTCTACCATTTCTTTGTGTTCCAAAGTTCTTGAGTTGATTTACTTGTCGTATTCTTGTGTTATTACTATTGTTGTTGCTATTGTACTTAGTGTTGTTGAGCCTAGGACTATGCACGGTTATGGTATTGAAATTGTTTCGAGGAAACGTTGTGGAATATGGGCACATGTTGTGAAGGTCATTTTATGGTGTTGTTATGTTTTTGGCATGTGATATTTTTGGGAGGATTTGTTCGGGTGTTTGCATAAGGTTTCTGCCATGCTATTATTACTATTGATGTTGCACATGCAGCATGATAAGGCGGGCTATGTCTTTGTGTTTTCACATGTGGCTTAGACAAAGTGGGAATATTACTATGCGCGTGTGGCGAGACAATGCATGCATTTACTTTATTATTGTGCACGTGGCGAGACAAGGTGGGCTATGTCGGGAAATGATTTGTGATGACTTGTGATAGTCTGGGGGCATTGTTGTTGTTGGTATTTGTGTAGTGGCATGCCTAACTTGTATGAGTTATACCTTGTGCAAATTGTGGGGGTCGTTTCTTATGTGCCGTTCATTTTCTCTACTCTTACTCGTCGGCCTGAACTGTGATAGAACACTTGCACAAGCATACACGTAATTAATCACCCCTATCGATTTAAGAAGATGGATCCTGATGTTATTGACCATTTATACGTATCCCCGTGTGAGAATTATTTTTCTTGGTACGTGAGTCTTCCGTGCAATGATCAATTATAATGAGGGCACAAGATGCCACGTGATTAGGTTTCACAAATTGGGACCCGTGAATTGTGAATTTTGAGGTTTGGTACCTCGTGGAGATTGTTGAATACAACTGGTGTGAAAGTAGTTATTCTTATTGAGTTGCTACTTGTTTTTCCTTTATTTGGTTCCATCGGATTTAAATTGTGTTTGGCTTACTCTACAGCGTTATTACTTGTTGTGTCCTATTGATAATTGTTGATTTTATTTCCTCTTGCAAGAACCGTATTATTGTTGTCATCATGGCTAGCTTTGTAGAGATATCATACTCTGTTAGTTCTACACCTATACTTGTCCAATTTATTTTTTCGAGTAGGTGTCTTAACTGTCCCTCGTCACTACTCCACTGGAGTTAGTCTTGATACTTACTGGGTACCGCTGTGGTGTACTCATACTACACTTCTGCATATTTTTGTGCAGATTCAGGTATTTCGGGGTTGGTCGATCGCTAGCTAGTTGTACAAATCTTGCTATCTAGACTTAAGGTAAACCTGATGCCGCGTCCGTAGGCCTCGGAGTCACCTTCTGATATTGTACTTACACTATTTTATCTCTATTTTGAAACAAATGTATTTAGAGGTTTTTCTAGAAAACTCAATAGAGCTTATGACTTGTACTATCGGTTTCGAGATTGTAAGTTTTGTATAGAGATTTCTATTTCATATTTGCCAGTCGTTGGTTAAATATTGCTATTAATTCAGTAAATGTTAGGCTTACCTAGTCCCTAAGACTAGGTGCCATCACGACATCCTACGGAGGGAAATTTGGGTCGTGACAATAGAATTTGGTTATACTGAAAATTAGAGATCTAGTAACTAAATAACTGAATATTGACATACTGAATAACCATAAACCTGCTAACTGAAAGACTGTATAACTAGTAGCTGAGGTAAACTGATAACCTTAACACATGACAACTGCTTTAGTACTTTCTGATAAGGTTATGCTCTAATATGTATTACTATCCATTGTATCCCACCTTCAACATCTCTCAAGTTTCATTTCTTACCAACATGTACTCCATAATTATATCTCAATGGGAAATCATCCTCTCTAGAACCTTGGGTTTTTTCCTGCCCATCGCTTAGACATTCGATACGTCTGGAATTCGATAGGGAGAAAAGGTTACTATTGCTCTAAGCTTCATGGCACGATGATCTAGAGTAGAAAGAAATGAGACAATCCTGAATGTCTTGGTAGTTAACCATTTATGCGTGGCCGTCACATATATACAAAGGAAACTCTACTGAACACAGTTTCATAGACTCCCTAGGACTCTTGAACCTAGTGCTCTGATACCAAGTTTTGTCATGCTCCGAACCTGGGCCTAGGCGTAACACGACACCCGGTGCCTAATTATATGCGACCGAGCGAACCAACTAGCTAGCTGAATCAACATGTGATATCATAACATATTGAATGCGGAAGATAAAGAAACACATGCTGATATACTGAAAGTCTGAATAATATAAATCAATGTGCAAAAACACTAACATAAGTCTTAAACATATATGTAGCCAACATTGCTTAACAGGAAAAGCTTACGACTTTGTCTAACTGTTACTCTAGTATATGAATCCTCTAATGAAGTACTGAAAACACTAAAAGACTGTAAAGTAATGATAATGCCCTGAAAGAAGTGGGCTCACCAAATAGCTAGTACGAGAATACTGGGGCTCTAAATCGTCAACCTGTAAATCATTACCTGTATCGTGAGATGCAGGCCCCCGACAAAAGGGAATTCAGTATATTTGAATTGCACTGGTATGTAAAGCAACTGAAAGAAAGAATTGTAAATGCTGAAACTGAAACTAAGCTGATAACTAACAACTGATAACTGAAATGATAACTGCTGAAACTGAAACTAAAATGATAACTGATAACTAAACAAAGGAAGTAAGGATATGAATACTCCCTCTTCTGAACCTGTTTATCTGAATAAACTACGGCCTCGAGCCTATTATATATGTGCACAAGCTACAGCCCGAGGCCCAAGTATACGTACATATAACTATATCCTCAAGCCCAAAAATGCATAAAGCATAAAATACGGCCTCATGCCCAAATATGCATAAAGCATATAACCTACGGCCTCATGCCTGATAACTGATAACTGAACTGAACAAAGGAAGTATACTCTCTCTTCTTAATGATGAACCACCTATTTATCTGAATAAACTATGGCCTCGGGCCCAATATATATGTGCACGAGCTACGACCTCATGCCTAAGTATACGTATACATAACTATGGCCTCGGGCCCAAAATGCATAAAGCATAAACTACGGCCGCAGGCCCAAATATGCATAAAGCATATAAACTACGACCTCAGGCCTGATAATTGATAACTGATAACTGAACTGAACAAAGGAAGTAAGGACATGAATACTCCCTCTTCTAAATGATGAACCACCTAAATATGTGATTCTAAAATACTGAATCACACTAAGTTACATGATACTTGAATGCTGAATAGAACTAAACTAAGACATGTATTCATGAACTGATTATAAAAACTGATTATCTAGACTGAGACTCATGGGCATCAAACCTAAGTCTATATTAATTACGTACTGAGCCCATAACATTCAGAATGAAAGTCATGAATGAATTACGAACCTAGAGAATAGAAGTTTTGCAACTATTCAAGGAACTAAGCTTAACTATATTTTTGAGGTAATTAGTAATATCGTAAAAGAAATGTAGTGTAGGGAGAATCATTAACATTCCCAAACATAGAGAATTATCCTCACATACCTTGACTCTGGCCTTTTCAAGCATATCACAATGTTTGTCTCCTCTTTCAATGATAATCTATGACAATATATATATCAAGAGGAACCAATATTAGCACTAATGCTTATGTTTTAGTCACTTAGGTATTTTATCAAATACTTGGTGGGCATAAAGCTTCATAACCCTTATTAATGGTATTTCTACACCCAACAACTCATACTCTTGCACCTAGATAATCTTAAAATCTCAAATTTCTCATAATCAATATCATTCTTCATCACCCATACGATAAACAACACCCTTAACCAACAATCAACAACCCAAACGTATAGTCGTTCATGCTTTTCTATCTAACCCATCAACTCATATCTCATGAACTTAAAGTCTATAATCATTAATCCAATACTATAATCAAGTAGAGGGTGAAGATAATACCTTTTGACGTCAATCCTCTTGAATTCGGGTTCTAGAATTTCTTTTCTCAACAATGATGTCTCGATTGAATATCTAATTATTTGAAGGGTTTACCCATATTAATAAGGTGTTGAAGAATTTAAATTAACCTAGAATCACCATTAGAACTTACCCTGGACGAGGAGGGACCTTGGAGGAAGTTAGGTTCTTAAGAGCTTCCCTTTCTAGAACAAGTTTTTATATTTTGGGGTGTGGGGGACGAAGTAGAGATTTTAAAGACCCCCCGGGTGCGATCTCATGCATCCGAAGGCCCAAACGCATACCTAAACACGCAGCAAGGGCATTATCACTGTCACAAGTGCGCGGCCGCGCACGGGACCAGTTGGCGCGCACCTGAGCGTACATACTGCACATTTTCTAATTAAATGCACATAACATTTTGCAGAGACATCTATTCGGGCTTCATAATATATCATTAAAAAGGTATTTCAAAGGGATACAACTTTTATGTTTTACATTTTTGCAAATTCCTAACGGATTTTTATAAAATCAGTCTGGAAGATAGACCTTCCATAAACTTAGTCGATTTTTGTCGAATCTTATGCATCTCACACTTCTTCTTGATTCCAAAATAACTATTTTCACCCATACTCATCCCTATAGGACTTCACATGTCTAAAATATCATACTAATATTCATTTAACATGTTCACACCTAATTCGAATTTACGGGGTGTTACAATTAATGGCCAAGAATTTTCACTTCTGGATTTTATAAAGTCCGGGAATTTAATGCATCCGGTTAATTTTGTGATGCGAAAATAAGGCATACAAACTTTATCTTTTTAATTTGATGGCTTTACAAGAGAGGGTTTTTATATTTACGGTGCTTATAAAGAGGACGTCTCATGTTCATCCAGGCATAATTATTCGGATTTATAATTCTTTTTTGTTTCTAAGTATGAACAAATATTAAGAATGATTTTGTTCATTCAAACATATACGAGAATATTTTTAAAAGGTGAAAGTTTTGGTTTATTTCATTTCTTGAATTACATATACGACAGTTTATAGGAAATGAACAAAAATACCTTGCAAGTGTATTGCGGACGGGCTGACATCCATTGGGTCTAGCCGGTTCTTGATTTTGTCTTCTTTTATTTATTTTTTACTCGGAGCTGACTTGGCAGTCCCAGTCCTTTAACTAGCAGTCCCTAGTTTTTTCTTTATAATGGAGCCAGTTTGGGCTATCTCCGGTATCCTATACTAATTGTTCTGAAGCCATCTTCATATGCTCCCGGTACTTATTGTCGCGTTTCTACTGCTCTGATGCAATAGTCCCCATCATTCGTATATATTATTGTATTTCATTGAAGTTACTTTCTAGCGACTCGCTTCGGGTATGCCCTTGCCTCATATCAGTTCGTGATCCTGACGAGTATGGTTCAGACGGTGTCTGGAATGCCTCCGATCAAAATTCAATTGACCTTGATTCCGAACCGTAGAAGATGCCGATTTAATTACCTGATCATCTTCTAAGCAAATCTTTGACTCCAACCTGTTATGAAACATCTGCCCAAACTGTTGCTTGAAATTCTAACAAACTCTCTTACAACTTCCTTGAGGCATCGGAACTTGAGGGATTAAGACACATGGTAAATGCTTCTGCTGCCCATTCATCCAGTATTGTCGGCAACAACATGCGTTCCCTTTTGAACCTCATCACAAACTCTCGCAACAATTCTAAGTCTCTTTAAGCAATTCTGAATATATCTGCTTTCCTAGCTTGAACTTTTCTTGCTCCAGAGTGAACTTTGATGAAAGAATCTAAAAGTATTTCAAAAGAATCAATTGAGTGTTGAGGTAAAAGTGAATATCATGTTAAAGCCCCTGTTGTTAAGGTTTCGTCAATTTTCTTTAGTAAAACTGATTCAATCTTCTGCGGAGTCAAATCATTTCCATTCACGCTGTGGTGTAAGTTGTGTTGTCTTCTCGTAAATCCGATGTTCCATCGTATTTTGAAATATCCAGCATTTTGAATCTCTTTGGAATCAACTTCGGAACCGCACTAGGTTAATGACAGCTGAAAATACTTCTTCGAGTCTGGACCCTTTAGGACCGGAAGAGATCTAGGGATTTGATTTATTCGGGCATGAAACTCCGTCGCATTTTGATCTATTCGAGAATTTATTTCTCTCATACATCTCATGAGTTCGGTTTTGAAAAAGTCGTTCACATTGTTTTCATTTTCGAATCTGCTACCAGCACCACCTGCTTGATTGTTGTTTCTTCTGAACTTCCCCCCGATTCTTGCTGTCGTTTGATTTATAGGGATGTCGAAAAGGACTCAAACTCCTTCATTTGAATTATTTAAAGCCTCCGGTATTGCTTGTTGAAGCTCAGTCATTATTTGGTCTTGTCTTAAGAGATAGTCCATAATTTCCCGTTGTTGAGATCTCAACATTTTTACCGTTTTAACAACATGTTCATCGTTTGTATCGTTGGGAGTTGGACCTATCATATGCCGAGGGTTTCGTTCTTCGCGAACCAGAGTTATTTTATATCTTTTGTTATGAGTTTTACTAGTTGAACTATCACGGTGGAACACATCCTCACGCTCGTTGTTTGTTTCAACATTGAAAGATTTGTTCACATCACAAGATGTCATAGTTGTTTTATGCTTACAACCGAAAATTTTTAAAGTACGTTAGTAAAAGAAAGAATAGATCAAATTAATACCACAATTGTCTAAGCCCCACGGTGGGTGCCAAAATATTTATCAAAAAAGGTACAATGGAATTTATAATGTGGTTTATAGATACGTGGATTAAATTGATTTGATAAAATAAAGTAATGAAAAACAAAGTGACTAAAATAAAGAGAATTGAAGAAACAAGCCTAAACTTTAGAATATTCCCACCGGGACCAAGAGTGATTGTAAAATCCTGATAACAGTTGTATATAAGATTGAGAGAAAGATACTAGTATTTTGTTATAAGACTTTCTTGATGTTTTACAATAGAATGTAAGCCTCTATTTGTACTAGAGCTATGAGGTTTATGGTCTACCAATTATGCCACATTGATTACCAATATTAATGCTACAATGAAAGATAATAAAACTGTAATAAGAGGTAATAAAGCCTAATAAAGGCTAATAAAAGCCAATAAAGGCTAGATCTTCCGTAATGTTTCAACAAGGGTCATATTTTGAAGGTTTGTATCTGGTGTCAACATCTTATCCGGACAAAAAATTGTATTCGGTATGAACATGGTTGAAACATTGTTGATTGATCATCCTTAACATGTGTTGCTTCCTAATTCACTCATCTTCTGAGACCGGTCTTAACGGTATACAAAGTTAGGTCTAGTTAGGAGACTTTTGGATAATTTAATTCCACTAATATACTATTAGTCTAAGAAAAATATGTTGAGATTAATATCATTGAAAGAGTAATTTTATTCTATTAATACAACTTATCGAGTTATCAAGATGATCTGCCTTGTGCCACATAAGAAATGAGTGCGATCAATATATATATATATAGAGAGAGAGAAAATAAAAGAGAAAGTGAAACCTAAATATATATTTAATGGGTAATATTAAAATATTAATCATAAAAATCAAGAAAATTCGTTACAAAATTCATTAAAAACTATTCTAGTTAAATTTTAATGTACTTAATTATATAATTTATAAAAAGATATATAAATTTGTAAACTACTCAGGTAAAGATAATATATATATATATATATATATATATATATATTATAATTATAAGAAAATTATATGCAAAGAGTAAAAATTAAAAATGTCAAGGGTAAAATAGATAATGCATATGATAAGAGGAGTATACTGTCTATTGTTTAATGTTAGAAGAGGAGTTTAATTTTTAAGGAGAAAATGGAGGATCAAAATGATTTTCACCCCTTATTTATTTGCTCTTTACATACAATTTGTAGTGTTTATGTATGATTAAGATCTTTTAAGACTAACCCCATTTAACCATCTTAACTTTTATCTTTTGGATGTGAGACAAAATCTTTTGTTGGAATTAATGGCCAAAATGAGATAGTTATTGTGACATCTCAAAAGGATAAAAAAATAATCCTCATTAATTGTAGCTATACCACCTTTAATATTTTAACAATACGTCATATGCTCTTGCAACGTCTCATTACTTTTCATTTTTAGTTTCATGAGTTTTTAAGTTTTATCATATATAAAATATCGTGTGAAGATTGTTCGAAACTATTGAAGTATAGGTCGAGATTAAGGAAAGTTCTCAACTAGAGAAGCAAGATAAAATAAGAGATCGAGGTTGAAGGAACAACACATGCCTGATCCTCAAACACCAGAGGGTGTTTCAATAGGACTCGAGCATAGGTTGCAAAGTATTAATATTTTTTAAAGTATTATATCTTCAAGAGCAACTAGGTTTTGAGGCAAGTGGAAAATATTAACTCTAAATAACCCTTTATGATTCTTCTGTAAGTGGTTATGCTTCAATTTTTTTTATGAGAATTTTATTTATTCAGTGAAAGCGAGATAATTGGAGAATTATAGACCATTTTCAATGAGTGTGTGTCACTTAATGTCTTTACCTTTTGATATACGGAGATAGGGGAGGCAATTTAAGCCCAAACTCATTTGACCCATTCAAGATTGAGCTGGTCATTGACCCGCCTATTTATTAAACTCAACTCATCTTGATCCAACACATTTCTATCCATGAGCTAATTTGTAGCCAAAATTGATCCATGAGTGACTTTGCTAAAATATTTGATATGTTATATATGACTATAACAAAAGAGAAAAAAGGTCAAATTTGATAATTCACCAGTTCATGAGAAAATATATACATTAATTAAAGTTTGGTAAGAGTTGAGCGGGACGGATTATGACCCAAATTTTAACGTAATTTAATCCGCCCATTTTGACCCATTCAAAATCAGTTCAATGATCACACCCAACTATGCCTTATAAAAAGGACTGACCGGTCGTTACAAATATAATCCGATTTACAAGTCCGGAGTCGAATCCCACAGAGAACTAAGGCTTAGCTACAACTGTTCACTATCACCAAGAAGACAAGCTTGAATAATTCCTAACTTATAGATATTAAGATTCTTGTATTTAACTAATTAACTAATAAATTAAAATAGTAAATTAACAACTAAAGATACTAAGGGTTAGAGACAAGATTAAGGAGGTCTAGAGTTATGATTTTCCCAATTGTCGGAATCCTTCCCGCTACGTTTTCTATAAATTCGCCTAAGTATTCTCTAGCGATCATGAGCGCTCTGACTGTCGTAACTCTCTTTCTCTCGAGTAATTACCACTATTTACTAGATATATTCTCCCGAATTACGCTAGCTGGCATTAAGTACGGCTCACTCGGATCGCACCCATGATTTCGTTATCCCTAATCCCACTTTTAAACCCTTCGTATTGATCCCTCATATACGTTAGGAGTGATGTTGTTCAACAACTACCTAAATATGCTCTCTCTCCCGAGTAATACATACTAAATAGGCACAGTTGATTGAGAGTTGTTCAACCAACCAAAATAATAACGTAGTTGAACAAATAGAGAAAAAGCTACAACAAATATATATTAACGTAACAAGAAAATCATCCTCCAATAGGTTCCATCAAAACCCTAGATAACAAATTAGTTATTCATAATAGTATGCATAACTATAATACTAGAATTCATAACCAATAATGAAAATAGGAAGAAGGAAGTGAAAAACTCTTAGAAGAATTCTCCGCCTTGATCCTAGTGTGTTCTTGCCTCCTTAGGTCGAATCTCCGGTCTCCACGACGGCTCCGTGCTCTTCCTAGGTCTAAAGTGTGTCAAAAGTATGTACCCTCCTTAAAATAACGTTTTTACATGTATTTATACCAAATAGGGTTGGGCCCAGACAAAAATACCTTCTCCCGCACGAAATAGGACTCTAGCTCTATAAAATTTGCACAGGCGCGCATGGGGCGACGCGCCACGCGGTATGCTTGTGGGGAAGTTCAGAGAGTTGATTCTGACAGGCTGCAGGAAATTTTTACAGGCATTCTGCGCCGCACCATGCACTGTGGTAGTGGGAATTTGCACAAATGCAAAACATGAAAATTGTATCTCTTTCAAATAGCTTTCCAACGATATATTGTGGAGACCAAACAAAGTTCTGAGCGAAAAATTATGTGTATTTTACTAGACAATGCGTCGTATGCCCACTCGTTCTTCGTTTCGCTCTTAACTATCATCTGTTGATCCTCGAACACGATCCCGGCTTAATTACTCGGGCTTTTACTCAAACTTCAAAGCTCCAAATCACTTGAATTCATTCCATAATATCTATATAGCTCGGAATCACTCCTGTAAGGCATAAAATACACAATTAGTACAAAAAACTAGTGATTAAAGCTCAAATTCAATTAAAGTGCAGTACATTAGAGCGTATGACTAAAATACACAATAATAGCCGATCATCAATAACCCACACTTAAACTATTGCTCGTCCTCGAGCAATCAAACTATACTTTATATAGACTCGACCTTTTTAAACAATTCTCCTAACTCATCACACCAAGAATATTTAAATAGACTAAGCACAAAAGCGTAACATCTTCACCTCAAGATTTGACTCACAAGTATCACACATTATTCACAACTCACCCACTTACTCTAATATAGAGGTCACTAACATTACCTTTCCTTCATGAATCAAGTGCCCTCACACAACAAAAGAGAGTAGTTCCACACAATATAAAAGTTAAGAACAATTAGGAACTCAAGATAGAAAGAAAGAACTCACTCTCATAAACGACATTCATATGCCACAAAAAATGCACCATAGGCTTGCCCGTAGTGTACTACTCTACTAATCGAGCTCATTCAGTCTAGGATCAAGTAGGAATTTATTTGGTAGTAATGTAGGCTGAGGGTCGGGTAGGATACATTTGAATATAAGAGTGACTACACATTCCTAAGCACTTTAATACATATTCTTTAACATTCAAATCTCACACTTATGTCAAACCATGACTCCACCTTCATATAAATATACATCAACTCCCAAATTATTTAAGCACAATTACATCAAGAGTTACCACTTGTCAATGAATATATGCATACAATACAACTATTTTTTTTCTTTTTTTTCTTTGTCAATTCAAGTGGCTCTTGCTCTTTTAAATCATTACACCTTTCTCTTTATTTTATTAGTTCCACTTAAAATCCGAACCAACCACCCCACACTTTAACTTTTATAAAGTTCGTAGCAATTCAAGTGCTCATGAGAGGTGAAAAGGTTCAAATAGATGGTTAATTTAAACAAAGGGGTAAGGCTTGTAATGTGATTGCCAAAGAAACAAGATTACAAGTTCAAAGGGGTTAACTACATTACATAAGACGGGTAAAATATACATATCTGGCTCAACAAAGAAACGCCTATATCACTTCCAAGACTGAACAAAACTACTATTTCACTTTGCAAACACACGGGGCAAGTTCTACACATCAAATGCAATGCACAGAATAACACATAAACTTCACACCTATATGGCACATAACTCACTCATGATTGGATTCACCAAGACACTCTAGTCAAAGCACTTAAGAAAATTTAAAAATTTATGATTTAAGGTACTTCTACAAGAGTCAAAAACTAATCCTAAGCGTCACAATTAAAGTACTTGCTATTCTCAAGGCATAACAAAGTCAAGAGATATTGCTTAAATTCAATTCATCTCACACTGGCTCCTACTCCTAAAAAAAATAAAATTAACTACACCCGATTCAAATAAAACCCTTGGAAAAGAACCGCGGTACAAAGAAAAACCAAGGGGAAATTATTACACTACCTCCCTTTTTTCTTTAGACTTAAATTCCTCAAGAAAATTGTCCAGGATATCCATCGTCGGGAAAAGTCCAATTTTTTTTTGTTTTTCTAAAAAAAATATTCAATTAAACTAACACAACTAAAATAACATAGAAAGGTACCCAAATAATCTCCTCACCCCACACTTAAAATTGTACATTGTCCTCAATGCACATCATAACTAATAAGAGGGTACAAAAAACTCCCTGGTAGGCTAAAGGCCGAAGCACTAGCAGCTCATGGGGTACTCAGACTTCTCCTAGGCTTGGTCCTTCGTGCGGGTACCTCACACTTAGTTCCAACCATCTGGTTTGCTGTTGCATCCTTCCAATAGCTTTGCTTTACATGCTCCTAGAAAATAAAAAATTGACACTACAAAAATAACACAATTAAAAAAAATACTAAAAAAAGGAATAAAAGAAAGCAGTAAAGTTGGGTTGCATCCCAACAAGCGCTTGATTTAACGTCGCGGCACGACTTGAATCACTTTTTGCCTCCACTTCAAACTTATGAATTGGACCCCAAGTTTTGATTCTGCTCTATGATCATGCTCTTGGTGCGATACAAATTGTTGCGAGCCAAAAATTAAATGATACTTTTTGAACTTTTTGGCTTTCAACCGATGAGTGTCGTTTTTGCCTAGACGGCCTTGAAAATTTCATAATATAGGGCTCATCTACCTCTTCCTTTGACTCTTGCATTGGCTCATACATATTAATTTCTATTTCACCATCTGAACATAATGTAGAGAAGTGTTTGGAATGAAGTCCAACGCGCTCAAATACATGAACTTCAAGATTTTTAACCTCCTCAAGACCAATCACACTAGAGTCAACTAAATTTGTATCTTCAACATCCCTGGTGGACTCTAGTATTACTTATTCAACATCGACATCTTCAAGTTCTAGCTGGTTACAGTGTTGGGGTTCTATTTTGGACCCCTCCATTGACACCTCAATTTCCATCTCTAATGCATACTGCTCGTGGCTACTATCCATAATATTGGCATATTGAGTGTTAAAAGCTTCAATTAGTTGACTCATTTGAGCCTCTAAGTTGCGAATAGTTGCATCTTGCCTTTGTACCCGCAGTTGTATCCCATCATATTGTTCCACAAGGCACTTTAGCATATCCTCGATCTTTTTTAGGTCATCATCCCTGGGTTCTTTGTTCCTATTAACTTCACACAAAAAAGAAGAACCATCAAAGTAAGGGGTTGGGGGAAGATAAGAAATATAAGTACAACCATGAAAGTGACCATCTTGACCACCACATATATCACACACATTCTATACATAAGATTGAGCTGGTGCACATAACTCGCCCTCGGGAATATTTTGATAATTTTTTCCTAGGTGGTTTTCTTCACAATATGCATAAGGATGATTAAAAGTAAAATTACCAACATCAAAACTCTCATAATTCTAAGATTTCATGTTTTTAAAATCAACAAGTAAAACAATAATTAAAAAAATCAAATATAAAAATAAAATAAAATAAAATAAAAGTTTGAACTTGAAACCTAGCAATATGTGCACCTACAGCTACACCGTTAGTTCCCTGGCAACGGTGCCAAAATTTGATCACGCCCAACTATGCCTTATAAAAAGGACTAAGTGGTCGTTACAAATATAATCCGGTTTACAAGTCCGGAGTCGAATCACATAGAGAACTAAGGCTTAACTACAACTGTTCACTATCACCAAGAAAACAAGCTTGAATAATTCATAACTTATAGAAATTAATATTCTTGTGTTTGACTAATTAACTAATAAATTAAAATAGTAAATTAACAACTAAAGATACTAAGGGTTAGAGACAAGATTAATGAGGTCTAGAGTTATGATTTCTCCAAATGTCGGAATCCTTCCCGCTACGTTTTCTATAAATTCGCCTAAGTACTCTCTACTGATCATGAGCGCTCTGACTGTCGTAACTCTCTCCCGAGTAATTACCACAATTTACTAGACATATTCTCCTGAATTACGCTAGCTGGCATTAAGTAGGGCTCACTCGGATCGTACCTAAGGTTTCGTTATCCCTAATCCCACTTTTAAAGATACCTCATATACGTTAGGAGTGATGTTGTTCAATAAATACCTAAATATGCACTCTCTCCCGAGTAATACACACTAAATAGGCACAACCAATTGAGCTCTTCAACCAACCACAATAATAACGTAATTGAACAAATAGAGAAAAAACGACAACAAATCTATATTAACGTAACAGGAAAATCATCCTCCAATAGGTTCTATCAAAACCCTAGATAACAAATTAACTATTCATAATAATATGCATAACTACAATACTAGACTTCATAACCAATAATGAAAATAGGAAGAAGGAAGTGAAAAACTCTTAGAAGAATTCTTCGCCTTGCTCCTAGTGTGTTCTTGTCTCCTTAGGTCGAATCTCCGTTCTCCACGATGGCTCGGTGCTCTTCCTTGGTCTATGTGTCAAAAGTATGTCCCCCTCCTTAAAATAGCGTTTTGCATGTATTTATACCAAGTAGGGTCGGGCCCAGACAAACATACCTTCTCCCGCGCGAAATAGGACTCTGGCTCTGTAAAATTTGCACAGGCGTGCTGCATGGGCGACGCGCCACACGGTGTGCTTGTGGGGAAGTTCAAAGAGCTGATTCTGATAAGCTGCATGAAATTTCCACAGGCGCGCCGCGCGCTGCGCGGCACCATGCGTTGCGGTAGTGGGAATTCACACAAATGCAAAACATAAAAGTTGTAGTCTTTACAAATAGCTTTCCAATGATATATTGTGGAGGCCAAATGGAGTTCTGAGCGAAAAGTTATGTGCATTTTACTAGACAATGTGCTGTATGCCCGCTAGATTCTTCGTTTCGCTTTTAACTATCATCCGTTGATCCTCGAACACGATCTCGGCTTTTATTCCTTGGGCTTTTACTCATATTTCAAAGCTCCAAATCACTTGAATTCATTCCATAATATCTATATAGCTCGGAATCACTCATGTAAGGCATAAAATACACAATTAGTACAAAAAACTAGTGATTAAAGCTCAAACTCAATTAAAGTGCAGTACATTAGAGTGTAATAAGCAACTAAAATATGCAATTATAGCCTATCATCACTCAACCCGCTCATTTGATACCCGGAGAGCATGTCACTTAGATTGACTTGCCGTTAGTTCTTGTCATTATTTATTAAGATTGTTAATCTACAATAAATTATGATAGTTAAAAAAATTTACCCTATGTCTTTCTCTTTGATTTTTCTCCCCACTTTTTTATTTGTATTTTTCGTTCCTTTTCATTTTTACTGCCTCCGTTAATTTGGATTTGGCAAACATTTGAAATATAAGTTGATACTAGAAAACGAAATATGCTTCAAAGAAAATAAATCTACTTAAATTTCGAAACTTATTACTTAACATTTCCAATTATAAATGAGAAAAATAGGGGTCTTTTAAATTTTTTAAAAAAATTTGAGTCTCAGTTCTATTTCATAATTTGTTTTTCATATAAGTTTTAATTCACATTCTCGTAAATTTTTAAAAGTTACTATATTTAGTAATTCTTTATACCAAAAACTAAAGTTATAAAAAATTTCACATATTTGAGTTAATCGAAAAAACAAAAAATATTTATGTCCCTATGAAAACAAGTAAAAGTTTCACATTGTGGGCTATTTAAATTTGTATCCATTTTAAAAAAATTACTTAATTTGTACCCAATTTTACAAACATTAGATAAAGTACCTAGCCGTTCCCTTCCCCTTCCCCTTATCCTTCTCCTCCTCCTCCTCTTCTTCTTCTTAATAATAATTGTTGTACACTAGTATTTTTCGAATTTATAACAATGATACCAAATACTAAAAAAACTCAGATTTGGTTTGAAGGAATACAAAATCCATCTCAAAGTTATCATGTGTTGTAAGGGCAATTACCTGCAGAATGCAACATCGTAAAAATTATTTCTCTTCAGAAACGAAATCATGAAGCGTTTTATTTTGTGTGATGATGCTTCTCCAATTGCCCGATTCAGAAAAAATGATATTGTTAGATTTATCATTTTTTTGGCAAATCGATAACTGAAGTTTATTTTCTACAACATTTGGAACCTATATTTTAAATTTGAGCTCATTTAAAATAAATTTAGACGTTCAGTTGTGTGTTTGATTATTGAAATTCGAAGAACAAATTACTACTATTTATGAAAAAAAATTGTGACTTTAGCCATATGTGGCTGAAGTAGAGGCAAAAATGGTACGACTAAAGTGCATGCACAAAAAAAAAAAAAAAGGATGAACTTCAACTATTTGTGGTTGAAGTTGAAGAGTATACGAAAACACAAAACTTCAATCATCTGACCTACTTATGTTATTTACGGACGTATAATATATGCATAATTCATGTATATATATATATATATATATATATATATATATATATATATATATATATAATCTATGTATACCGGCTAGTAAAAGAAAATTGAATCCGGTCGGCTATTCGTGTAAAAAACCCTTTCGATTTGTTCACTTCGGCCCAGGACAGAATCTTTCGGCCCAATAGATTTGATATCCACGGACCCAGTCCTTTGTATCGGGTTGGAGGGACAACAATCGAATAGGCTCCAAAATCAAACCCAAAAAACAATTCCCGCTACAATTTCAAAATTGTACTCGGAGAAAGTTCCTTTTCCGGCAAGCTGACACCACTCTCCAAGGCTACAAGCTTTCTCATCTCCGTCGCTCTCCGGCGAAATTCTCGAAGATCTCTTTTTCCGGCGAATCCGAGCTGTAAGTTCCCCTCTCTGCCTACTAATTCTCTCTCGTTCTGTAGATTTTCGAGAAAAAGCCCTAACTCATTTTTGAGCTGAGATTTAATGTTAAAATCCGATTTGTGAATCAAAATGCTGTCTATACGTCTGTTTATACTGCATAAACAAATCCTCAACTTTGATTTGCTTATCACGTCTTAATGGCTACAAAAATGTAATATGGTAATCGAATATCTGAAATTGCTGTTGGAGGAAGGCAGTGGCGGAGGCAGGATCTCCCGAAGGAGGTTCAAAAAATAAAAAGTTCAAAAAAAATTGTAGCTAGTGGGAATTGAACCTATGATATTAGGAAGGTTTTGAACCCCTTGACCACTAAGCTACACTTTTGGACTATGTTATGGAGGTTCAAAACTTAATATATAGAGGTAAAAAATAGATTTTGCATTATATATACAGTGTAATTTTTCGGCGAAGGGGGTTCGGGTGAATCCCCTTCCGCCCCCTAAATCTGCCCCTGGAGGAAGGTAAAATAGAATAATGCTGTAAAAATGGAATACTTATTTATTGCTGATAGTATAACAACGTGGAATATTTATTTGATTGTGTGAGTTTTGCAGAAACTGGAATGAAGGGTAATAAGTTGAGAGTTGTGCAAAATTTTTGTTTCAATATTTGTTAGGACAGTTTCTATCCATTTAGCCTTGAAAATGACAACATTTTATCAAAGAAGGCTATCCATGCAATACAATTGTCATAATTATTTGTGTGCCTTTGGGTTTTTGTTATCTTCATTTTCTCAGCATTTGTAACTATGCATGTTTATCAGATGCTGGCATGTTACAGATATCTTGAATCAATAAAATTCAACCTTGCACTTTTGGATAAATCAAATAAAGGAAGATCTGATCAAGCAAGGGGTGCATCGTGAGGTTGTTTTTGGTATGAAGGAAAGTCATCTTCATGGAAAATAGTTTCCTAAACTATAAGTGGTTTTCTTACTTATTTTGGGTGTTTGGTTGGTGATTAAAAATATTTTCCGGAAATCATCTGTTAAAGATTGATAGTATAGTGTGAAAATTTGATAGAGTTTTGATGAAAGTTTTTGAGTATTAAGAGTCTAAATGTTGTTTGGAGCAAGCAAAATGGAGCAAGAGTCGCGCTATTTGTAATGACTCCCAATGTTCCATCCATAGATAATGGAAGTCACCATTTTGATGGAAAATGTTTCCGTGGAACTTTCTGAGAACAAAAACATCAGAAAATGACTTTCTCATGAAAATATTTTTAGAAAATTGTTTTCCATCTTAGCAAACAAAAAACATCTTCTCGGAGCTCTCTGTAGAATACAGATCTATATTGGGAAATTTCATGGTTGGAGGAAGTCTTGAAATTATTTTCTAACTGATTGATTTGCAGATAGTTCTAGAAATTTACATATTGTTTGATATGGAACATTAAGTGTTTTGCATCTGCAGTAAAGCTCATCGAGGACAGTCCTTCTGTACTGTAATTGGGATTCTTTTGCTCTTGAATCACAATAGCAAATGTCAGAATTTCATTTTGTATTTTTTTCCAGGTATGGCAGACCACCCACAACAGTCTCCACAGACAGCATATCCTGCTAATATTGCTGATGCAAAGTATGTTTCTGGACTTAGTACCATTCTTGTTGCCACTATCCAAGAAGCAAAAGATAGGATTTCTCAGATAGAGTATATATTCTGCAGTCAACTCTTCCCAAACTTCCAGTCTAATTCTAAAAGTTTGCAGCTAATATATTCTGAGGCAAGAAACGCTGCAGAAACTTCGTGGAAAGAAAAGGAAAAAGATCTGTTGCGCCAGATGGAATTTATTCACCTTGAAAAGCAGGAAGTTCTTCAAGAAAACCAGTATCTTAAATTGGAGAACACAAAACTGTTGGATTCTGAATTGTCCTCAGCTAATCATGTTAAGGAACTCCAAAATGAGTTGAAACAGAGAACTAGTGAAATAAACGATTTAAGGAAAGCAATCCAGAGATCATGTGTGCTTCTTGAATCAAGAGCCCCACTTGTATGCAAATATGAGCACCCACAGAGAGAACTTGAAGATAGAGTTATCCTGCTTATGAAGAAACAACAAAGTTCAGAGCTTGAAGTTGGTAGGTTGCAGTTGGAACTCCAGAATAAGTCGAAGGAAGTTGATGGTGGACTAGAGTTACACAATAAGCTTGTCCAATTTGCTCAATCAAAGACTTCTTCAGCAGCATATAAAGAAAAGCAACTAAAAGAATATGAACAGAAGATGGACAAGCTTCTTGCTGAGCTTGAAACAACAAAAAGAAGAGTAGATAAACTCGAAGAGGAACTTAAAGAGAAGACAGCTGCAGTAGAAAAAGGAATCGAGATGCAAGAAAATTTACTAAGCAAAGTTCAGTTGCTGGATGCAGAAATCATGAAGAATGAGGATTTGTTGAATCACTACAAGAATGAGAAACAACTACTTATGACCAAAGCAAAGAATCTGGAGACTAATGTTTATGATCTGCAGAAAGAACTCCTGAATAAAAAGTCTGAGGTGGAGGAGAGAAGGAAGTTGCATGATCAGTTACTTCAACAAATAGATTTGTATTCTTTAGAAAGGTCAAAGACAGGGCAGGAGTTGGAAGAGCTTGAGAAGGAGAATAAAAAATTACTAGCCAAATTGAGAGACTCGGAGGAAAAGATTGATAAGCTTCAGGCAAATCTGAGAGAGAGAAGCAAGGATTCCTCTGAGGGGATGGAATTGCATGGGAAGTTACTCCATCTGATTCAAGCAAAAGAATCTGAGTTGTTGGCTGAGAAGAATAAAAGAAAGGATATGGTTACATCTTATAAACGTCTGAAATCACAGTACAACTTTCTATGTGCAAGATATGGTCTTACTTCAGAGAACATGCACCAACAAAGCAAATTATCAGAACAAAGTGCATTACAGAATGACCAGAGTCCTCTAACTTCACGAGGTAAGTCTTATTGCTCTTCGGATGCTTCTGACATATAGCTAATTCTACGCTCTATTCAACATGATGTATACATTTGCTGTGTCATTCCTAGTCTAGGGGACCTCTATTTGATTCCTCCCCGAAAAGATCTTGGTAATCAATCACCTAGTGATTGCCCACTTCTTTTTCCTTCTTCCTCGTTATCTATATCGGAAGATATGCCTATGCACAAGGAAGCTCGCTGTTTTAGCAAATTCTAAGTTTAATTTAATTTCCAAATGAATAGGAAAAGGAATTGTGCTAAACTAACAAATTATGCCATCTTTATTAGAGGTCAAACATAAAGTCCCCGAGGCTTCTGGTTTTGAACAAGAAGACAAACATGAAGTGCTGGACAATGACCAAGGAGTTAGCCTGATCCCAAGATCCAACTCTGTCTCACCTCCAACTTCAAGTGCCCTTGTTGCACCTAAAAATCCTGCCAATGTCAAATCTTGCCCACCAGCTGGTACCAAGCGTCCTGTTTCTTATTGGAGGGATACCAGGTCACATCAAAGTCGAGTTGGACCTGATCCTCATGATGATTTTCTTGATACTCCTCTGGAGAATGTCAGAGGAAACTTAGGAAAGGTGATGAAGGATGAAGTTCAGAATCACCCGAAACCAAATCCCAAAGACACAAAAAATGAAAACTCAGATGATGAAACTCAGGACATGAATGTAGATAATGGGCCTAAAAAGCAGCAAATGCTGCCTCCAACCAGGTCTGGTGCGACAGGCTTCAAATACATTGAACCTGTGAGAAAGAAAGCTGAACGAGAAAATTTAAAAGGGGTCGAATGCCAGCAATGTAAAAAATTTTATGATGCTGTTCTCCCTGGTGAAGATAAGGACTCCAATGGTAATAGGCAAAACCTACGGTGTGAGCATCATGATGGAGTTTCAAGGCATCGATACCGGTATGCACCTCCTTTAACTCCTGAAGGATTTTGGAATATTGGGTTTGAATCTGAAATGTGATCTCCTTGGAGAATTGTTTTCAGGCTCTCTACTGTAGAAAATTGTGAACTAGTGAAACCCTTTCTGCAATTCTGTTGTAACAATAATGACACTGATGAAAGGATAATGCAAAACCTACATCAGTTTCTATTCTGATAAGCTTTCTTCCCAGTTGTAATTTGTTGGTATGATCCAATTGTTTTTAGGCCCTTTAAAGTTCAACTTAGAAATTTGTGAACTAGTAAAACTCATGGTTCATTCTGTTTTAACGTTAAAGAGACTGATGTAAATCCAGTGCAAAAGCTGCATTGTTTTCTAATGAAAATAATGCTTTTTTCAGTTGTAATTTGTTTGTATGATCTGACCAATCAATGTATAAACTAGAAAGTATTAGAGATACTTGATATGCAAAGCATCGACTAGTAGCTTTATGATTTTTGGGCCTTGGTATAGTTTGATGTGATGGTTTTGATATGCCAAAGTTGTCAAAATATTATCTAATTCCTGTGGCTACTGATATATTTTGTAGACCAAATCGCTGCACATGCATAAGCAACAGTGTTTTGCCCCATTCAGAGTACTTCTGTGACAATAAATATTAAAGACAAGAAATTGAAAAACTGCTGTTACATGATCTAGTGTGTCTTCATAGCAATACACACACTGCTGCAAGAAAAACTGAGTGATTGATTGTGATTCTCTCCATATTTCACTTAGTATTAGTTATCGCGATAGAGCTTTGAATAAAAAAGGTAGGCCATTTGCGAGGAAAGCTTGAATTGTCTTGAACAGAGGGGCAGGCCATTTGCAAACACGGCAATGGAAAAGTTTAAAACTTTTAACCTCATTGTTTGACTCAGTTGCCTGTAAGCTTGTGCTATGATTGTTTCAGGCTAGTATATACAAGTTAGGTTGCTAATACATTGCACTTTTTTTGAATTTAAAGATGCAGGAATATTAAAACACTGGAAATTCTCTGACATTTAAATTTATTTTACGTATTTGCTAGTTATAAGTACAAACTAAAACTACATGTAGATGAACAGTTGAAGCTTAAAGCCAACCTCCTGCTTGTAATTAGCTTGTCAGATGATCTAGTCAAGTTTTGTTTAAAGTTGATTTTGTCAAACTTCTTCCAACTCGAGCTCAATCACTGTAGTGGGAGCATTTTGGTTTGAACTTGTGGATTGAGCAGGCTCATTGGATTTTGAAGTGATCATTCAAATAGTACTCCACTAAACTTGTTGACAACTTTTGCACCTCTGTGCATGTAACATGGAGTGAATAACTTCTTGAAGTTAGTAGTTGAGAACAACTGCTAGTTTAGTATTTGGGACACTGGAGAACAGTTTATGGGAGCAATAATATAGAAATTCCCAAATTATTGCTGTCCAAATAGGTGCACATGCAAGGATATTTAGTGTGCTTAGTAAGTATGCTAGTCCTGTTCTACCTGATCCTTTCCGAAGTCATGAAAACAAGTAACTTTATATTATCAAGATAGACTTGTGTCACCCAAGACCGGCCTAATTGTCAATTCGGCGGGGATTTTTTCATTCTTATACACTATTTGAAACTTTATTACTTTTAATGTTCATGTTTAATTAATTACCCGGCATAAACAAGTTTTGTTTACAAAATATATACAATCCACCTTAGAAGGTTCCCAATCCATTATTTGTGCCTTCAATCTAGGGATGTAGTTAGACCCGTTTCCTTTTTTCTCTTTCTTTATTTTTCTTCCGCCTTAAAATACACTAATCAATTAAAGTTGGATAAGGAGTATGATTACTTGTTCAAGATAGTGTTAATCGGAGATTCAGGAGTAGGCAAATCCAACTTGCTCTCCAGATTCGTTTATATGCACACAACTGTCTTCTATAGACCCGCTCTTACAGCAGGCGTCGTGGGCATACCTACAGCCTATCGGAATTCCGGAGGCCGACCACAGTTTGTTGAACAAGGTCAAAGAGAAGTGCTTTTGGTTGTTTGGCTGCCTCAGCAGCGCCCTTGTCATGATTTTCAGGAGCTGGTTTTCTATGGCTGGAAAGAAGAAAAAGTTAAAAACTTGACTGATAATTACATATTATTACCTATGATTTTCGCAAAAGCTGCCAATGTGAAGCTTCTATGTTTAATGGGTTGATAAGGGTGCTCTTTCATGCTTCATATACATAAAATCTCTCCGTTGACATTAAATGTTTGTATTCTCCTAATGTTAGCAATGAGTTTGGATGGAACTGATATAAATAGTACATAGTAAAAATAAATTTCATACAACTAATTATATAATATACAATTTATCTACAATTTTCATACATTATTTCTACTCAGTTATATACAACTACAATATCATACAACTTAAATATAATTTTTATACAATATTGTTCAACTTTCATACAATAGTTTTTTTTATATATATATATATATATATATATAAACAACAAAATATAATTTTTCTACAATATTACTACAATTTCGTAAATATAATGTATGTCATGTCTTCTTTTTCTTCTTCGAGTTTCAATCTGAAATTCAGCCAAAATAAGTCCAATCTTCACCAAAACACCCTCAAAATTGAGATATAAACTCCAAACCATATTCCCAATTGTTTGCAACAACACCCAATTCAAACAAATAATGATTTTTGAAAACCCAAATTCGAATTGAAAGCAAATTTAATGGCTGCCAATGGTAGAGTTGCTGCTCTCTTTTCCTTTGCTTTACATTACCGAAATTAGGGATTGAGAGATAGAGAGAGACGCAGAGAGAATTCCTAATTCTTTGTAACAACACCCAATCCAAACAAATAATGTTTTTTGAAAACCCAAATTCGAATTCAAAGCTTCAAAGATTTTTAATGGTTGTCAATGATGCAATTGCTGCTCTCTTTTCCTTTGCTCTACTTTACTGGAATTAGGGATTGAGAGATAGAGAGACGTAGAGAGAGAAAGAGCGCAGGAGAGAGAGAGAGAGAGAGAGAGAGAGAGAGAGAGAGAGAGAGAGAGAGAGAGAGAGAGAGCACATGATGGAGAGAGAATAAGGATGAGAAAAAATTGATTCCTAATATAAAGGGATACTTATTTAATTTCTAAAGTGTATATAATTGGTAAATTTGTATACAGGAGGTAATTAAATTGAAACTTGAGTAGGGAGGGTAATAAGGTTTCCAATAATGTATAGGTATGTAAAAATCTCAATTCAAAATAGATGTTTGTATACGGTCAAAATCAAGGAGCCCGATTTCGAAGTCTTAAATTGGACTATGAGTCCGAGTCCGGGCGACTCGAAGTAGAGGTCAGACTCGGTTGGAGGACACACACCTCAAGGAAGCAGATCAAAGGCCTGACACGACCTACACCGAGGGCAGTACAATCTCGAGGGCACTTAAGAAAGAGCAAAAAATTTTCAAGGACACGTGGGGCAGGATATAAATTAAAGGATAAAATTTGTACGAAATGGTACAGGTCCGTACTAGGTTATTGTATACCTGTACCAACGGAATTCTTTACTATAATTAGGAATGTACTATATTAGGGTTTTCTCCTCCTATATAAAGGGGGACCCAATCATTTTGTAAGAATCCTCTCACATTTTTCACTGCAATAGAATATTCTACTCTACTTTTCTTGTTTACCGTGCTCACCAAGTGTTCTTCAGCTTTATTGCTTTCACTTTATTGTTCATACTCCATTGCTCTTCGCTGACCTCGAGGCCACCAAGAAAGTCGAGCTCGAGGTCCTCTTTGTTATAATAGCACTAATTTGGTTTATCGATTCTTCTTATTTAAACTTGATATTACTTGTATATTCACTAGTATTAGAATAAATTACATATCTTTAAAACCACAAATTATCTTTAATTGTTACCCCCATTTTTTGAGGTAAATAGTTTGGCGCCCACTGTGGGGCTAAAGATAATAGTGATTATTTTAGTGCTAGTTTTCTGATAACACACATTATTCTTCATACTTTTTGTTGTCGAAGATTCTTTGATTTCAGGTCAAGATATGTCTAGCACACAAAACGCACCTTCTCATGACAGTGAGGGACTCGGAGCGAGTTGATCCATGTTCTTCTTCTACTGATGACAATCAGCCCGAACTTGATCTACCTCACCCCGGAGCTGCCCAATCATATTCAGCTTTTGCTGCAGCTGAGATACCAAAGTATTAGTCTCCGAAGTATGGCCAAGAAGGCCAAACTCTGTTAAAATTACAGTTACCTGCTCGTCTAGCTCGGACTCGCTTTTTTGAGCTTTGGCCAACGCGGTTCGGAGATCCTTAAGCATCTTCCGTTTGGCTACAGAGGAGCCTCAGGGCCTTCTCTTCGCCCGAAACTTTCTTGAGCTCGACCTCACATTAGCTCAGCTCGGCTCTAAAATTTGCAACTGCCTACACATGAAATGGAGACATATAAGTCGAAAGAAAAGAAAGAAAAAATTGCAAAGCTAAAGGTAAGTACTTACCCGGGAAAGGAGGTGCTGAGCCTCTTTAAAGGTAGCAAACGCATCATTCAGGTCATCGAAATCCTTAATCCCAGCGTAGCTACCCTAGAAAGGATCGTCCTCGATGACTTTGCTCGGATCGAGCTTGGGCAGAGTGTTAGCTTCTTCAATTTCCCCCTTGGAGTAAGTCGGCAAAGAAAGGGAATGACCTGTTGTCGCGGCCCCGAGCTCCTCACTTGGGGCGTTCTCATTAGCATTGGGGGACTCAACATTTACCCCCTTCGGTATAGTTGCTGAAGACGGAGGGACAATCTCAACCTCCGGGGACATAGGGGCCTTGCCCGTTTCTTCCTTCTGGGCATCCTCACCACGAGATTGGGTTTCTAGTTCTGAAGGCTCGGTGGCCTTGACTGGATTCCTGGTCTGAGTCACCAGTGCCGATTCTTCCTCATCATTTTCCTCACAATCCGGGGAGTCATGGGAATCATGGGCCGAGTCTGTGTCTGTTTGAGCAAACCTTTTCTACAGCCTTTGAGTGGAGGTTTTCTTGTCTTAGGGGTTTTCGGGTTTCGAGACCTTTTTTATTTTATTGTCCTTCTCGGGCTTTAGATTTGAAGACTTGGTTGTTTCCCCGGACGGGGCCGGTCTCATCTTGGACGCATCTTCAAGGCCTGCATAGGCAAGCGTGAGTAAGTAAAAATACCGCCAAGTGTATGGAAAGTGTTGAAACTATATAAAGTCACTTATCGTGGTTCTTGGCCTCCCACTGGCCCCTCACTAATTCGCGCCACTTGCGCTCGTCGTAGGAAGAAGTGGAAGCTAACTTTCTAACCCAATCCTCAAGGTCAGGCACTGCTAGGGGTGCCCAAGCTTTGGCTGCCAAAAGAAAGATACGGGCGTTATGTATCATGAAAGAATATGAATATATACAATAAAGACGAACTCAACTTACGGTTAAAGTTCCACTTCTTCGGCAACAACATTTTTTCCTCGGGGATGATGTCCGAAGTTTTACTCTGACGAACCGGCTCATCCAACCCTGGTCTTTAGGTCGTCGGTGCTGGCGAAGAAGGATTTCGTTGTTCGGCGTTGCAGCTTGATAAGCCCTCAAAATAACTGGGGCCGATACAACCGAACCAGGTGGCTGAGGGTGAATTCCAAACCCTCGGCCTTTTCAGAAAAGTACCCCAACATGATCATGATACACCAAAAGGAAGGGTGGATTTGATCGAGGGCGACCTCGTACGTCTTGCAGAAGTCGATCACCACCGGATCGAGGGGACCTAGTGTGAAGAGGTAAGTGTAAACACTCAAAAGCCCCTCCTTGTGGGTAGTTATGCTTTCATCAGGCTTTGGGATCTGAACCTCGACCTCGTCTCCCCACCGACAATCCTTCTTTACTTCCTTGGTGAGCTGCTTCGTTATCAGGCTGATGTATCGGGATACGTGCTCGCATCGGCCTTTGACATCGGAAGGATTCTCGACACCAAAGTCCTTCTTGATGATGGAATCACCAGGGGTGATTTCCTCACGTGTTGGCGGCACCACCAGTTTGGCCTGCCGGGAGACAGAGGAAAATGACGCTTTATCATTTTTGGGGACCGTCTTGGAAGTTTTGGCCATAGTTGTAAGCTAAAGAATGCGGGTGCACAGGGATGTGATATTTTCGGCAAGAGCGTGGCATTTTTCGGCGCTTAAAGAGGCGGAGGAAGCGAGTGATTGAAGAAAGAGATGAAGATGGGAAAAGATTGAAGAAAGGGTAAAGTTCTTTACTTATAGAAAACGCCTCATATTTATAGAGGGGCAGCGACGATTCGGTGGCACTAGTGGCCGACCAACGCTGGCATGCATTAAATATTTTTGGGAAGTCGCCGATGGGACGTTTTAGTCACTTCGAACGCTGGCATTACGAGGATGAAATCATCACTAAGGGCTTCGGGAATCCAAATCGTTTCATATCATTTCATTCTAACAAACGCGGGGACTATCTGTATACGGTGAAAATCAAGGAGCCCGATTTTGAAGTCTTAAATTGGGCTTTGAGTCCGAGTTCGGGTGACTCGAAGTAGAGGTCAGACTCGGTTGGAGGACACACACCTCGAGGAAGCAGATCGAAGGCCTGGCACGACCTACATCGACGACAGTACAATCTCGAAGGCACTCAAGAAAGAGCGGGAATTTCTCAAGGACATGTGGGCATGGCATAAATTAAAGAATAAGATTTGTACAAAATGGTACAAGTCCGTACTAGGTTATTGTACACCTGTACCAATAGAATTCTTTACTACAATTAGGAATGTATTATATTAGGGTTTTCTCCTCCTATATAAAGGGGACCCCAATCATTTGTAAGAATCATCTCACATTATTCACTACAATAGAATATTCTACTCCGCTTTTCTTGTTTACCGTGCTCACCAAGTGTTCTTCAGGTTTATTGCTTTCACTTTATTGTTCATACTCCATTGCTCTTAGCTGACCTCGAGGCCACCAAGAAAGTCGAGCTCGAGGTTTTCTTTGTTATAATAACACTGGTTTGGTTCATCAATTTTTCTTATTTAAACTTGATATTACTTATATATTCACTAGTATTATAATAAATCACATATCTTTAAAACCACAAATTATCTTTAATTGTTACACCATTTTTTGAGATAAACAATGTTTTCTTTCTATCTGTTTAAACCAAAGTTACTTAACAGGTGAGAGTATGTATTACTCTGCGGAATAGAAATGTGCTCAAGGTAGCTCGTAGACTACCATTGTTAATAGGAAATCAACAAGGACTTATTCTCAAAGTAGAAGTTTGCCGAATATTTTTACTACTTTATCTTTTACAGAAGATCTTAAGCATCGTTGAGGTGCATTTTTATTATGGCGAAATTTAAAGCATCGACCTAGCTGTGCCATTTTATGTGCAATTCTTGTAGGTCAGTATTAAACACCGGTAAATCTTTCCCATCTCTAATGGTAATATGGTATAGTAACACGAGATGTGCGATTGTGATCATAACGGGTATAATTTTGCAATTCGCTTAAGCTGTACCTATGACTAAATTATGTCACTTTCTGGTCGAAGCTAATGTGGTGCACAATTTGTGTGCATACTCTTTCGAAATGGTCGTTGGGAGGCGTGAGAAGTTGGCCATTGTCACGATCCCAATTTTCTATTGTCGGGATCGTGATGACGCTTACTCGTAAAAGCTAGGCAAGCCAATCGATACATTCTAACACATTGATTATTAACCCAAACAGTAATAAATTGCAAGTACAGCTAAGCAGGTATAAAATGCGGAAGTTCCATAACAACTTAAGTTCTAAAAAGATGCTACCCAACGATCTGGTGTCACGATGTCACGAACATCTAAAGATTTCTACAAACATTGGTTTAAAAGAAATACAATTGTTCCCGAAACGAAAGAGACAGTATATCTAAAACATAAGGAAGGAGACTCCGGAGTCTGCGAACGCCAGAAGATCTACCTCGGGTCTCCTATGGACTGAAGGCAGCAACCCACGATCTACTCACGAGGTCCAACACCGAAATCTGCACAGAAAGTGTAGAGTGTAGTATCAGTACAACCGACCCCATGTAATGGAAAAGTGTCGAGCCTAACCTCGGCGAAGTAGTGACGAGGATAGGACACGACAACCATATAAACCTGTGCAATTAAATCATATACGAACAGAACAGTAGTAATAAGAAACAACAAATAAAGATGGGAAGGGGAACATGTTGGGTGGAATATCAAGTTCTAATAGTGATTCAATAGAGAAGCATAATGAACACCATATTTGTATCAACAAGAACAATGAAATAGTAACACATGCACGACATCACCCTTTGTACTTTTACTCTCGTTCTCACCATAAGAAAACAACAGAAACAACACGGTATCACCCTTCGTGCATTACCTCTCATAATCATGGCACGACATCACTCTTCGTGCATTAACTCTCACAATATCGGCACAACATCACCCTTCGTGCATTAGCTCTCAAATCATGGCACGACATCACCCTTCGTGTATTAACACCCATAATATCGGTGCGGCATCACTCTTCGTGCATTAACTCTCAAATCATGGCACGACATCACCCTTCGTGTATTAACACTCACAATATCGGCACGGCATCACCCTTCGTATATTAATACTCACTCACAATATCATGCATGGCATCACCCTTCGTGCTTTACACTCTTCCTCACCCAAATAATAAAAACAATTCATCTCAGTAAGGGAATTAACAACAGAAACGACTACATTTCGGTAAGGGAATGAACAATAGAAACAAATACATCCCCGCAAGGGATTCAGCTATAACCAATCTCGTCCCAACAATTACATCACAAAATAAATCTCAACTTGAGTCAATACTAAAAAATGATCAATTACCAGGAAATTATCATAAGTCTTGTTCAACAGTGATAATAATCAACTTAAGCATGAGCAGTACATAATAAGAGTCACAAAAATCATGGTATAAGACTCATGGGCATGCTTGACACCAATGTTTAGATACTCGTCACCACACCTATACGTCGTACTCAACACTAACACGTAGCAAATAAGACCACAACACCTATTCCCTCATGCTAAGGTTAGACCAAACACTTACCTCAATTCCATGGACAAAATCAAGCTTAAATTATCGTTTTACCTCTTGGTTCCACTTTCAATCCGCTTGTATCTAGTCATAATTTACTTAATAACATCAATAAACACTAAATAAACTAATTATAATGCATGAATATAGATTTCCTAATGTTTTTCCCAAAAAGTCAAAAATTGGCCTTGGGCCCGCTTGGTCAAAACTCGAAGTTCGAACCAAAACCCGACTACCCATTCACCTACAAACTCAAATATGTAATTGGTTTTGAAACCCGACCTCAAATTGAGGTCCAAATACCCAAAATTTGAAAATCCTAATTTCTAACCAAGAACACCCAATTTTCCATGAAAACCCTAGATTTTGAGATGAAATCATTTAAAAAATGAATTAGATTGAAGAGGAGTTAGAAATTACTTACCTATGATTTGGAGAAGTTTGGGCCTTTGAAAAATCGCCTAGGGATGTTTAGGGTTCGAAATTTTGAAGAATGAAGTGAATTTCCCGTCTAACTCTCACTTAACATGCTACAGTTATCGCAATTGCGATCAGGGATTCGCAATTGCGAACCCTTTGAATTATTGCTGCCTTCGCATTTGCGACACTTAGGTCGCATTTGCGACCTCTGGGACCTTCGCAATTTCGGCTAAGGTTTCGCATTTGCGAGGTTGGCCTTCCCAGGCCTTCTTCGCATTTGCGATAATATTATCGCATTTCCTAGGCCGGCAGACTTCGCAATTGCGAAGCCTGATCTTGCATTTGCGAGATCAGTGGCCTATGCAAAACACCAGATGCACAGCTGAGTTTTCCTAAGTTCTAATCACTCAGTGGCCTATCAAAAACTAACCCGAGCCCTCGAGGCTCCAAACCAAACATGCACACAAGTCTAAAAATATCATACGGATTTGCTCGTGCGATCAAATCACCAAAATAACATCTTAAACAACGAATTTAACATCAAAATTCATTAAATTCTTAAGAACATTGAAATTTCCATTTTTTCAACTAAAGGTCCGATTTATACCAAATCAACTCTGGTTCTTACCAAATTTCACAGATTCGACTTAATTATTATTTTAGACCTGTACCGGGCTCCAGAACCAAAATACGGGCCTGATACCATCAAGATCACACACCATTTTATTTACAAAAGTCCTTATGTTTTCCAGCAAACAAATTTCTTTAAAAATTCTTTTCTCGGGCTAGGGACCTCAGAATTCGATTTTAGGCATACGTCCAAGTCTCATATTTTACTACGGACTGTCAAATTATGAGTTCGGGTCTGTTCACCAAAAATATTGACCGAAGTCAACTTTAATCAATTTTAAAGGCTAAATTCAATATTTTTCTTAAATTTCACATAAAAGCTTTTCGGAAACGCGCCTGGTCGGCGCACACAAACTGAGAAGAAAGAAAATAAGGTTTTTAGGGCCTCGAAACCCGAATTCGGATTTTAAAATACAAGATGACCCTTTGAGTCATCACATTTTCCACCTCTAAAACAACTGTTCGTCCTCGAACGGGCATAGAAAAGTACCTGAGTCGGTGAAAAGAAGGAGATATTGGCTCCGTATATCGGACTCGGGCTCCCAGGTTGCTGCCTCAACAGGCTGACCTCTCCACTGCACACAAACTAAAGGGAAATTCTTCGATCTCAACTGACGAACCTACCGGTCTAGAATAGCTACCGGCTCCTCCTCGTATGTCAAGTCCTTGTCCAACTGGACAGTGCTGAAGTCTAACACGTGGGATAGATCGTCGTGATACTTTCAAAGCATGGACACATGAAACACTAGGTGCACAACTGATAAACTCGGTGGCAACGCAAGTCTGTAAGCCACCTCTCCCACTCGATCAAGAATCTCAAAAGGTCCGATAAACCTAGGGCTTAGCTTGCCCTTCTTCCCAAATCTCATCACGCCCTTCATAGGCGACACCCGAAGCAACACTCGCTCTCCGACCATGAATGACACATCACGAACCTTATAGTCGGCATAACTTTTTTGCTTGGACTGAGCTGACGAAACCTATCCTGAATGATCTTAACCTTGTCCATAGCATCTTGTACTAGATCTGTACCCAACAACCGAGCATCCCTCGGCTCAAACCACCCAACTGGCGATCGACACCGTCTACCATATAATGCCTTATAGGGAGGCATCTGGATGCTCGATTGATAGATGTTGTTGTATACAAACTCCGCTACTAGCAAGAACTGATACCAAGAACCTCCAAAGTTAATAACACAGGCGCGAAGCATATCCTCTAAAATCTGAATAGTACGCTCGGATTGTCCGTTCGTCTAAGGATGAAATGTTGTACTCAACTCGACCCGTGTACCCAACTGACGCTGAACTACTCTCCAAAAATGTGAGATAAACTGCGTACCTCGGTCAGAAATAATAGACACAGGCACACCATGAAGATGAACAATCTCCCGGATATAGATCTCAACTAACCTCTCTGAAGAATAGGAGACTGCCACAGGAATGAGATGCGCTGACTTGGTCAACCTATCAACAATAACCCATACCGTATCGAAATTCCTCTGAGTCCGTGGGAGTCTAACAACGAAGTCCATAGTGATACGCTCCCACTTCCACTCAGGAATTTCAATCTTTTGAAGCAAACCACCAGATTTCAGATGCTTGTACTTTACCTGCTGACAATTCAAACATCGAGATACATAGGCAACAATATCCTTCTTCATCCTCCTCCACCAATAATGTTGCCACAAGTCTTGATACATCTTAGCGGCGTCCGGATGAATAGAATACCGGGAACTATGGGCCTCCTCTAGAATCAACTCTCGAAGTCTATCCACAATAGGCACACAAACTTGACCCTGCATCCTTAAAACTCCATCATCTCCAACTGCAACCTGCTTAGCACCACTGTGCCGCACTGTGTCCCTAAGGACAAGCAATGAGGGTCATCATACTGTCGATTCCGGATACGCTCAAATAATGAAGGCCGAGCGACTGTGCAAGCTAGAATACGGTTGGGCTCAAAAACATCCAACCTCATGAACTGATTGGCTAAAGCATGAACATCCAAAGCAAGCGGTCTCTCACCGACCTGACACAAGGCTACCCATACTGGCTGACTTCCTACTCAAAGCATCAGCCACTACATTGGCCTTCCCAGGATGATACAAGATGGTGATATTATAGTCTTTCAATAGCTCCAACCACCTTTTCTGCCTCAAATTTAGCTCCTTCTTCTTGAACAAATACTGTAGACTCTTGTGATCTGTGAACACCTCACATGACACGCCATATAAATAATGCCTCCAAATCTTCAGCACGTGAACAATGGCTGCTAGCTCCAAATCATGAACTGGATAATTCTTCTCGTGAATATTCAACTGTATTGAAGCATATGCAATAACCTTGCCATTCTGCATTAACACCACACCATGTCCAATACGAGATATGTCACAATATATTGTATATGGCCCTGAACTAGTGGGCAAAACCAACACCGGTACCGTAGTCAAAGCTGTCTTGAGCTTTTGAAAACTTGCCTCACACTCGTCCGACCACCTAAACAGGGCACCCTTCTAGGTCAACTTGGTCATCGGGACTGCTATAGATGAAAACCCCTCCACAAACCGATGGTAATAACCCGCCAAAACCAAGAAACTTCGGATCTCTGTAGTTGATGTGGGTTTAGGCTAGTCTTTGACTGCCTCTATCTTCTTCGGATCCACCTGAATACCCTATGCTGATACAACGTGACCCAAGAAGGCAACTAAACTCAACCAAAACTTACACTTCGAAAACTTAGCATACAACCGGATGTCTCTAAAGTCTGAAGAACGACTCGAAGATGCTTCTCATGATCCTCTCGGCTACGTGAGTATATCAAAATATCATCAATGAAGACAATCACAAAGAAATCCAGATAAGGCTTGAACACCCGGTTTATCAAATCCATAAAAGTTGTTGTGGCATTCGTCAACCCAAATGACATCACGAACTCATAATGCCCATACCGAGCGCGAAAAGCTATCTTAGGGACATCGGATACCCTAATCCTCAACTGATGGTAGCCAGATCTCAAATCAATCTTCGAAAACACTTTGGCACCCTGAAGCTGATCAAACAAGTCATCAATCCTCGGCAATGGATACTTATTCTTGATGGTGACTTTATTCAACTGCCGGTCGTCTATGCACATCATCATCAACCCATCCTTCTTCTTAACAGACAACACTGACGCACCCTAGGGCTAGACACTAGGTTTAATAAAGCCCTTATCAAGCAAGTCTTGTAGCTACTCCTTCAATTCTTTCAACTATGGCAGGGCTATATGATATGGCAGAATAGAAATGGGCTGAGTGCCCGGAGTCAAATCAATGCAAAAATATCCCTGTCGGGTGGCATCCCCGGCAGGTCTGCATGAAATACTTCTAGAAACTCCCAAACAACTGGCACAGAATCCATAGAAGGAACCTCAGCACTAGAATCACGAACATATGTCAAGTAAGTCAAACACCTCTTTTCAATCATACGCCGAGCCTTCATAAAAGAAATAACCCTACTAACAGAATGACCATGAGTCCCTCTCCACTCCAATCGATGCAAATGCGGCAAAGCTAAGGTCACCATCTTGGCATGACATTCCAATATAGCGTGATAAGGTGACAGCTAATCCATCCCCAAAATGACATCAAAATCAACCATATACAGAAGTAGGAGATCTAACGGGTCTCAAGACCCCCAATAATAACCACACACGAGTGATAGACACGATCTACAACAATAAAATCATCTACCGGTGTAGACACATATACATGAGCACTCAAAGAATCACGAGGCATAACCAAATACGTAGCAAAATAAGATGGCACATAGGAGTATGTTGACCCTAGATCAAATAGAACCGAATCATCTCTACTACAAACGGAAATCATACCTGTGATAATGGCATCAGATGGCTCAGCCTCAGAACTAGCTGGGAATGCGTAACATCGGGGCTGGGCCCCACCACTCTAATCTACATCCCTTGGACGACCTCCTGCTAGCTGGCCTCCATCTCTAGCGGCCTGACCACTACCTCTAACGGCCTGACCTCCACCTCTAAAACCTCGACCTCCACCTCTAGCTGCCTGACCCTTACTTTTAGCTGGCCGAGCAGGCGGTGTAACACCTGGTGCCTGGACCATGAAACGAGAATCATGATGCTGAGAACTGCTCGATGCTCGAGGGCAAAATCTAGCAATGTCTCTCGGATCGCCACAAGTATAACAAGTCCTCAGCTACTAGGACTGCTGACCCTGAAACTAACCTTGACGGCCTGAGTAACCACTCTGAAAACTCTAGAGTAGAGGTGCACTGATAGGAGATGGTGGTGCACTGTAGGGTAGCTGATCAGAATACTACATATAAGCTCCACGACCACCTGGAGCACCGTGAAAAGTTTGAAGTGCTGAATGAAACGGCCTGGGAGGATGGCCTCTACCAAAAGAATCCCTGCCTCCAGATGAGGCACCACTGGACCTGCCAGAATGACGAGGCCTCTTTTCAGACCCCTGACCACTCCCTTGTGATAGAACCATCTCAACTCGCCTGGCCACATTGGCTGCATCCTGAAAAGAAATCTCACTCCATGTCTCCTTAGCCATCTGCAATCTGATAGGCTGAGCCAGTCTCTCAATAAAACTCCTCACCCTCTCTCTCTCGGTGGGAAGTATGAGAAGAGCATGACGGGCCAAGTCAATAAATCTGGTATCGCATTGAGTGACGGTCATAGAACCCTATTGGAGACGCTCAAACTGCCTCCGATAGTCCTCCCTCTGAGTGATAAGAAGAAAATTCTCCAGAAATAGCTGAGAAAACTGATCCCAAGTCAAAGTCTGTGACCCAGCTGGTTTAGCCAAACAATAATCCCTCTACCAAGTCTTGGCGGAACCTGACAGACGAAAAGCAGCGAAGTCGACCCCATTGGTCTCCATTATCCCCATGTTCCGTAGAACCTCGTGACAACTGTCCAAATAATCCTGGGGATCCTCTGAAGATGTACCGCCATAGGTAGTAGTAAAAAGCTTGGTGAACCTGTCCAACCTCCACAAGGCATCAGCAGACATAGCTGACCCATTACCAGTCTGTGTCACAACACCCGGCGGAACTACCCCAACTGGCTGAGCTAGTGGAGTCTGAAATTGGGGAGCCATCTGCTCTGCAGTGCGAGTAGTAGGAGTCTGGGCTCCTCTGCCAGCCTGAGAGACAGTTGGTGCTACCGGGAATATGCCTACCTGAGTGGCACTCTTCATAAGGCCCACCAGACGGACCAGAGCATCCTGGAGTACCGGGGTGGTGATGAACCCCTCTAAGACCTGAGCTGGCCCTGCTGGAACTGTCTAGGCCGGAACCTCATCCTCGAACTCTACCTGAGGCTCCGCCGCTGGTGCTGGTGCTCGAGCTCTGGGCTGAGCCCTGCCTCTACCTCGGCTTCTAGCACGGCCTCAGCCTCTGCCCCTCGCAGGAGCTACTACTGGGGCTCGGGCTGTTGCTCAGTAGATGAAGCGATACGTATTCTCACCATCTGCGAAAGAACAGAGTAGAGGTTCAATCAGCATTGAGAAATCAAGTCGTACGACAGAAGGGAATAGATGCGAAGTTTTCCTAAACTCCGTAGCCTCTGGGGATAAGTACAGACGTCTTCGTACCGATCCCTCAGACTCTACCTAGCTTGTTCGTGAATTGTGAGACCTAGGCAACCTAGCGCTCTGATACCAACTTGTCACGACCCAAATTTCCCACCGTCGGGATTGTGATGGCGCTTACTCGTAAAAGTTAGGCAAGCTAGCCAATACATTCTAACACATTGATTATTAACCCAAATAGTAATAAATTGCAAGTAAAGCTAAGCATATATAAAATGCGAAAGTTCCATAACAACTTAAGTTCTAAAACAAGGCTACCCAACGATCTGGTGTCACGATGTAGAAATTGTGAGGTCCAACACCGAAATTTGCACAGAAAGTATAGAGTGCAGTATCAGTACAACCGACCCCATGTACTGGTAAAGTGTCGAGCTTAACCTCAGCGAAGTAGTGACGAGGCTAGGACACGACAACCATATAAACCCATGCAGTTAAATCATATACGAACAGAACAATAGTAACAGGAAATAACAGATAAAGATGGGAAGGAGAACATGCTGCGGGGAATATCAAGTTCTAACAGTGATTCAATAGAGAAGGATAATGAACACAATATTTTTATCAACAAGAATAATGAAAAAGTAACACATGCACGACATCACTCTTCGTGCTTTTACTCTCGTTCTCACAATAAGAAAAAACAACAGAAACGGCACGAAATCACCCTTCGTGCATTACCTCTCATAATCATGGCACGACATCACCCTTCGTGCATTAACTCTCACAATATCGGCACAGCATCACCCTTCGTGCATTAGCTCTCAAATCGTGGCGCGGTATCACACTTCATGCATTAACACTCACAATATCGGCATGACATCACCCTTCATGCATTAACTCTCAAATCATGGCACGATATCACCCTTCGTGCTTTAGCACTTACTCACAATATCATGCACGACATCACCCTTCGTGCTTTACACTCTTCCTCACCCAAACAATAGAAACAATTCATCCCGGCAAGGGAATCAATAATAGAAACAACTACATTTTGACAAGGGAATCAACAATAGAAATAAATACATCCCGGCAGATTATAACCAATCTCGTCCCAACAGTTACTTCACAAAATAAATCTCAACTTGAGCCAATACTAAAAAATGGTCAATTACCAAGAAATTATTATAAGTCTTGTTCAACAGTGATAATCATCAACTTAAGCATGAACAATACATAATAAGAGTCACAACAATCATGGTATAAGACTCACAGGCATGTTTGACACCAATGTATAAATACTCGTCACCACACCTATACGTCGTACTCAACACCAACACGTAGCAAATAAGACCACAATACCTATTCCCTCAAGCTAAGTTTAGACCAAACACTTACCTCAATTTCACGGACAAAATCAAGCCTCAATTACCGCTTTACATCTCGGTTCCACTTCCAATCCACTTGTATCTAGTCATAATTACTTAATAACATCAATAAATGCTAATTAAACCAATTCTAATGCATGAATATAGATTTTTCAATGTTTTTCCTAAAAAGTCAAAAATCGGCCCCGGGTCAGCTTGATCAAAACTCGAAGTTCGAACCAAAACACGACTACCCATTCACCCATGAACTCAAATATGTAATTGGTTTTGAAACCCGACCTCAAATTGAGGTCCAAATCTCCAAAATTGAAAATCTTAATTTCTTTCCAAGAACACCCAATTTTCCATGAAAAATCCTAGATTTTGAGATGAAATCATGTAAAAAGATGAATTAGATTGAAGAAGAGGAGTTAGAAATCACTTACCTATGATTGGAGAAGTTTGGGCCTTTGAAAAATCGCCTAGGGATGTTTTGGGTTCGAACTTTTAAAGAATGAAGCGAAAATCCTGTCTAACTCTCACTTAACAGGCTGTAATTATTGCAATTGCGATCAGGGGTTCGCAATTGTGAACCCTTTGAATTACTGCTGCCTTCGCATTTGTGACCTCTGGGCCTTCGCAATTTCGGCTAAGGTTTCGCATTTGCGAGGTTGGCCTTCCCAGGCCTTCTTCGCATTTGTGACAATATTGTCGCATTTCCCAGGCCGGCAGACTTCGCAATTACGAAGTCTGATCTCGCATTTGCAAGATCAGAGGCATGTGCAAAACACCACATGCACAACTGAGTTTTCCTAAGTTCTAATCACTCCGTGGCCTATCCAAAACTCACCCGAGCCCTCGGGGCTCCAAACCAAACATGCACACAAGTCTAAAAATATCATACGGACTTGCTCTTGCGATCAAATAGCCAAAAATAACATCTTAAACAACGAATTTAACACCAAAATTCATGAAATTCTTAAGAACATTGAATTTTTCATTTTTTCAACTAAGGGTCCGATTTATACCAAGTCAACTCCGATTCTTACCAAATTTCACAGATTCGACTTAATTATTATTTTAGACCTGTACCGGGCTCCGAAACCAAAATAACTCCGATTCTTCCCAAATTCACAAATTCGACTTAATTATTATTTTAGACCTGTACTAGGCTCCGGAACCAAAATATGGGCCCGATACCATCAAGATCACACACTATTTCATTTCCAAAAGTTCTTATGTTTTTCAGCAAATAATTTTTTTAAAAAATTCTTTTCTCGGGCTAGGGACCTCGGAATTCGATTCCGGGCATACGCCTATGTCCCATATTTTACTACGGACCCTATGAGACTGTCAAATTATGGGTCCGGATCCGTTTACCAAAAATATTGACCGAAGTCAACTTTAATCATTTAAAGACTAAATTCAATATTTTTCTTAATTTCACATAAAAGCTTTCCGGAAATTTGCCCGTACTGTGCACGCAAATTGAGGAGAAAGAAAATGAGGTTTTCTAAGGCCTTGAAATCCGAATTCGAATTCTAAAATACAAGATTACCCTTTGGGTCATCACAACCATGACGAGTTTGAGAAGAGGTTGAGGTAGGCCTAAGAAGTACTGGGGAGATGTGATTAAGCAGGAGATGTCGCTGCTTCAGTTCAACGGGGACATGACCCTTGATAAGAGGGGCGTGGAGGTCGATGATTAAGGTTAAAGGTTAGTAGGTAGTTGGAAGTTTCTTAGTTGTTCACCGATAGTCTTAGTAGCACGCATGTCCCTTCATATTCTTAGATCTTTATTGCGTTATGTGGTTTTCTTCGCCCATATATTGTGTTCCTTATTGTTATTATTTGGTACTACTTATCATTTATCTCACTCTTTTTCTCCTCTCTTCCTTTTGTTGCTTTTTTCCTCCTTCTCCACCTCCTCCTTCTTCTCACCCTTTTAGGGTCTATTGAAAACAACATTTTTACATTCATTAGATAAGAGTAAGGTCCGCAGACAGACTACCTCCCAAACTCTGTTGTTTGTTGTACACTTTCGAAATGGCAAATTGGATTTTGACAGTGTACTGAATTTCCCACGATTCGTTCAATTTAACTTGTTATAATGCTATTTGCCTTATTTTTTCAATTTATTAATTTAACTTATTACACAAACAATTTTTACACTGTCAGGGGAAGAAGTTAACTCGACATGATTACTAGTTACATAGGTAGTTGATCCTGCAATTGAGTGTGTTGTACGTATGACTAACACGTGAAATTCTGGTTGAATCTAAAGCGGTGAATAAATGGTGCCCCCACCACTCTCTCGAATCGTGAAATTATTTCTTCCTGAATGAGTGATGGTTTTTATCTTTTCGGAAGACAGAAAATCATGTAAATGAGACTAAAAGAAACTGCTCTGTTTGTATATACTCCCTCCGTCCACTTTTTAGTGTTTTTTTGCTCTTTTTGTATATATTAAGAAATTTACTTTTTAGTATTAATTAACAATAAAATTGATCATATTAATTTTAATTTGCTCATTGAAAATATAACAAATTATTCTTAAGTTCTTTACTCCAAGGGCAACTTAGAAAAGAAGAAGTTAATTCCTTCTTATATTTGAAAATATTAAATATTCTCTCATTTTTCTTTTGGAATTTGTATAACTAATGTTGCTGAAAGAAAGAGATAAAAAGTTGGTGACCAGAGAATTTATTAGAGAAAATTTCACATTGGAACAATCGGTTTCATACTTTTCAATTTTATAATTCATATTTCAATTTACAACCAACTAGCCCAAAAATAATAGGTTAAGATTCAACATCCAACTCCAATAGGTTCTCAAAATTACTATTTAACTTTTAAAAAAGATTCCTCAAACTTTTAAATTAATTTTCGAATCAGTAACTGTTACTCAAATATTAATTCAACAAACCAAATTCATTAGGGTGGTGAAAATTAGACTTTTAACAAGCTTAAATATGTGGGTTTAAATTATGAATTTGATTTTGTGAGAAATTTGGAGTGAGTGCTATTTAGACTTGTTAGAAATAGTATAAGGAGGTTGTATATAAAATTTGAAGTCATTTAATGGAGATTTGAACTGGTTTTGAACAAGAATTGCAACTGAAAATCGTGGAAGAAGTTCGTCTACAGACACTTGTATAAAGGTGTATAAAAGTGTATAATAGTGTATAAGGTGTGTTTCTACACTCATATACACTATTATACAAGATTATACAAAAAACTGACTTCGTCTTCTTCCTTGCGTCTTTTATGAAATTTAACTCAAATCTTGCTCAAATCTACTCCAAATCACTTCAAATTTAAATTTTGAACTCCTTTTGATATTTTCAATCAATTGGAACCCAATCCAAACAACTAACAAATTAAAAAAAAAAAAACCATTTTCAAAAGCAAAACTTTGAATGGTCTTCAATGGTGTACTTCTAATCTTCAATTTTCTTACATTGCAAGTAGGTGACACAAGAGGAGAAGCAGAAAATACACGGCCCTTTGAAACATATGTAGAAGATGTGAGAAGAAGAGAGAGTGAAAACAATAGTTGTGAGAATAAATAATTAACTCCATAGCTTTTAGAAGCAACGGTTGTAAAAACACAGATTTTGAATTTGCAAGTGCTTTCAAATATGTACAATGTGGGCTAGATGAGGTAAAATTTAAAAATATGGGTCATTTTTTGTGTATTTTGTTGTAATTCTTTCAATTTATTATCCTAGTGTGTCTTAAATGTTCCATAACTGTGACCAATCTTTTCGGGCTTTGCATTTATGTGTTGCACTGGAGTAGAAAGTAGGTGCAACTGTTCTCGGGCCGGCAGCTGATTCAATTTAAGTTCTGCAAATTATTACAAAAATATTCTGTTTGGATAAATGTGTTTTAATAGTAGTAGTACTAACTTTGTATTGGCTATTGTGAGCCATGGAATTTAAGTGAGTGGACCCCTAAAATATTGATATTCTAGGCAAGTCACATGCATGGGGTTAGGGTTGGGCTTGGGAACATGCATTTGCTCAGCAACAACTTCACCTCGGCTCCTCTCCCAAATTTATTGTACTCATCTGTCATTTTCTTAATTGCTTGGCACATTATATTGGTCCTCTCTTGCATGTGATGCCCCTAATTCTTCACTGTCAATGTTTTTTTATCTTAACATTCGGACTGAGAAGCATTATATGGAGCACAATGGACCGGGATTCATACAGCCAATGATGCCAAATTGTTGCTTATTTTCAGTGAGAAAGTTTTCCTGAAGATTCTTTACTATACATGTTTTATCTCTTAACTATGGCTTCATTTTTTCTGTACCAAATTATCCTTCAGTATTATCATAATGTAAACACAAAACAAACTACTTTTTTTTAAATAACATTTATTACATCCCAACTTAGCTTAAGTGATCTTCATGGAAACTATAGGTTACTTGTGAGATAGTATTATTTGACTTTTTCTTTTCTATACCATATATGAAACCTTATTACTAAAAATGTGCATAGTTTCATATTTACCCGCTATGTTCACAGTTATTCTACAAAATATATATCATTCATTAAATACCAATTATGAATGGTATATATTTAAGGTTCTTCTTGAAACTGTGTTCTCACCAGCGCTTCTCCTTTTAAAGTTGCTTCCCTTGAAGTTTGGGAAGATGATGTCCCTGAATAAAAGAATATTGTTTCTGGGAATCCAATTGCAGTCCGATGCAGATGCTTAAATCTCTTCTCCTTGAAATCATATCCTACAACCTACACATTAGTTGAACAAGTTTATTAAGACCTTGCCACTCCTTTCCTTGCACAGGAACTCACTTAGCATCTCCATTAAAAATACAAATCGAGAGACGGATAAGCAAAAAATTAAAGAATTGCTGATCATTGCCAATTATTAGGAGTTGATTCTTTCCTAATTAGGCGCGCTACAAATCTGGAACTAAATATTCTTCCAGATATTCCTATTTAGGCACGCTACAATTATGGAAGTAAATATTCTTCCAGATATTTTCCACCATTGATAGCCATTAAAAAGCTTGAAGCTTTGAATTCAAATTTGGGTTTTCAAAAATCATTATTTGTTTGGATTGGGTGTTGTTGAAAATAATCGGGAATATGGTTTGGAGTTTATATCTCAATTTTGAGGGGTTTTGGTGAAGATTAGACTTGGTTTTGACTGAATTTCAGATTGAAACTCGAAGAAGAAAAAGAAGAAGAAGAAGAAGAAGAAATTGTAGATAAATTGTAGATTATTTGTATTGTGATTGTAGATACTTTATTTTCTGTTTTCACAAATAAAAAACGGCTAAAACTTCTACAAATCTTCTGAAAAAACGCAATTATGTCAAAAATCACAATTATGCTACAATTGAATGGGAATTGGGATATAAAAATTCAATGTACCCAGTTTGCAGATATTTTGTAGATACATTGTAGATGATTTGTATTCTAATTGTAGATGCTTTATTTTCTGTTTTCACAAATCAAAAATGACTAAAATTTCTACAAAATCTTCTGCAAAAACGCAATTATGCCGAAAATACCAATTAAGCTACAATTGAATGAGAATTGGGATATTAAAATTCAATGTACCCAATTTGTAGATATTTTGTAGATAAATTGTAGATTATTTGTATTCTAATTGTAGATGTTTGTTTTCTGTTTTCACAAATCAAAAACGACTAAAATTTCTACAAATCTTCTGCAAAAAACGCAATTATGCCGAAAATACCAATTAAGCTACAATTGAATGAGAATTGGGATATTAAAATTTAATGTACCCAGTTTGTAGATATTTTGTAGATAAATTGTAGATTATTTGTATTCTGATTGTAGATGTTTATTTTCTGTTTTCACAAATCAAAAACGACTAAAACTTCTAAAAATCTTCTGCAAAAAACGCAATTATGTCGAAAACACCAATTAAGCTACAATTGAATGAGAAATTGTACCAATGTCGAAAATACCAATTAAGCTACAAGCTACAATCGAACCTCAATCCCACACACTAGCAGGTTAGATTTATGCTTTCGTGTCAACAGGCAGTATATATTTGAATGCTAGCGGCAGGTGAATGCATGTTAATTTAATTGAACATATTTGCACGATCCAAATATGCTTGACAATCTGTATTAGATAGATAGCAAAATTTAATTGAATTCAGCTTTTGTTAACTGACAAAATTAAAGTTTTTCACATGCTTTGTGTAATTTGACTAATACCAACAAGTTGCTCGCCATTTATTCCTAAAACCATGTTAAGTGCAAAAATTTACTCGCCATTGGTTTTAAATGATTATGATTTTATGCATATTTTCAAACAATCTGTATCATAAAAAAATTTATGAGCTGGACTCAATTAGGAGACATATTTTAGGTTAAATTACACTATGATATAGAATTGGTAATTTGGTATACTAAGTGTAATTAAGTCAAACCTTAAACATTGAGGGTAATAAGGTTTCCTATGTGGCATAGGAATGTAAAAATTCCCAATATTATCCATGATCATTGAATTTTTGGGTTTGCTACCCAAAAGTCACTTTTCCTTTTTGGCCAAATATATAGACAATTAGACAGGCCATTAAACTTGGCCCAATTTTTTATTTTGACACCTTGTTCCATTTTGGTCCTCCAACCCCATTTCTTTTGTTCCACTTTAACACAAAAACTTTTATCCCAGGTAAAAATGCAGTGCGTGCAAATACCCAGCTGCAAACACAGCTTCTACCCCCACCTCCACCCCACTACCCCCCCCAATTTGTTTTTTACTTTTTTTTGTAATTTCAAATTATTATTTTTTTCGTTTTTCTGCCCCCCTCCCGGGGAAAAAATATTTTATATATATTTTCAGTAATAACTATGAGTTCAACTGAACCCATAACTTTCGATGCGAAGTAAAAATTTGTATGTAATTTTTTTTTAAATTGCAAAAATAATAGATATGAACCCATAACTTTAAAAATATAATGGGTTCAATGTTAAAAATATTAAAATTGAATCCATAGGATTTAAATCCTGGATCCGCCTCTGCGTTGGGAGTAGGGATGTACAAAGGAAACCGACAAACCGCACCAACCTGATAATCCGAGTCAAACCGAGAAAAAAACCCGACTATGGTTTGGTGTTGGAAAAAAAACCCCGACCATAATTGGCTTGGTTTGGTTTTAACTAAAGAAAGTCAAACCAAAACCAAACCAACCCGACATTAAATATATAGAAATTTAGATATATTTAATAAATAAATATACTTATTGTGATGTAATTTATAAATATTTCTTAATAATTTTCATAATTTTATCTTTTAAGGTATTATTTCAAGGTTGGACTTAGAACTTTTGAATGTTCCAATAAGTTTTATAGCCATTAATATTAATAAATTAAATAATGCTAACAAAATCCCAAACCAAAATCAAATCAATACTAATGCTAACAAAAGACATTCAATTCAATATTACGAACAAGAATGTATTGAATATCTATTTTTTGTTTTGCAATAATTTAGATAAAAATGCATAACCTATTTTTATTTTTTCTTTAGCGTTTAGTCATGTAATTAATACTCCCTTATTAGTCTACTTATTTTAGCATGACTCAGTCGTTTTAGATTGTGTTTATTTTTACTATGACTTTTTAATTAGCAATATTTATATTACATAATTTTATTGTCTTTATTGTTGAATATTTTAGGATAATGCCATGACACATCTCATATTTCGTATTATTTTATTGCAAAATACTTTATATAGTTGTATCTTACTAGGATTAAAGAAATATTTTGAGCACAAGTTATATGTTTTGTCCTACGAAGATTTTACTGGAAAAAACCCAAATAACCCGAAAATCCGAGAAAACCCGAAAAAGCTCGAGATTGAAAAACCCGAGTTTTATTGGTTTGGTTTGGTCTTCGAATTTAATAATCCGACACAATTGATTTGGTTTGGTAATGTAAAATCCGAACCAACCCGACCTATGTACACCCCTAGTTGGGAGTATGAAATTTGGCTTAAAAAATGACTCTCACGCGCCTACAAGGGTGAGGCAAATCAAACATGGAATCTAGTCATTTTTTGTGTTAAATTGGAATAAAAGAAATGGAGTTGGAGGGCCAAAATGGAACAAGACTGAGTTAAAGTGCCAAAATAAAAAATTGGGCTAAGTTTAATGGCTTGTCTATGTATTTGGCCTTCTTTTTTTTGTTACGTAAAAATCATTCAACTTTGTATTCATTACACAAAAGTCACTTTTCTTTCTTTTATTACACAAAAATTATTTTACTTTGCTCTAGTTATCACAAAAGTCACATCTTTACTTGAAAAATCTATTATGCCCTTGATATTATATAAAACTTCATATTTATGTAATACCTTCTATATTATATACTATATAATATATTTTTAACTATGATTTTACTTATAAATAAAATAACTTAATATTATTTCTTTATTATGTTAATAATATATTCGTATATTTTTTCTTAACTTTAATTTTCAAGATATATTAGTAGCGTTATAAAATAACTTTTTTCAGTAATTTTTTTTTTGAATAATTTCCGACCAACTTTGGTCGGTATGCCCTTCCGACCTTCAAAATAACGACCACACGTTAATGGTCGTGTTTTGGACGGTTATTGGCCATTACCGGCCAACTTTGATCAATTTTTTTGGACGGTTTTTCCCGAATTTTTAGTTATGTAATTTTCCAAATAACCAATTGCCCAGGTAAATCTCCAAGAAAATATCCTCAGCTAAATTCGCATGTAGTACCTAGGGATTTTCCTTTAGATTAACATATGATTTTTTCCTCATTTTCTTTGTTTGTTTACCTACGAATTTTCTCATGGAAATGTACTTGCCGATTTAGTTTTTTACTAATATATATTAACATTACTGATAAATTTAATAACACTACTAATATATTTTGAAAATTAACGTTAAAAAAAATTAAATATACAAATATATTATAAAAATAACAAATAAAATAATATTAAGTTATTTTATTTATAAATAAAATACATAGTTAAAAATATATTATATAGTATATAATATAGAAGGTATTACATAAATATGAAGGGTTAAATAATATCAGGGGCATAATAGACTTTTCAAGTAAAAATATGACTTTTGTGATAATTAGAGCAAAGTAAAATGATTTTTGTGTAACAAAAGAAAGAAAAACGACTTTTGTGTAATGAACACAAAGTTAAATGATTTTTACGTAACAAACAAAAGAAAAATAACTTTTGGGTAACAAACACAAAAGTTCAATGACCATGGATAAAATTATCTCGTTACTTGTAGACTGGTACCTTCAAAAGGATTTATAGCTGAGGCTCTTCGTGGAGTATAATTATTTAACATGAAAATTATTGTCCAAAGTTAGAAGGTCAAGGTTGTATATTTGCAGGTTGCAGTTCTTCTACTTTACTCAAATTTTTTAGTTCAATTTATTATGACTACAGAAGATATGACGTTGTGCGTTAGCAAATTTATCTTAATTATTACGACATACAATTTTCTATTGCATAATCCAGCCGTTATAATGCACAATGCACATATTGGTCACAGTAGGGGTGACAAACAGGCGGGTCAAGTCGGGTTGAATATGAGACGGGTCGAAAACTGATAATGAAAAAACAGATAAATTATCCGACCAGACCCATATTTAATACGGATAGAGAATGGGTTAACTGACGGATAATATGGGTAATCATATTATCCATGACTTCTTGAATATGATCACTTTTGGGAGAATTTCTAGTCTCCCAAACTTGAGGAATCCCCAATTTGAGACTTTACAAATGTAAAAGTTAAACCCATTAGTTATCCAATGATTATCTATTGGTATAACCATTGGATATCCATTTTCTAAATAAATAATATGGTTCTTATCCATATTTGATCTATTTTAAATAGTTCATTATTCAGCCCATTTTTAATAAATAATATGGGTGATTAACTATTTTCTTTTAACAATTCTATTACTATCACTATGTCAGAAAAATGAAAAGTGCTTGTATATCGGTGCCTAAACTGATTCATGCACACTGTTTAATTTGAAATTTGAAATCGAATCTTAATATGATCGAATTAGAGTTATGTACTACGATTGTGAATTTATTTAGACTAGCTTTCAATATTCTATACCACCTTTAAGCAGGATTCACCCCCATCAATTGCCTTTTCATCTAACCGCCGGTCTTTTGGTTTTATTTCTTCTAAAGGTTTTAATTCAATGACATGCATACTGTTTTTTTCACTTTCAAGTTAAGAGGACTTTTAACAACACGTAATTGCTTATAGTAATCCTAATTTAGAGGCATAAAAGATAAACTTGTTTACCCTTAAATCGGATAATAATTATATTTGTACGCGATTTTAAGGATATGTGGTTTGATTCAACACAAATAATCAAGAATATTAGATGAACAAATTTAAAAAAACGATCAAACCAATTGTAATGTTATGGTCAAGCCCGGACCTAGGTTGAACAGTAATCTCGTCCTCGGTTGGACCCTTAGCTAGAGCCTAGTTGCGAATGAAGAATAGAACAATTAAATAAGAACTTTAACAATAGCAGAAAAATGAACTTGAATTGCTTTGATTTGCGTGTTACCATGTGTGTTACGAAAGAAAAACTTCCCTTTTATATAGTAGGAGAGTTTCATCCCTAGTAGAAGTCTAAAAAAGGTAAAAATCTCTCTTTCTCGTTAATTATTGATCTGTAATCGACATCGAACGAGATCTGCGGGGTCTTAGAACTCGTTCTAGGTCCGGGGCGCATCGCTTTATCGTGCCCAATGATGAGCATGCCATTTATTTTTCATGGATCTGGATACGAAGGACTCCCAGCCTCGATTTCAATCTCGTGCGTCCATGATATTCTTCCGTTTTCTTCACCGAGAAATCAGGGTATGCATTACCCTCGATTTTACCTGTATGCAGATAGTATTGATACCCAATTTTTTTTATATATTTTTCATATGCAAAATACTTTCAAAATAGCATACGTATGCATATATAAGCATGTCCAAGTGTTTTATTATTTTTTCAATTTTTAAAAGATTTTTAAATCAATTTATCGCCTTATTTTATCAGAAAAAACCAATAATTATTTCTTAAATTATCATTTTTGGTAACTCCTTTATTGAATTCTCATATTTATACCAAAATATAGCTAAGGTAATTTTTGCACATTTTTTACAAATTTATTTAGCATTTTAAAGTTAAATTACATATAATTGCAATTTTAGCCTTTTTTAAGATTTAATTGTGTTTATAATTACAAATTTGATTCCAGTATTTTTAATTTAATATTTACATATTATTAATCGATTTAGTACCTTTAATTTGTTTCTAGAAATCATTTTACTATTTTTTATAAAATAAAAATGGAAAAGTGACTATTTAAATACTAGCCCTGTCTATTTAAATTTTAGCCCAAATCAACCCCCCAATTGACCCCAATTTCAATTTCAAATGGACCGTCCCAATTCCTAAACTACCCGCCCCTGATCCAATTAAGTTTAACCCGTCCGGCCCCCCCATTAAATCCAGGTCGTTGATCAAAATGATCAACGGCCACAAACCCTCCTTTCCTTTTTTAATCTACCAACACCCTTTAACCCTAAATCAGTTCACCTAACCAGCCGCCTCTGAACTCTCAAACTCTCTCGAACATTCCCAAACCCTAACCGCCTCTTACCACCACCTCTACCTTGAAACCCACCAGAATCCATGGCTTCTCAAGCTATGAGAGTCTTATACTCACCTTCTCTTGCTCCCACGAGCCTGATACCTGAAGATTCGAGGCCTGACCTCAAAGGTTTTGCACCCAGACCTCTGTCGATTCAAGGTTCCACGGCCATCTCCGGCTTTACTCCGGTGTACCATGGCAGTTTGAGCCTGATTCCGACCTCTCCGACTCAGATCGGTGACCCTTCAAAGCCTATCTCACTTATAGGGTTCTTTTGAAACCCTAACCCTTCGAGGTTTTCTCCGATTTCCTTAAATCCGTTGTGTATTTGTGCTCTCCTTGAGTTTTCAAACGATTTCCCTAACTTTTCTTTCAAAAATTACTTTCAAAACCGCTTCGTTTCCGATCTAGGGTTTTCTGAAAATGTTTAAGTGTTTCTCTGACTTTCTCTCCTTTTTGTTTTGTGTTTATTTGCCTCTACTGTTTTCTTATGTTTTCTTCTACCTTGTATGTTCTTCTACTGAGTTTTTACACCCCGTTCTTGTATGTTCTTTTACTGAGTTTTTACACTCCGTTCTTGTATGTTCTTCTACTGAGTTTTTACACTCCGTTCTTGTATGTTCTTTTACTGAGTTTTATATACTCTATGCTTGTATGTTTTTCTACCATGTTTTCCATACTATGCTCTCATATGCTTTTCTATTGTGTTCTTATATTTTTTGTCTTCTACTATGTTCCAACATATTTCTCCTACTGTATTTTCCTGCTAAGTTCTTAAGTTTCCTTATTTTCCTTCTATTAAGTCATGTTTAAGTTTCTTCCGAAAAATCTCTTAAGCATGTTTCTTTTACTGTTCCTATCAGTGTTTTTCTTTTGAGTGCTTCTACTGTGTTCCGCATGTTACTTTGCTATCATGTTTTTCTCATGAGTTTCTGTTGATGAAACCTCTGGTTTATTTCAACTATTTGCCTTCTCATCTCTGTAGTTGATTCAATGTGGAAACCCTAGAATTTGGGGGTTCCGCCAAGCTTGATTATGTGATTTGATTGAACTTAGGGTTTATTTCAAAACCCCTAACTCTTTCAAACCCATTCCTTGCTTTCCTATGACTCTGACCTTTTGCTAAACTTTTCTGTACTGGATTTTCTACTGACTTTACAATGACACTACAGTCTTCCTTCACGCTTAACATGTTCGTATGCTCCTTATATATGATAGAATTCCCTTTAAAGTAGCTTTTGAATTTGTGATTAGTTCCTATTTCCCTCTGAATATGGGTCTAATTGATTCCTTTTCCATTGTTTGTTGATTTCCCTTAAGTTAAAAACCTTTCCCATCTTTTGACTCGGTTCATTCGTACAAAATCTTAGACCCTTTTGATTTACTAGTTGTTAATTGATCTTCTTACCTTATTCGCACAAACCGTGTATTTCAAAACCCTGTCCTTAAATAACTTTTATGTATTCACCCCTAATTGCCTACTTTGCACAAAGTGTTTGATTAATTTCTTTCCTTAATTGGTTTATACCCGTTTGAATCTGAATCCCTTAAATAAAGGGAGTCTTGTGTAATTGATTAACAATCAGCTCTTCAATTATTTCTTACCTTATTTCTACTTGGTTTTTACACTATAAAAGGCACGATCATTTTCACAAACAGACTACAGACTTCACAATTCACAATCTCTTCTGAACGCTTACTCACATAATAGAACTCTCTCTTCTTGTATGCACTGAGGTTTTACCAGACTACTGCATTTTTCTCTACTTGTTTCTTTGAAACTGGTATGTTCTAATTTCAAATTTCAGCATCCCCACAATGTGTTTACTTACAGCTTTCTGCATCTATGTCTACTTTACTACTTCTGCGGAGTTAAATACTTAAACTAGCATGTTGATTTCCTTTTGCTTGTTTCTGCTATGAATCCCTATTCCCTATTTCCCTTTATATGCTTTGAGTTACAGTTTAAAATATTGCAATATACAAGTTATTTTCTATGGATTTAACTTTATCCCTTAGGGGATCCTAACCTCTAAACAATGTTATTCCGGTAGGCTTATGGGTGTGCCAGCATCTCCCACTGTTGGGTTATGCCCACTAGCCTGCTTTTTACCTCTTGCAACTCCCCATTCCCTATATCCCTATGTGTGTTGTTTCCTTTTCCCTTTCCCCCTTTCAGAATTCTGCACTTACACTCTCTCTTAGTTCCTAAGTTCTGCCCCCTCTTGTGAGCCTTGCCTTGGGACCTTGAGTTCCCTCTGAACTTGGACACCTGAGGGCTGGCCCTTTCACACTGCACTTTGGCTTAATATGGTGATACATTTGGGTGTAAGCACTGCTCGGAGTTCTTATGAAATTCTTAAGGAACTCTGACACACCCAAGTGGGAGAAAGGCTTTGAAGCATGATCTTTGGAGTTGGTTTACTTCATACTTCAGACAGGAAGTCTGAATCAGGCTCTCCTTGGTTGTAATTTTTAATTTCTGATGTATTTTCTTTATTTAATTTGGACTGTAATAACTTGTAATAACTTTTGAGGATGGTTAGTGAAAAGGGAAGGGTAACCATGCATGTAAAAAAGGGCAGATAACCTACCTATAAGATTCCTTCATTTTACATATAGCTACCATGCCTATAAGATTTTTGCATTTTTCATATAGCTACCATGCCTATAAGATTTTTGCATTCTCATTTAGTCGACATGTCTATAAGATTTTCTGCATTCTCATTTAGTTACCACGTCTATAGGAACTTCAATATTCTCATTTAGATACCATGACTATAGGGACCCTGCACTTTCATGTAGATATCGTGACTTCTACATATGCATATAGAGAACATGTCTATAGGTTCTGAAAATCAACTATAATTAGATGTCATGCCTATAGTGTTTCTGCATTCTTATTATGTCCAAAAGTTTTTTTTAAAATCAGCAACACATAGAAAGCATGCCTATAGGAACTATCAACCAAGTCTGAAACGTTTCACTCACTTATAAGTCTAAAACCAGTAACGACAATGTGTAATGTCTGCAGAATTTATAATCTTTTGTCAAAACTCGTCTTTCCTGAATAACTGACAACCTTTTCTAAAATCAGTATACTTCATCTTTTCTAAAATCAGTAGATATCATGCCTATAGGTTTTTGTCTAACACTTAGGTAAGCCATAGGACAGTTTATAAACTGAATCAAATTTTGTTAACTACAACCAGCAGACAGGCCTGATTCGGGCTTCTTATCTGAACTATGTAATAAATCAATCTGCCTCCGCCGTTTAAGTTTTAATCAGACCCTAAATAGTACATGCAAGTCATGCTACGTTATGTACTTTCTTTGGTTTAAAGGAGGTCTGTTTGAGCCATTTTATTTGTTTATTTGCTTCCCCAAACTTGTTATATGTGTTTTGTTTGTCGCCTTAGTATTTTACCTTTTGAAACTACAAATAAGACCAATACCTCCTCCCTCTAGGATTAGTAGTCCCAAGTGCCTCCGGGGCTGATAGGATTGGGGCGGGTAATAGCATGCAAAAAGTGAACGAGACCGTTCCGTGCTTTAATACCTTAACGGGGTGGGAAAGGGTAGACATGGATATGATGACCACGCGATAACATCACATGTAGCCCCTCACTGAGGAGTGATTACCGGATGTTGTGTGGGGTGATCCATATTATTAATAAACCTAGGACCTCCCCCCCTTCCTTTTGTTTTCTTTGTTTCTTTTAAATCTTTTTTAAACCATTTCTTTTAAGAAAATCATCTCTTTTGGTTCCTTTTTCTTAATTTTGTTTATTTGTAACCATTACATGAAAATTCCCTCTTATTTGAAGCCTTTATTTGCCTATGCGTTATTTGCACTTAAGTCACAACAATAGCTTGGCTGGGAACCACACTAGTGGATCTTGAGGGGTGCCTAACACCTTCCCCTTGAGATAATTTCAAGCCCTTACCCAATCTATGGTTTTTCTCAAGACAAACCCCTCCTAGTGTCCTAATGCACTTTAATCATTAGGTGGTGACTCTTCAATTCAAACCCAATTCCCGAAAGGGAACGAGTTGTCCTCCCAAATGTCACAAACCCGATTTCGCGAGAAAAAGGGGGCGTGACAACGTGGCGACTCTACTGGGGATGACTTTTAGGCTTTTACCATTTCAAGCTATTACTGTGACTTTACATTTCTTATGTGCCTTATTTGTTTAATACTTTTAAGCATTTAATTCCCTTTTCTACTGCAAAAAAAAAAACTAACTTGTCTCTTGTTTCTTTCCCTTGTTTCTTTCACTGTTTTCCTTTACTGCACTCCTTTATTACTGTTTTAAATTATTGTAATTATTACTTTATGAACGTGCAAATACGTGACGACTTATTTTAATTATTGCATATGCATGTTTCCAACATCATATTCCACTCGTGCCAAACAAATACCATAGCAACGCTTATAATGAGTGGTTGCGCTCTTATGATATTATCACCTTTTAAATTCGCCAAAGGCGTATTTGCGGTAAAACCAGTCGATCAACAGTATAGTTGATCAACTCTGTTTAATTGTGCATGCATTATGGTCAAACCTAGCCGAGTCAGTTATGTTGTCCGCATAATGACTCTTTAAGATAGCCTTGTCCAAAGTCCACTGGGTTTCCCTAAGACCCAAATGTACATCATCACGTTCTGTGCATTTATTTGGAGAACCAAATGTTTCATGCTAATTGTTGGTGTTAAATAGTCGAGTCTGGTGAGGGTAGGGTCTTAACCCTTTTTGTTTTGCAAAAAATGAAGAACGAGGTCCCCGACTTTGGTATGGTCAGCATACCCTCACTCTTGCTAGACTGGTGGAGGAGTCTTCCATCAAATGACCAAATCAAAGAGTGGAAAGAGAGGGCCGCCAAAGCTAGTGAAAAGTTGGAATATCTAGAGTACAATCTACTGGAATTGGAAGGGAAAGTGAGGAAGAGAGTCACTGACTGCCAGAGCGCCGAGGGAAACGAAGGAGAACACCTGGAAAATGCATTTTTACTGGTGAACCTACGCGAACTGGAGGATCTGATCAAGGAGAGCATTCAACCTGAGGAAGGTCCTTCAGGGACCAAGTAGATATGATTTTATCTTTTGCTTTTAAAAATGTAATAAGGACAATGGCCACTAGTGACATTTTATTCCTTGTTATTTAGTGTCGTTTTGGGATTCGTCTACTTTTATAAATAAAATGAGGCATTTAGCATTCTAAGTTCTCCAAATCAATTTGTCGCTAGGCCTACCTCAGGCACAACGAGGCTCACATATTAGGACACGATTTACATTCTTGCACTATGTGTTTAAATATCGCAACATCGTTTTCCTTATAATCCTCACTGACTTGTTACTTTTTTGTTTTACTTTTTGTTTATTTATTACCCTCCCCATAGGTTAGTTCGTGCACTCTGGCATCGTCATCATATTCCACAAGATCAAAGGGCCCTCCACCCACTCCTCCTCCTAGTCCTATCAGAAGCAGGAACAAAGGAAAGATGGAAGATTTGAACAACACCAGAAAGGAAAACTCAACTGAACGGGTAGAGGTCACTCATGGTGCTCAGGTCTCCAAAGAAAGTGCATCCCAACTCGAGCAGAAACTGGTGAGATTTCTGGAGGAACTTGATCAGGTTCGGAATCTGGCAAACTTGTCATTTTCCCTCACCACTCCAGATATCAATTTTCCAAACGCTCAGAACCCCACGCCTCCACAAAACATCCCAAAACCACAAAACCATCTCGCTCCTTACCACCACTGTAATACATGCCACACATCCAGCAATACTCTACTGCTCATCCCAGAACCTCTGAATTCCACAAATGACCATTTCCACCATAACACCCCCATCTATGTGGAAATCATGCCACACTCCACCCAACCTATCTCAAGCACACCTGAGTCTGATGATAAAGACTCACTCATCAGGAACCTGGCTGCGGAACTCAAGAAATTGACTAGTTGAATTCAGGGTGTCGAAGGAAGTAAGGGGATTGGAGGGTCGAACTATGAAGATCTTTGCATACAACCGGATGTCGAACTGCCCGAGGGGTACAAACCTCCTAAGTTCGAGATGTTTGATGGTATAGGGGATCCAAGAGTACACTTGAGAACATACTGCGACAAGCTAGTCGGAGTAGGGAAAGATGAAAGGATTCGCATGAAGCTTTTCATGAGGAGTCGGAGAGGAGATGCTATGTCTTGGTACATTAGCCAAGACCCAAAGAAATGGTCAAACTGGGTGAGTATGGCGTCTGACTTTATGGACAGGTTCAGGTTCAACATAGAAAATGCGCCAGATGTGTTCTACATTTAAAGAAGAAGCCCACGGAAACATTCCGCGAGTACGCTACTCATTGGAGATCAGAAGCTGCTAAGGTCAGACCGACTTTAGAAGAAGAACAAATGAACAAGTTTTTCATCCGGGCTCAAGACCCGCAGTACTATGAAAGGCTGATGTTGATTGAGAGCCGAAAATTTTCCGACATCATCAAGCTAGGGGAAAGGATCGAGGAAGGCATCAAAAGTGGTATGGTTACAAACTTTGAAGCTTTGCAAGCTACCAATAAGGCTTTACAGTCTGGTAGTACGCCCAAGAAAAGGGACGTAGGCACCGTAATGGTTGCATAAAGAGCCAAATCCCCTATCAAATACCAAGCCTATCTGATACCTCCACTCACATATCAGCCTGCCCCGAATTACCAAGCACCCTCATCCTTATACCAAACTCCACCACCTACTTACCAATGACCCCCACCTCCCATATATCAACCTACTTGACCCAGATATTTCCAACCTGCACATGTCTACCAAGCCTATAATGCTCAACCATCCCACTATCAATCACCGCCCGCACGCCAAAATTTCCGTGACCTCGACCCAAATTTTGACCGCAGAACTCCCAAACAGTATACTGCCATTGCTGAACCAATTGACCAGTTGTACGAAAGGCTCAAAGCTACTGGTTATGTCACCTCTATCCCTGCTATAACCCCTAAAAACCCTTCTCAATGGGTCAATCCAAATAAATTATGTGCATACCATTCCGGCATGAAAGGACATACCATTGATGAATGCCGCTCTCTGAAAGATAAGATCCAAACTTTGATTGATAACAAGATTATAGTAGCAAAGGAGCCTGCTCCAAAAGTCTGCAATAATCCTCTACCAGACCACAAGGGTGGAGTTGTTCACATGATTGAAATAGAGGATGATTGGGACCCCAAGGGATCGATCAGTTTGATTGCAGAAGGTGACGATCCGAAGAAACCAATAGTCACCCTCAATCCGATTGTAGTTCAGATTCATCCCTCTGGGGATGCTAAGGTAAATATGTCCATACCACTTGAGTTTGAATCACCATTCTCGGCAAAAACGCCAACGCCAATTGAGGTCGAGTTTGGGTCTCTAGCAAATGCACCTGCACCATTTGAAGTTGCGGTTTTACCCTCCAAAGTACATGCTCCATTCGGAGTAAAGGTGCTCATTCCAGCAACAATGTCGGTTGTAACATCGCTCCATACAAATGCCATACATTGGGATTACACAGCTGAGGCAAGAAGGAAAGGGAAAGCTAAATTCGGGGAAATAGTTGCGGCATAGGGTATGACAAGAACCGGCAGGGTTTATACTCCGGAGCATTTAGCTGAGTCGAGTAAGTAGGCCTCTGGTCAGCCGACCATCACGGAAATCGGGCTCGATGATCTCTGGATAAAGATACAAGCTAAGGAATACTCAGTCATTGATCAGCTGAACAAAACACCGGCACAGATTTCTATCCTAGCTTTGCTGCAAAGTTCCGACGTACATAAGAATACCTTGTTGAAGGTGCTGAGTGAGGCATATGTACCAAGCAACATCACCGGAGGAGAAATGGCAAACATGGTATGGCAGGTATTGGAAAGTCACAAGATCACTTTTCATGAAGATGAGCTGCCACTAGAAGGGTTGAGTCACAACAAAGCGTTACACATCACCGTGCAATGCGAAGATTATTTTATCACTAGGGTCCTGATTGATGGAGGGTCCAACCTCAATATTTGTCCGTTGGTAACACTCATAACATTAGGGAAGGGGCTGCATGAGATCAAGGATGAGGCCATCAACGTCAAAGCTTTCGACGGTTCCCAAAGATCCACCATTGGGGAAATCAGCCTGCGTTTGCAAATGGGGCCTACTTGGTTCGATGCTGATTTTCAAGTTATAGACGTGTCGGCATCTTACAACTCGTTGTTGGGACGGCCATGGATTCATGTTGCTAGGGCCGTAGCATTAACACTGCATCAGGCAGTGAAATTTGAGTGGAAATACCAAGAGGTGATCATTCACGGCGATGGTAGCAATCCCATATACAGTCTCCAAAGCATCCCAGCGATAGGAGGAAGGAGAAAGATAGGCGGGGAAACCTATCACCACATCAAGTGAGTCAACACCGTTTACAAAGACAAATGGTGGGACAACAAAATTGAAAGCATATTGAAATGGGGCGGATATGAGCCTAGCAAGGGACTTGGCAAGAACCTCCAAGGAATCGCCAAGCCGATCAAACTAAAGAAACATGGAACCACTTTCGGTTTGGGATATGAGTACACTTGGGAGGAGTTCAACAACTGGTCACCACCATGGCACAGTCCTTACTATCCGCTGGAGCAGCCAATACCACATTTGGAGCAGACTTTCTAGCTAGCCGATATTATTTATGGGTCAGAAGAAGAGGAAGCACTGGCAGCAGTAAGGAATTTGTTCCTGGAAGACAATGATATGGATTGCTGTGTCGTTTTCAAGGAAGAGGGGGAGGAAGGACCTTCCATACATGCTGTAAGCCGAGGAGCACGCCTCAACAATTGGACCATCAGAACCACCAGAGATCGGAAAGCCTCGGGGTAGCAAGGCTGAACAAAACATCATGCACTATCTTTATTTTTACTAGTTGATTTTCCTTTCGCATTTTTGAATTTTCGCAATAAGATCTTCCAAGGTTCAAAACAGCTATGAAATTTATCAAAGCATTTCGGTTTCCTTACAAATCTTACTCTTATTATTTTCTTTCATTACTTTACTTATACAGCATAACTATTACCTATCTTGATGAACCAATGGCTGTGACATGCAACGAGACAACGCAACAAACGGACATAGATTCAGAGGAAGAGGATATACCGGAAGAGATTGTTAAAGAGGTTGAAAATTTTGAGAACGGATATAAGTCCAACCTGAACGAGACCGAGATTGTTAACCTGGGAGATGCAAAAAATATCAAAGAAATTCGGATCAACGTTCATTTGTCACCGTCGGAAAAGGAAGAATACACAAAATTTGTGAAAGAATATGAGGACATATTCGCCTGGTCATATGATGACATGACTAGTTTGAGCACATCTATTGTGGCCCACAAACTACCAACTGATCCGACATGTCCACCGGTAAAACAGAAGCTCAAAAAGTTTAAACCCAGCATGAGTCTGAAAATCAAGGAAGAAGTCACTAAGCAGGTCAAAGCTAAGGTCCTCAGGGTAGTAGAATATTCGACATGGTAAGCCAATATTGTGCCGATACCGAAGAAGGATGGGAAGCTCAGAGTCTGTGTCGACTATCGGGATCTCAACCGAGCCAGTCCAAAGGACGACTTCCCCTTGGTGAACATACACATCTTGATTGACAATTGCGCTAAGCATGAGTTGCAATCATTTGTAGATTGCTTCGATGGATATCATCAGATCTTGATGGACGAAGAAGATGCTGAGAAAACAGCTTTCATTACGCCGTGGGGGATGTACTGCTATAAGATGATGCCATTTGGGTTAAAGAATGCAGGGGCCACCTACATGAGGGCCATGACTACTATCTTCCATGATATGATACACAAGGAGATTGAGGTGTATGTAGATGATGTCATCATAAAGTCCAAGAAAGCCACTGACCACATGGAAGATTTGAGGAAGTTCTTCAATAGACTAAGAAGATACAACCTGAAACTGAATCCCACGAAATGTGCATTTGGGGTTCCTGCCGGAAAACTACTTGGGTTCATTATGAGTCGCCGAAGGACAGAACTGGATCCATCTAAGGTCAAAGTTATTCAAGAACTGCCACCGCCAAAGAACAAGAAGGACGTAATGAGCTTCCTGGGAAGACTTAACTACATCAGCCGGTTCATAGCACAATTTACGGTCATCTGTGAGCCGATCTTTAAGATGTTGAAGAAGGACGCCGCTACCACATGGACTGATGATTGCCAAAAAGCTTTTGACAGAATCAAGGAATACCTATCAACACCACCAGTCTTAGTTCCGCCTGAGCCGGGTAGACCTCTATTACTCTCCTTGCAGTATTGGATGGAGTGTTCGGTTGTATTCTGGGCAGCATGATGAAACGGGGAGGAAGGAGCAGGCCATCTATTACCTCAGTAAGAAGTTCACCCTGTACGAGGCTCGGTATTCTCTATTAGAGCGCACCTGTTGTGCTTTGACTTGGGTAGCTCAGAAGTTGAGGCACTACTTCTGTGCCTATACTATATATCTCATATTAAGAATGGATCCCTTGAATTACATCTTTCAGAAGCCCATGCCCACTGGCAATCTGGCCAAGTGGCAAATCCTGTTGAGTGAATTTGACATTGTCTACGTGACTCAGAAAGCAGCCAAAGGACAGGCATTAGCATATCACCTTATTGAAAATCCCGTGGACGGAGAATACGAACCCCTAAAAACATATTTTCCTAATGAAAAGATATCATTCATAGGAGAAGACAATGTAGAATCTTATGATGGTTGGAGAATGTTTTTCGATGGAGCAGCAAATTTCAAAGGAGTTGGCGTAGGAGCAGTCCTAGTATCAGAAACCGGTCAGCATTATCCGGTATCTGCCAAGCTCAGGTTCCCCTGCACCAACAATATGGCCGATTACGAAGCCTGCATCTTAGGGCTCAAGATGGCCATTGACATGAACATCCAAGAATTGCTAGTAATTGGGGATTCAGACTTGCTTATACATCAGGTCCGAGAAGAATGGGTGACCAAGAATGCCAAGATACTCCCTTATCTGCATCATGTACATGAGTTGAGAAAGAGGTTCACAAAGACAAAATTCCAGCATGTTCCTAGGGTCTAGAATGAATTCGCCGATGCACTGGCTACCCTATCATCCATGATACAACATCCAGACAAGAATTTCATTGATCCAATTTCGGTAAAGATCCATGATCAGCCCGCTTACTGTGCTCATGTCGAAGAAGAAGCAGACGGAAAGCCTTGGTTTCATGATATCAAGGAATACTTAGAAAATGGAGAATACCCAGAACTCGCAAACGCTATTCAGAAGCGCACGCTTCGGAGGTTATCCAACAATTTCTTTCACAACGGAGGAATCCTATATAGGAGGACTCCTGATTTGGGATTACTAAGGTGTGTCGGCGCAAAGGAAGCATCCAGGCTATTAGAGGAAATTCATGCAGGGACCTGCGGTCCACATATGAATGGCTTTGTTTTAGTAAAGAAAATACTCCGAGCTAGTTACTTTTGGATAACTATGGAAACAGACTGCATCCAGTATGTCCGAAAGTGCCATCACTACCAGATACATGCAGATATGATAAAGGTGCCTCCAAATGAGCTTAATGCAACAAGCTCGCCATGGCCGTTTGCCGCCTGGGGAATGGATATTATCGGACCAATCGAACCCGCCGCATCAAACAGGCACAGGTTTATCCTAGTAGTGATTGATTATTTCATCAAATGGGTTAACAACATCTTACAAGGCAGTGACTAAGAAAGCGTGGCAGATTTCGTCCGCGACCGTATCGTGTTTCAGTTTGGAATTCCAGAGCCAATCATTACTGATAATGGCTCCAACCTCAATAGTGATTTGATGAAATCCATGTGTAAAACCTTCAAGATCAAACACAAGAATTCTACAGCCTACATACCTAAGATGAACGAAGTCGTAGAGGCCATCAACAAGAATATCAAAAAGATACTAAGGAAAATGATAGAGAAGCATAAGCAGTGGAACGAGAAGCTCTCATTTGCTTTATTGGGATACCGCACCACAGTCTGCACATCGACATGAGCAACCCCCTATATGTTGGTTTACGGTACAGAGGCAGTCATTCCCGCTGAGGTAGAAATTCCTTCCTTAAGGATCATACAGAAAGCAGAGCTCAACGACGCTGAATGGGTGAAGAGTCGTTACGAGCAACTAGCTCTTATAGACGAAAAGAGGATGAATGCAGTTTGCCACGGTCAGCTCTATCAGAACAGAATGTCCAGAGCCTTCAACAAAAGAGTCAAGCCAAGACAATTCACACCGGGGTAGCTGGTGTTAAAGAAAAAAAGGGAAATTCTCTCCCAACTGGCAGGGTCCGTACATGGTTTACCGGGTTCTGACAGGAGGAGCCCTCACACTTGCAGAAATGGACGGAGAAGTTTGGCCAAAGCCGATCAATTCAGACGCAGTCAATCGATATTATGTGTAATCTTTATACTTTCCTTATATGATGTAATTTGCACTACGCCTGACCTGATTCCCGTTTAAGAGGGGATACGTAGGCAGCCCTATTGGTTCGGTCACAATTCAATAAAATTTCTATCTCACCCGCTATTGGAAACTGGGGCAAAATTTTGAGGAGGACCCTCAAAATTCCGAAGACGATTCCAGCCATTTATCATTAACAGCCGTCAGAAGCAACAACCTAGTAAACTAGGGAAGAATTTTGAGGAGGACCCTCAAAATTCTGGAGCAAGAGAAGTTGCAATGTCTTGAACCACGTCGCAGTCGTCGGTTCATCTAAAGAAAACTATTCTTAATTACGTACTTATGTTATGCTTTTACTAAATCATGCATGTTTATTACTAAAATTGCCTTGTTTAGCAACGCCACCCCAATAATACAGGCAGTATCATCAGATCAAAGCCGAGCAGGACAAGCAAAGCCAGCAGGGGGCACGAACTAACCTCCCCTCGACAAAACTCACAATTTTTCTTTGGATGCAGGCACCTGAATTGGAAAATCATCAAATATACTATACACTCACAAATTTTAGGAATACAACTATCTGAACCGTTGCACTTGCTCGCAACTGCTATCCGCACAACAATGTCCCCAGTAGGTACAATATCCCCAGCAATCACGATACCGCAATCTACTATCAGCTAAGAAAACTCTATTGCCATTTGCCATTTTTACTTCTTACATAAGGCTACTATTCTGCCTTCTGAGGTTAATCTCTACCTCCATCTGCATTCTCTACATTGCATAAGGCTACCATTCTACCTTCTGAGGTTAAGCTCTACCTCCATCTGCATTCTCTGCATTGCATAAGGCTACCATTCTGCCTTCCGAGATTAAGCTCTACCTCTATTTGCATTCTCTGCATTGCATAAGGCTACCATTTTGCCTTCCGAGGTTAAGCTCTACCTCCATCTGCATTTTGCATTGCATAAGGCTACTATTCTGCCTTCCGAGACTAAGCACTGTCTCCATATGCATTTCCTGCATTGCATAAGGCTACTATTCTGCCTTCCGAGACTAATCATTGTCTCCATTTGCATTTTTTGTATTGCATAAGGCTATTATTCTGTCTTCCGAGACTAAGCACTGTCTCCATCTGCATTGCATAAGGCTACTATTCTGCCTTCCGAGACTAAGCTCTATCTCCATCTACACTTGCATGACTGAAATATCGCCGCTTTATTTACGTTCTGCATGGCTGAAATATCGCCGCTTTATTTACGTTCTGTATGGCTGAAATATTGCCACTTTATTTACGTTCTGCACGGCTGAAATATCGCCACTTTATTTACCTTCTACATGGATAAAATATTGCCGCTTTATTTACATTTTGCATGGCTGAAAGATCGCCACTTTATTTATGTTCTGTATGGCTGAAAGATCGCCACCTTATTCACATCTGCATCGGCTGAAAGATCGCCACCTTCTGCATATCATAGGCTGAAAGATCGCCAAATCATCCGAATGCGTCATTGTTCGGAGGCACCATTTTCATAGCCCGAGAACGCCATGTCATGGCCTGAGGACCCCTCTTATCTTTTGCATATCATTATTCAAAGGCATCATAGTTCGGAAGAATCATTCTCATAGCCCGAGAGCACCATTTTATGGCATGCGAATCCTTATTATACGCTTCATGGCCTAGGACGTCATGGTCCGAGGACGTCATCCTAACCGTCCAAAGACAACATTTCATGGTCCGATGGGAACTTGCATCATGTTTAAATTTCCGCACAACATACGGTTCATTTGCAGGTAAACCAGCGAGAAATGACCATCTCAACAGGAGAAATTCTGCTCTAGTTCCCGCAGCCCTATTAGACCTTAACCGCTCATCCCATTGCGTCCGTTCTTGAAAAACCTCCATCGGCATACCTCGCCGACGGATCCTGAACTACATATGGCTTTGGTTCATGTAAGACCAGGGATATGTAGGCAGCTTAGGAACCAGAGCACGGTCAACCTCTTCAAACCATTTCGTTCGGTCAAAATTGGCCATCATATCTTTACCCGACAACTCTTTCATCCTTCCCGGGTAAAGATGGGCATATGTTGATACCCAATTTTTCCTATATATTTTTTATATGCAAAATACTTTCAAAATAGCATACATATGCATATATAAGCATGTCCAAGTGTTTTATTATTTTTTCAATTTTTAAAAGATACTTAAATCAATTTATCGCCTTATTTTATCAGAAAAAACTAATAATTATTTCCCAAATCATCATTTTTGGTAACTCCTTTATTGAATTCTCATACTTATACCCAAATATAGCTAAGGTAATTTTTGCACATTTTTTACAAAGTTATTTAGCATTTTAAAGTTAAATTACATATAATTGCAATTTTAGCCTATTTTAAGATTTAATTGTGTTTATAATTACAAATTTGATTCCAGTATTTTTAATTTAATATTTACATATTATTAATCGATCTAGTACCTTTAATTTATTTCCAGAAATTATTTTACTATTTTTTATAAAATAAAAAGGGAAAAAGTGACTATTTAAATACTAGCCCTGCCTATTTAAATTTTAGCCCAAATCATCCCCCCAATTAACCCCAATATCAATTTCGAATGGACCGGCCCAATTCCTAAACTACCCTCTTCTGACCCAATTAAGTTTAACCCGTCCGTCCCCACATTAAATCCAAGCCGTTGATCAAAATGATCAACGCCCACAAACCCTCCTTTCCTTTTTTAATCTACCAACACCCCTTAACCCTAAATCAGTTCACCTAACCAGCCGCCTCCGAACTCTCAAACTCTCTCAAACTATCTCGAACATTCCCAAACCCTAACCGCCTCTTACCACCACCTCCACCTTGAAACCTACCAGAATCCATCGCTTTTCAGGCTTTGGGAGTCTTATACTCACCTTCTCTTGCTCCCACGCGCCTGATACCAGAAGATTCGAGGCCTGACCTCGAAGGTTTGCACCCAGACCTCTGTCGATTCAAGATTCCACGACCATCTCCGGCTTTACTCCGGCGTACCATGGTGGTTTGAGCCTGATTTCGACCTCTCCGACTCAGATCGGTGACCTTTCAAAGCCTATCTCACTTATAGGGTTCTTTTGAAACCCTAACCCTTCGAGGTTTTCTCCGATTTCCTTAGATCCGTTGTGTATCTGTGCTCTCCTTGAGTTTTCAAATGATTTCCCTAACTTTTCTTTCAAAAATTACTTTCAAAACCGCTTCGTTTCCGATCTAGGGTTTTCTGAAAATGTTTAAGTGTTTCTCTGACTTTCTCTCCTTTTTCTTTTGTGTTTATTTGCCTCTATTGTGTTCTTATGTTTTCTTCTACCTTGTATGTTCTTCTACTGAGTTTTTACAGCCCGTTCTTGTATGTTCTTTTACTGAGTTTTTATACTCCGTTCTTGTATGTTCTTTTACTGAGTTTTTATAATTCGTTCTTGTATGTTCTTCTACTGAGTTTTTACACTCCGTTCTTGTATGTTCTTTTACTGAGTTTTATATACTCCATGCTTGTATGTTCTTCTACCATGTTTTTCATACTATGCTCTCATATGCTTTTCTATTGTGTTCTTATATTTTTTGTCTTCTACTATGTTCCAGCATGTTTCTCCTACTGTATTTTCCTGCTAAGTTCTTAAGTTTCCTTATTTTCCTTCTATTAAGCCATGTTTAAGTTTCTTCTGAAAAATCTCTTAAGCATGTTTCTTTTACTGTTCCTATCAGTGTTTTTTTTTGAGTGCTTCTACTGTGTTCCGCATGTTACTTTGCTATCATGTTTTTCTCATGAGTTTCTGTTGATGAAAGAAGCATGCAAGAGGTTTCAACTCTGAAACCTCTGGCTTGTTTCAACTACTTGCCTTCTCATCTCTGTAGTTGATTCAATGTGGAAACCCTAGAATTTAGGGGTTCCGCCAAGCTTGATTATGTGATTTGATTGAACTTAGGGTTTATTTCAAAACCCCTAACTCTTTCAAACCCATTCCTTGCTTTCCTATGACTCTGACCTTTTGCTAAACTTTTCTGTACTAGATTTTCTACTAACTTTACAATGACACTACAGTCTTCCTTCATGCTTAACATGTTCGTATGCTCCTTATATATGATAGACTTCCCTTTAAAGTAGCTTTTGAATTTGTGATTAGTTCCTACTTCCCTCTGAATATGGGTCTAATTGATTCCCTTTCCATTGTTTGCTGATTTCCCTTAAGTTAAAAACCTTTCCTATCTTTTGACTCGGTTAATTCATACAAAATCTCAGACCCTTTTGATTTACTAGTTGTTAATTGATCTTCTTACCTTATTCGCACAAACCGTGTATTTCAAAACACTGTCCTTAAATAACTTTTATGTATTCACCCTTAATTGCCTACTTTGAACAAAGTGTTTGATTAATTTCTTTCCTTTATTGGTTTATACCCGTTTGAATCTGAATCCCTTAACTAAAGGGAGTCTTGTGTAATTGATTGACAATCAGCTCTTCAATTATTTCTTACCTTATTTCTACTTGGTTTTTACACTATAAAAGGCACGATCCTTTTCACAAACACACTATAGACTTCACAATTCACAATCTCTTCTAAACTCTTACTCACATAATAGAACTCTCTCTTCTTGTCTGCACTGAGGTTTTACTAGACTTTTGCATTTTTCTCTACTTGTTTCTTTAAAACTGGTATGTTCTAATTTCAAATTTCAGTATCCCCACAAGTTATTTACAGTATCCCCACATCTAATTTCAGCATCCCCACATCTAATTTACAGTTTAAAACATGGAAATATACAAGTTATTTTCTATGGGTTGAACTTGATCCCTTAGGGGATCCTAACCACTAAACAATGTGTTCCGGTAGGCTTATGGGTGTGCCAGCATCTCCCATTGTTGGGTTATGCCCACTAGCCTGCATTTTACCTCTTGCAACTCCCCATTCCCTATATCCCTATGTGTGTTGTTTCCCTTTCCCTTTCCCCCTTTCAGAATTCTGCACTTACACTCTCTCTTAGTTCCTAAGTTCTGCCCCCTCTTGTGAGCCTTGCCTTAGGACCTTGAGTTCCCTCTGAACTTGGACACCTAAGGGTTGGCCCTTCCACACTGTACTTTGGCTTAATATGGTGATACATTTGGGTGTAAGCACTGCTCGGAGTTCTTATGAAACTTTTAAGGAACTCTGACACACCCAAGTGGGATAAAGGCTTTGAAGCATGATTTTTGGAGTTGATTTACTTCATACTTCAGACAGGAAGTCTGAATCAGGCTCTCCTTGGTTGTAATTTTTAATTTCTGATGTATTTTTCTTTTTTTATTTGGACTATAATAACTTGTAATAACTTTTGGGGATGGTTAGTGAAAAGGGAAGGGTAACCATGCATGTAAAAAAAGGGTAGATAACCTGCCTATAAGATTCCTGAATTTTTCATATAGCTACCATGCCTATAAGATTTCTGCATTTTTCATATAGCTACCATGCCTATAAGATTTCTGCATTTTTCATATAGCTATCATGCCTATAAGATTTCTGCATTTTTCATATAGCTACCATGCCTATAAGATTTATGCATTCTCATTTAGTCGTCATGTCTATAAAAGTTTCTGCATTCTCATTTAGTTACCACGTCTATAGGAACTTCAGCATTCTCATTTAGATACCATGACTATAGGGACCCTTCACTTTCATGTAGATATCGTGACTTCTGCATATGCATGTAGAGAACATGTCTATAGGTTCTGAAAATCAACTACAATTAGATGACATGCCTATAGGGTTTCTGCATTCTTATTATGTCCAAAAGGTTTTTTTAAATATCAGCAACGCATAGAAAGCATGCCTATAGGAACTATCAACCAAGTTTGAAACGTTTCACTCGCTTATAAGTCTAAAACCAGTAATGACAATGTCTAATGTTTGCAGAATTTATGATCTTTTGTCAAAACTCGTCTTTCCTGAATAACTAACAACCTTTTCTAAAATCAGTATACTTCATCTTTTCTAAAATCAGTAGATATCATGCCTATAGGTTTTCGTCTAACACTTAGGTAAGCCATATGACAGTTTATAAATTGAATCAGATTTTATTAACTACAACCACCAGGCAGGCCTAATTCGGGCTTCTTATCTGAACTATGTAATAAATCAATATGCCTCCACCGTTAAAGTTTTAATCAGACCCTAAACAGTACATGCGAGTCATGCTACATTATGTATTTTCTTTGGTTTAAAGGAGGATTGTTTGAGCCCTTTTATTTGTTTATATGCTTCCCCAAACTTGTTATATGTGTTTTGTTTATCGCCTTAGTATTTTACCTTTTGAAACCACAAATAAGACCAATACCTCCTCCCTCTAGGATTAGTAGTCCCAAGTGCCTCTGGGGCTGATAGGATTGAGGCGGGTAATAGCATGCAATAAGTAAACGAGAACATTCCGCGCTTTAATACCTTAACGAGGTGGGAAAGGGTAGACATGGATATGATGACCACGTGATAACATCACGTGTAGCCCCTCACTGAGGAGTGATTACCGGATGTTGTGTGGGGTGATCCATATTATTAATAAACCTAGGACCCCCCCTCCTTTTGTTTTCTTTGTTTCTTTTAAATCTTTTTTAAATCATTTCTTTTAAAAAAATCAACTCTTTTGGTTCCTTTTTCTTACTTTTGTTTATTTGTAACCATTACGTGAAAATCCCCTCTTATTTGAAGCCTTTATTTGCCTATGCATTATTTGCACTTAAGTCACAACAATAGCTTGGCCGTGAACCACACTAGTGGATCTTTAGGGGTGCCTAACACCTTCCCCTTGAGATAATTTCAAGCTCTTACCCAATCTCTGGTTTTTCTCAAAACAAACCCCTCCTAGTGTCCTAATGCACTTTAATAATTTGGTGGCGACTCTTCAATTCAAACCCAATTCCCGAAAGGGAATGCGTTGTCCTCCCAAATATCACAAACCCGATTTTGCGAGAAAAAGGGGGTGCGACAGATAGTCCCCTCGTTTTTCGGAGAGTAGGTTTGCCGAAACGATGGGAAATAATAGATGAACCTCGATTTCTTCCTTCAAACATTACAATTGAAATGACAGGTAAATCGAAACGTCCCATCAATCACATCGTTATAATTTTGGACACCTGTTAGTTATCGGCTGGCTGCCTTCGAATGCAAAATGTTGCGCATTGATTGTTTTTCCCCTATAAAAGCTTCGACCCTTTTTACTTCTTCCACTTTACGATTCTAGATTTTACCCTCGAACTCTCTAATGGCTTTTAACTTCCCCAAATTTTCATATGTTACCCTTTGAACCTTCATATATTCATCCTCCATCCTCATACACTTCCTTTGAACCTTCAACCCAGACCTTCATACCATCTTCAAATCTTCATATATTTCTTCAAACCTTCATATTCTCCTTCAAACCTTCATATTTCCCAGATTACAATGGTAAAAACTGACAAGTCAGTACCTCAGCAGGTCGCTCCCTCATCTTCCCACTCGGCTACAGATGCCGAGGTGGTCGTTTCCCAAGTGGTTCAGGAACCCCCATAAAAAGCTTCGGGACTGCTCTATCGGGAATGACTTCCACATCGAGAAGGCCTCTATTCAATAAGACTGAGGCGAAGGTGTGTGTGTATATATATATATATATATATATGATCTGCCACTGAAGAAACCCTACCCAGTCCGAGCGGACTGTAATTGGGAGGGTAAGGATGTGGTCATCCCCAGGACCGATGACGACATCACTACTCTATGAAGGGGTATTTATGTGTTTACACTTACCCCTTCACGCTCGCCCCGGTGGACCCCATAGTTCTTGCTTTCTACAAAAGGTACGAGGTGTGCTTTGGGAAAATCCACCCGTCCTTTTGGAGGATCGTGATCCTATTACGTCATTTCGTGAACAATACCAAAACCCCTCGATTCACCCTTGACCATCTACTTTGCCTTTACAGTCCCCAAATTTTCTGAGGGAGCTGATCAAGCTTGCTCGCCGACAAGCAAGGCTCCTTTCTTGAGTATCGACGAGGATCAAGACCGAGGCTGGCATTGGAGATTTGTTTAGGTGATAACCAAAGACCTAATCCCTCTCGAGTTTTTTGCTTCCCTAAAAAGTGGAACGCATCTCATAAGTATTGCCTTTCTTGAGTATTCACTTCTTTTTATTCCTTCTCTCACTGCCTGTGTTTGTTGTCGTGCATTGTTGCCCGAGTTCCTAATGCAATTCCCCAATTTAAGGAGTGGATCGAGGGGATCTACAAGAAGATGTCATACTCCAGCGCCCATGGCACAAGCTCTCGAAAGGAAAATGGGAGGCCTGATCCTACGGTGAGGTTCTTTCCTGAGTAATCACTTCCACATTTTTAGCTTACACAGTGCTAACGCTTTCTCCTTTCTCAAATGTTTGCCTAATACCATCGAACTTAGGCCGTTGGATAAGGACGAGGATCCATCCTCTCTTGCTAAACCCTCTCTTTTGGGGTAGCTCGGGGCTGTCGCGAAGCTGGAGGAGAAGAAGAAGAAGAAGAGAAAGTCCTCGGGTTCCTTGGACACCGAGGTGAAGAAGAAGAAGGTGACCATTCGGGTTTGAAAAAATCCAAAAAAAAACACCAAATCCAAAGTATTGAACCCTGATTCCCTATACCAGCTTAGAGACGATCCCGAAGATGATAAACTTTTTATTGCTCATGGGTTGACCCTTAATTAGGGGGAGCAGGTAACGACCAAGAAAGAGGACCATGAGGTCGATCCCCCTCTAACTCGGCAACCAGAGGGAGGGATGGAAGTTGTGGCCTCCTAGGAGCTGCTCCTGTTTCGAAGGAGGTAATCAGTGTCATTGACATCGTGGGGACACCTTCCTATACTGAGTCCATGCTTGAAGAGGCCCAAGTGGGAAAAGAGAAGTCAAAGGAAGTGGCGCAAGCCCAGACGACGCCCTCAACATGTTTTTTGACGTCATAGATATGGATGCATTGGAGGATTTTTCCGGGCTTGGTCACCTGGAGGTCCCAAAGAAGGATGTGCCCTCGGGAGCGAGCGGGCCAAGTTTGAGCCCAAAATTAGTGAAGTAATTTCCTGCTTCGAGTGTGGACTCGAAGAGCAAGAGAACGATCATTCTTACAACCCCGATAGATGATCGGGTCTTGTCTACTCTGGTGGGCATAGCCAGCTACCTTCGATGCCTAATGACCGAGGAGGATCGGGCAAAGATAAATGAAGTGGGCACGTCAATCCTCTTTAACCTCACAACCCAATTTCCTCTATGGGGTATATACCAGCCGGGTTGCTGCTCGGAGGACCAAACCTGACTGTACCATTTCTCATAAGAGAATAGAAAACCACAAGAAAGATTTAGTCGGGATATACCTGCCCTCCGAACTGGACGTGAGGGTCTCCCCTCATCTAGCTCTCTATAGGGGAATCTCCACTTACTGCTTCCCCTAATATCCTCTCTTTACCATATCATGGGGGTCTATAGGAGATCCCAGAGGCTCGCTTTCTATTTTAGTATAACGGAGTCTCAGTAAACCGTTATAAAGCCCACTCTCTAGAACATCAAGCTTTCACAGACTCATCTCGCCGGCGAAATTCTGTTATCTATCCTACCTCTTATGATCCCTAAGCAAACCAAGCTTCCTTAGCGTACTGAGCCTACCTATTCAAGAGGCGAGGCACAACAAGCGCTGAACCGGGTAAGGCGTCAACCCTTTGTACCCCTTTGTGAATCTCACTTTGGTTTTTGATATGCTCTACTAACTTCATTGTCTTTCAGGCTTCAGTTCTTTACCATTGAAGCTTCCTCTAGTAACGCTTAGAGATTAGCCAACTCGAGTTCGAGCTTAAAGAATAGGTTCGAAAGAAGGACATGCACAGGGATCTTAGTGAGCAGCAGAACGAGGCCCTCAAAGACCTCCTTATTCTCCAGGATGAGCTGGAAAGAGCTTAGAAGGAGGCCTCAACCCTGAAGCGGGAACATGCCAACCTGGTTGAGGAGGTAAAGATCTTTAAGGCTAAAAACGAGCAGCTAGTCGTGGTGACTAACAACACAATTTGCAGGTCCAAAAGAGATCCATGCCCGAGGTTTTGACCTATCGTCAAGATTGAAAGCAAGGAGGCTAGAGGCTTAGGCAAAGGAGCTCTACAAGCCTGAGGGTCCCGAAGGCTCCGAGGAATCCAACGGTTAGGGCGATGAGTCGGGTCCCGGTGAAGACCAGGCGTAGATGCCTTAGTATTTTTTCAATTTTTCCTCATGTAATTTTTTTGTGTTTATTTTGAGGCCGTTCTATCGTTCCTTTGTAAATATATTTTGGAGTATACAAAAAATTTCCCCTTTCTTGAAATACCGTGTTTTTACTTTTCCAGCATCTACTTACAATCTCTATTTGCGCATTGTTTTTAATGCCTTAGCATAAAATCAGATGTAGTTCTGGAGCATCCATTTTTTGAAAGTTCGAACGGAGCTCGAATTCAATGCAACTTTGGTTTGCTCGTGGCTTCGAATCCTCAGTGAGACCGAAGGTTTTTAAGATGTATAAGTGTTTTTAGACGATGTTTTTTCCGAGGGTAACCTTTTAGTAGGTTTCGATTTATCGTAAGGGCCTTACTTTCTAATTATGGACTTCGAATGTCTTCGAGCTGATTTTCGGGTGGTCGTAGCCTCTTATATTCGGGCATCGCCTAGTGGGTTTGGTGCCTCCGGGATTTGGTAGCTGGGGTAGTCTGATTTTTCACGGGCGATAGTCCCTGAGTAGGGGTAGCCCATGGGCTTTACAGTCCCCGAGAAGGTGTAGCCCGTGGGCTTTAGGATCTAGGATCAAGGAAGCAAAATACGTAGTAACAAAGTGTAAGGGAAGCAGAAAGTTCTTTCATTGTTTAATATGTAAGGTACATGGTCGAAGGCGCATAAAAATTGTGTCGTGGCTAGAGTGGACTATGTGGGCACAATTCTCATGACCGTTTGATCCTCAATGAATCCTAACCACTAAGCCTTAACTTTTAGCACATAAAATTTTCTTTTCCCCTTTCTAAAGATCTTAACCCCGGGGTAATGGCCCTCAGTATTTGATGTCGAACTCGTGAAGGCTCGGATACTGTTGATCTGATGCCAACGACCATCGATTCTGATTCAAAACCAGTCTTCAAATAAAAAGTAACAAGCTTTACTTGTTACCTCGTTAAAAACCTTGTCGAAAAACCCACTTTGGGACAAAACTGGTTCAAGGGAAAAAGAGAACAACACATGCTTTCAGACCTAATAGCTACATCCATCCTTAACGGATTACCTGCATATGTTAGTCCATTTTATAACATGATTAAAAAGTAATTGAGTTTGTACCTTAGCTGTAGTACTGCTTTAAGTATGTCACGTTCCAATTGTATGGTAGTTGGACGTTGTTTCATGCTTCGAGTTTACATGAGCCTTTGCTAGTTATTCCGTCAACTTGATATGGTCCTTCCCAATTCGGGCCCAATTTCCCTTTATTCGGGGTTCCTGGTGTATAGTGTTAATTTTCTCAACACTAAGTCCCCGACTTGAAAGTGTCGAAGGCTGGTTTTTCTGTTGTAATACCATTTTATTCGCTGCTTTTGGGCGGCCCCCTTGGTTCCTTTTGTCCAATAGTTCCAGGCTCATGATAATAGCCTTAGGGTTTGTCTCTTCGGTCGCATACTGGAACTTGAGGCTCGGTTCTCCCACCTCGACTAGTATTAAGGCTTCGGCTTTGTAGGCCAGAGAAAATGGGGTGGCCCTAATGCTTGATTTCGAAGTCGTATCGTATGCCCACAGGACTTCAGGTAGGATCTCCTTTCATTTCCCTTTCGAACTAGTCAACCTCTTTTTCAGGTTTTGAAGTATAGTCTTGTTTGTTGATTCCGCCTGCCCGTTACCACTAAGATGATAAGGCGTCAATAGTATCTTCTTGATCTTGTGATCTTCGAAAAACTTACTTACCTTGCTACCGACGAATTATTTTTTGTTGTCGCAAACAATCTCGGCTGGTATCCCAAATTGACATATTATGTGGTCCTAGATGAATTTAATGACTCCTTTCTCTCGTACCTTTTGAATGTTTGGTCCTCAACCCATTTGAAAAGATAATTAGTCATGAATAGTATGAATTGAGCTTTACCGGGTGCCTATAGCAAGGGACCGACGATGTCCATTACCCACTTCATAAATAGCCATGGTGGCAGAATCGAGTGGAGCATTTCTCCCGATTGATGGATCATCGGGTTGTGTTTTTGGCACTCATCGCATTTTTGTATGAAATCCTTTGCATCCTTCTCTATTTTAATCCAGTAGTAGCCGGCCCTAATCAGTTTCTAAACCAAGGATTCTTCCCCCGAATGGTTCCCGCAAAAGCCTTCGTGAACTTCTCTCAAGGCATATTCGGTCTCTCCCGGTCCTAAACATCTAACTAGTGGGCCAAAGAAGGTTATCCTAAACAATGCCCCTTAGACCAAGATAAATCTGGCAGCTTTGGCGCTCATGGCTCTCGATTGTGTGGCATCCGAAGGCAATTTTCATGTCTTTAAGTAGTTTATATATTTGTTTTTCCAATCACATATTAAACTTTTTGAGTTCAGTTCGGCATGGACTTCTTCTATCACCAAGTTCATTAGTTGCACTACTGTTCTCGAACTGAATTCGTCAGAATCGACCGACTACCCCAAGTTAGCCAGTGCATCTGCCTAACTGTTTTGATCTCGAGGTACATGCTGCAAGGTCTTTTCCTTGAATTGATGTAGGGTTACTTGTAATTTGTCCATGTACCTTCGCATCCGTTCTTCTTTTACTTCGAACGTTCTGCTAACCTGGTTTACTAGCACCCGACCACACTTGCCGAGCACCAACGTACATTTCATCTAACCTTCATTATTATCTTTTAAGGATGACGAGATCAATATAAATGGTAGACCTAGATCATGGACAACCAGCAATAAAATATGATGGCATGCATATACATAGCAGGGGATGACCAGACAATCAAGAAACTACATATAAGGTATGAGCTACCACGCTACTATGAAAGACTATACAACAAAAACTAGCCGACAAGGCATACCAAACTATACATGAGCCGACACCTGTCTATGAGCCTCTAAAAGAACATAAGTGTTGCAACATAGCCGGAACAGGGCCCCGACATACCCATAATGTCTATAACAAAAATTGCATACCAAGACCAAGGCAAGTCCGGAGAAGGGATCTCGCCAATCACCGCTGATCTACTGTGGTGGGGGAGCTGTACCTGCCTGTCTATCAGGACCTGCAGCACGACATGCAGCGTCCACAAATAAAAGGACGTCAGTACGAATAAAGTACTGAGTATGTAAGGCAAGGAACCATAAATACGATCAGTAATGTAAGCAAGGATAGAGAATATACAACCTGTAATATCTTAGTACCTCTGAGGGCTACTTACATGAAATGCATGATACATATGTATAAATATATAAACCTTTAAAGAATTCTCCTCTGTGGGCATCATTATCATCATATCGTACCCGGCCATAATAGGCTCGGTAGAATCGTACCCGGCCACGTGGAGCTCGGTAAAACCCAACTGATTAGTGGTTGCACAATAGGTGCCGTACCCGGCCAACTATAGCGTGGCTCGGTAGAGTAAAATAGATACATATATATAATGCATGCTCGACTCATGGAATCACATTCTAAACCTTTCGGAGTGACGTAAGGTCGGTATCCTCTGTACACGTTATTAGGACTAACTCTTCACTATGAACCTTATAAGAATCAGGAAGTACCAACAACATTGATAACATAAGAATAAGAGAAGCAACATTAACATCAATCGTTCCATAAGAGGGAAAACAATGTAAGTACTGCTAGCTTCTAAGAGTAGAGTATCTTGGAAGATCGTTCATTACATTATGTGCAATCGGAGTCGTGCAAAAGAAGGAAAGGGATAGCCTCACATACCTTGTATATACTGCCCCAATCTCAAGCTATGCAATTGTCAAAACTCCTTAGTCTACAATAAGAGAAACGATACTATCGTTATCATTTAAGCGTCATAACTATTATGTATCAACCACAACCTATTTTACGATGAAACGGACAGCACCTCCCCTATATATATGACCTCACACCATTCAAAACAGTCACCAAACAGCCCAAACATCATCAATAATAAACATATTGAGCCTCCCGAAATAGTCCACACACAGCCTAATCACTCCATACATACGACGACCACCGTAGTCGTGTCAAACAACCTGGAAATGTTACGAATAACTATCAGCCCATAAACCTACATATATATGGTGTTTCTCCACACCCTTCCTCCTCCAAAACTCCACAAGATAGTAGTAAAATACGCAGCCCAACAACAACGCAAAACAGTCCACAAAACAATAACACTACTACCAAACCTTTCGATATATATCTCACAAGTTCTAGCTTCAATGGCTTAGCCGCAACTTGGATAATCTTAAATACATATAGAGTAAGAGGTTCCTTACCTTTATACAGAAAGAACAACTCCAATTTGACCTTAAATTTCCAAGAAATATCCCTCCAATGCTGCCACAACAACAAAAAAATGAAACTAGCGATCAATTAGTGTTTTTCGGCACTAGAATCACTTTAGAAGGCTTGAAATCACCTAGGATTAATATTAAGAACATTAGGGAGTATTTACAGAACATATACCCTTTAAAACAACCTCCCACACGAGTTGGAACGACACAAAAATGAGCAACAACAAGAAGAACAAGAGACTTACTAGCGCCACGGAATTCCCGACACTTGATTTGTGTTGTTTGCCCTTTTTTGGGTCTTGAATCTTGAGAGAACCTTGAGAGGATGTTCCTAGGGTTCTAAGGTCTGAAAATAGTGAAAATAAATGACTAAAAACGGGTTGTAGTCATCCTATATAGGTCCAAATATCTTAAACCGACTTAGTGGGCCCCATAGAGAGGTGCTTGGCGCAGTCTCGCGAAAACGCGAATATCTCTCTACTCCGAGATCGTATCGATGAACGGTTTAATGCGTTGGAAACTAGACTCATAGATATTTAATTTGGTGGGTAGATCACCCCGTAATTCCTTGTAAATTATGAGAAAAGATTAGAAACATTTGACCTAATGTTTAAGTAAAATTATGAACCTAAGTTGCGACAACTTTTGTCGACTTTTGTTTCATCACTCGTTTGACTTCAAGACTTATGATACGGATATTATATGATTAAAATAACTTAATAAATGACCTCTTGAGTGTATTAAGCACCGCTAGATTACCTGAAAATACGAGTTACAACATCCTTGATTCGTTTAACTTCTAATATTGGTTAATCACCCTTATACACTCTTGTATCACTTAAGACCAATAGGATTGACTTCTTATCATCTCAAAGATAATTCCTTCTTGGATTTATGTTAAATAATATATGGCATGAACTAACACATGTGGATATGGGTTGTAACACCCCCCCCCTTAGGAACATTCGTCCTCGAATGTAAGGGTTTATGGGGAGTTTAAATCATCGTGGATTCCAATGGAAATTTCCGATCAATTTTCCCCTATAAAATGGTCACTAGCAAAACTTGCAAGTACTTAGATTCGATCACCTCAGACCCAAGTCTTTTAGCCAATTCTAGACCTACAATCATGTCCTCATAAGCGGCCTCGTTGTTAATCAATTTCACAATTCTAATAGATTGCCTAATTACATTGTAGGTGGTTTTAATACTATACCGAGCCTGAACCCCTTCGCGTTTGAGACACCATCCGTGAAAAGGGTCCAGATTCCCAAAGTGGTCCCCGAGGTTATCAGTAATTCCCTTTCAACTTTCGATAATAAGGTCGGCGTAAAGTTGGCCATAAATTCTGCCAAAATCTGAGATTTATGGCAGTTCAGGGTTGATACTCGATATCGTACCCGCTAATTTTCACGGTCCATTTGGCCAATCGACCCGATAGCTCGGGCTTGTACATGTTATCCCTTAGCGGGTAAGAAGTCACGACATATATGGGGTGTCATTGAAAGTATGGCTTTAGCTTCCTGGAGGCGCATAGCAAAGCGAGCGCCAATTTTTCCAGGTAAGGATACCTTTATTCGGCCTCACCTAGAGTTCTACTGACATAGTAAATAGGAAATTGTCTACCTTCTTCCTCTTAGTCTCCCGGACTAAGAATCTACTTACCACCACCTCGAAAAAGTAGAGGTACAACTGTTCGTTTGTCTTCGGAGTGTGCAACAGGGGTGGACTCGATAGGTATCGTTTGAGTTCTTCCAAATTTTGCTAGCATTTTGAGGTTTAGGAAAAGTTATTCTTCTTCTTTAATAGTGAGAAGAATCGATGGCTTTTGTCTGAGGACCTCGAGATGAATCGGCCTAAGGCAGTTATACGCTCGGTCAGTCTTTGAATGATGTTGGCGTTGTCCACCATGGTGATGTCCATTATGGACTTTATTTTATCGGGGTTGTTCTCGATTCCCCGATTGGATACCATGAACCCTATGAATTTACCCAATCTGACCCCAACACGCATTTCTCCAAGTTTAGTTTATGTTGTATTTCTTTAGTATGTCGAAGGTCTCCTGCAAATGTTTCAAATGGTCCTCTGCTCGCAGGGACTTGACCAACATATTGTCAATATAAACTTCCATTAATTTTCCTATTTTTTCTTCAATAATCCGGTTTACTAGGCGTTGGTAGGTGGCACCGATGTTCTTTAATCCAAATGGTATTACGTTATAACAGTAGGTGTTGAATTTGGTGATGAAAGAAGTCTTTCTTGTCGTCCGGGTCCATCCGAATTTGGTTGTACCCGGAATATGCGTCGAGAAAACTGAGCATCTCGTGCTCGACCGTTGCGTCAATCATTCAACCGATGTTAGGCAAATGGAAAGAATCCTTGGTGCATACTTTGTTTAGGTATTTGTAATCTATATACATTCATAGCTTATTCCCCTTTTAGGCACTACCACTACGTTAGCTAACCAGTCCAATTATTTAACTTCCCGGATGGATCCTATTTTAAGAAGTTTGGAAACCTCATCATTGATGAATGCGTGTTTAACCTTGGACTGCGGCCTCCTCTTTTGCTTGACTGGATGGAACTTCGAGTCCAAACTCAGCTTATGAGTCATTACCTCTGGTGGGATCCCTGCCATGTCGAGATGGGGCCAAGCAAAACAGTCTAAGTTAGTTTTAAAAAAATTAATGAGTTTTTCCCTGAGCTCGAGGGGTTAACCCTGTTCCCAGGTATACATTTATCCGGTAGGTATTCGATTAATATGACTTGCTCCAACTCTTCAATGGTCAATTTGGTGGCGTCGGCGTCATCAGGAGCTATGAATGATCTCGAGACACCATAATCGTCCTCCTTGTCTGCTCCTCGTCCCTTCGATTTGGCCAAGGCCGGCATCAGTGATTGCTATTTAATTTCCTCCTTTCTAGTCAGCTCCACATTCCTTGATATCAAAACCGCAGGTACAGGATTACCTCATCTACAACGAACATCTTGTTTGCGGCTGGTTGTTTACCGTATACTATCTTGACTCCCCCCCATAGGGAATTTCAATGTTTGGTGCAAGGTCGAGGGTACCGCCCTCATGTTGTGAACCCATGGCCTTCCTAATAGGGCATTGTACCTTATGTCCCCCTCGATCACGTAGAACTTTTTTTCTTGGATTGTCCCGGCAGTGTTCACTAGCAAGGTTATTTCCCCTTTAGTAGTCTTATATGTCATGGTAAATCCGCTCAACACCTGGACCGCTGGCACGATTTGGTCCTGTAACCCTAATTGCTCTATGACTCTCGATCTAATGATGTTGGCCGAGATACCTAGATCCATCAACTTACGTTTAACTCAAAATTTATTGATAAGTACGGATATTAATAGTACATCATTGTTCGGTTGTACGATGTCATCGATGTGAGCACGTGATTTTTGCCCTATATGAGAATTACTCCCAAAAATTCAAAATAAAACAATTTTCCTTTGTGTGCAATTTTGAGGATTTCGTGGCATTTTTGATAATTATTTGTATTTATCCATGCATGTTTATTTGTTAAAATAATAAAAAATACAAAAATATGTCGCATTTGCATTTAGGATTTAATTCTACAATTATGAGTAATTAAGTTTGTTTTACAAGAATGAAAATTACAAAAATAGGCATCTTTTGCATTTTTAGCCTTTAATGTCCAAATTGTGTGATTGTATTTTAATTGTCATTTCATTTTATATGATAATTGTTGCTAGGAATTAATTAGTACTTTTAATAAGTTAATTTAGTTTGTAACTTAATTTAGAATTTTAGTTTTAGAAAGTAAAAGAAAAGAAGCAATAAAAGAGGAAGAAAATCGGATTGGGCCACCTTCTAATTTAAATCAACCATGTCCCAAACCAAATAAACTCCTACCGGGTCGACCCGACCCGGTCCGTCCCATAACCCCAAGCAAACACCCCCCACCCTTTCTTCCATTTGGACATTTTTTTTGAAAAAAAAACCCTAAAAAAAGAAAACCTAAAGCTACCCCCCCTCTCTTCTTCTTCTTCTCCAAAACCACCCCCCTTCACCTTCTCCAGCCGAGCTCGAGCTCGAGCTCAACCATGGCTGCCCTTCCCCCCGCCTCTTCTCCTTCAACACACACACACGCACGAGCAGCCCCGCGACCATCCTTCATCTTCTTCGTCTTCGACAACTCTAGTCGAGCTCGAGCCCGTCAATGGAGACCCTTTCACCTTCTTCTGCTTCGTTTTCACGTCGCCATGGATGCAGCAGCTGCCCCGTCGTCCATCTTCCTCAGCTGAACGACCAGCCATGAACGACCCCCCTCCTGCTTCGTCTTCCAGCCGTGAACAACACACACAGCGCCACCAATACACCACCCAAATCCGCCATCATTTCTGCTACGTGAAGCAGCCCAACGACCACGACAGCCTCCAGCCATCAACGGACTACCCAGCGCCGCCACTGTTGCGTGCAGCTTCACCACCTGCTTCATCTCCTCGTCGTCAACCTCCCGTCTCCGTCGCCCAGCCTGCTGCCCACATTGTTGCTGCTGCTTCGTCTAGTTTCTGCCCCTTCGACACATCTGCTCCTCACGCCAGCAGCAATCCGGCGAACTCGTGGTCGTCTTCGTCATCCGGTTCATGGTCGTCTTCGTCATCCGGTTCGTGGTCATCTTCGTCGTCTAGTTTCGTCGCCTAAAATCAACCGGAAAATATACAAAATTTCCGGGCAGATTCGAGTTGTTTTGGTTTCAAAGTTTCCGGGCAGATTAGTTTCCATTTGAGTTCGTCGTTGTTCCGATTCGGTTAGTTGGTTTAAGTTTCATTTCTGTCCGTATTTTGCTTGATATTCTCGGATCCGAAATCAGTGTATGTTTGTTTCTTTCTTGTTCGTGGTTTATCGTTTCTTGATTATTTCTTCAGTTTATTTTTATTCATTTAAAAGAATTTAGTTTTAATATAGAAGTGTGTTAGTTTGATAACTTGAATCCTTCATCTTGGTTGCAATATAGTTAGATTTAGTTTGAGGTTCAATTGATTATTGAGTTTAGTGATTTGAATCTGTTTATTTATTCCATTTAAGTTTAATTGGAATTTGAACTCAGTGATTTGAATATACTTGTTTGTTGTTGTTGAATCTGAAGGTAGGTTTGTTGTTTAAAAATTTGTCCAATCAAAATAATTCCAGTTGTTTCTTTGTTGTTCATCATTTAGTTTGAATTTGTTGATTGAATTTGATTAAGAATTGGTTATAGCTGCTATATTTTGGTTAATTGATTAGGTGAATTGGTTATAGCTGGTAATTTGATTTTAGTTCTTAGATAATTTTTGAAGTTTGAACAAATTTTTTGAATCAGGGCAGTAACAGTAGTTTTATGGGTAATACGGGAATTAACCAATTGCAAATTTATTTAATTTAAGTGCTTTATCCACTAAGCTCTAATAATAGTAAAATATTATAGTGGGGAACAAGACATATGGTAGTGAGAATCTAATATATTTATTTAAGTGGTAGTGGGGAACAAGACATAATGATGTAAAGTAAAAATGAGAGGGGTTAATAACGAGGTATTCTTTGACCAATGAAAAAGAGGGGGAACCGTGGGGTCCGTGTTGACTGCTTTTACTTAATTAAAAATCAGAAATAGTATAAGTAATAATAAAAGTTAAAAGGTACACATAGTAGAAGAATATTGGGCTGAAAAGTAAAAGAGGTAAAAAGGGGTAGTAATAATAGTTTAAAAAAGTAAAAAGGAAATAGGTAAAAAGAAAAGGGGGAGTCTTGCTTTGGATATAAAAGAGGACTCATTTGACACTTAAAAGGGGACTGAATTTGGAGATAGAAATTTCAGAACTAAAGAGGAGATAAAAGCAGACTTTTAATCTTGAGAGTTGAGGATTGAGAGAAAAGGACTGATTTTTTTTTTCCAGAAATCATAGAGAGTCAGTAGTTTGAAAGTGTTCTACTTCGAGTCTTAAAGAAAAGAAAATCAGAATTATCCCATTGCCTCTTTTTTTTGGGTTCATTATGTCCTGCCTTTGAGAGTTATTGGAATTCCTGGGTCTTCGCTTGGTTTTTCCTAAGTCTGGTTGGTTTTTGGGTTACTGCTCCACCGGTTTTCCAACTTTGTTTTTGGACTATTGCATTACTGCTACTGGTTGTTTGTTGTTGCTGCGTTGTTCCTACTGCTGCTGATCCTATTCTTCCTTTCCTTGTATTCAAATACCAGGTACACTACTCTGAATCATTTTGACATATGCATTGAAGCTGAAATGAAATGGCCAGAAGATTTATGCTTCTAATTATAGAATATTCGTATTTTTTTAGTTAGATATTCATTATGTGTTTCATGTTATATGAATGGTAGAAGTATGTATAATGTGAAGCGTTAAATTGCGGAACTATTGGATGAGTGTTGGTATGAACACCATAAGTATTAGTTTCGGCTTTGTTAAATTTTTAGTTTGAAATCGCATTCAAATCAAATTGGTAAATAGTCAATATGGGAAATCGATTTAATTTGGGGGGAAAGGTTAGTAAAATCTAGATTTGAATTTGCAAATATTGGAATAGAAGCAATTTGAGGTTTTCTTTTTTTTAATCTTTGAATCTTGTTAGTAACGAAGATCCGCAAATATTAGGCAAGTATAATAGGCCAATATATCGTAGAATCAGCAGGCTTGATGCTTTTAATGTGTGATTCAACGTAGTAAGGCTAAAAACATTAATCTATTAGGTGCGAGTTTGGGCAAGATGAGTCAACGTTTAAGTTTAATAAACTTTCTAATAAGCTTTAGTAATTATGGTTAAATCTAGTTTTAAATGGTTGTGAATAATTAATCCCAATAGGTTTTTTTATATAACAATGCGAGCTTTAATCTAGCTATAATTGATTTCTTTTGAATATTAGTTGTCGAATTTCGTAGTTTATTTACAATTTCGAATTCTTTTCTTTTTTTTTTTAGTAAAATTCATTTCCATTAATATTTGTCTTAATCTAGCAATTAGTATGTTACGTTTTCTTATTTTTCTTAAGCTCGTAATTAATTAGGATTTTTTTTCTTTATTTTAGAGACTAATTTAAATAGAAATGTAGTCACTTTAGGATATCCTTAAAATAAAGGAGACGTGCCTCGCCACAGTAAATCACAAATTGCGGGGCCCTCAATAAAAGGATTCAATAACCGGATAGACTTTGGAGTTGGCCGTCTAGTGATTTTCACGGTCTCTTCCCAAAATAACGATACGATAGTCTCTTTAGGACGCGCCTTAATTAATCTTACCTTCCTAAACTCGGGTGTGCATTTATGTGACCTAAATCTAAATCTCAACGGAGTCGAAATGTGTCATAACCACGGGTACATTGACTGTGACGTGGTTCGAGATACGTTTTCACAACGTTGCAATTCTCCGTAAAATACTAACAATGATAATAAAATTGATAAAAGCGGTTCAAAGTTAAAATTTGCATATAAGTTCTTAATTATTAAAAATTAGATAAATAAGCCGAATATAACAGTTGAGTGACCGTGCTAGAACCACGGAACTCGGGAATGCCTAACACCTTCTCCCGGGTTAACAGAATTCCTTATCCGGATTTCTGGTTCGCGGACTGTTAAACAGAGTCAATCTTTTCCTCGATTCGGGATTCGACCGGTGACTTGGGACACCATAAATCTCCCAAGTGGCGACTCTGAATTAAATAAATAAATCCCGTTTCGATTGTCCTTTAATTGGAAAAAACTCCATTCCGCGCCCCTTCACGACGGCGCGGGCGAAAAAGGAGGTGTGACAATCGGTATCTTCATCACTGAATGAAATGGCTCCTTCCAAAACATAATTTTGGGTGCATTTTTCCCTCGTGATGGATACTTTAGTGCGTTTTTCCCTCGTGATGGATACTTTAGTGCGTTTGATCATTGGCCCTTTGGGGACGTCTACTCCTCCGATTATCATGTTGATTACGTGCTAAGGTTCCTCTTGTTCGACCTATTTGTTGGTATCCCTATTCCTGAAGTGGTATTTAGCTCTATCACTCAAGAATTCTCGGAGGTGCCCGTTGTTGAATAACTGGGCAACTTCTTCTCTCGATTGTCAGCAGTCCTCGGTCCTATGACCATGGGTGCTGTGGTACATACACATCAAGTTGGGATTCCCTTGGGAAGGGTTGGACTGTATTGGTCAGGGCGACTTGGTCTCTTTGATGCGTCCTATGGACGACACGATGTTGGCGGTGTCCATGTTGAAGTTGTATTCCTAAAATCTTGGTGCTTCTCTACTCCCAAGCAGCCTATCGAACCCATTTTTGCTCATTAGGCCTCGGCCATCGAGCCACTGATCGCTTCACTTCTCGTTTCTTGTGGAATAATGCCCGAATCGATTTCCTCTTCAGTCCGCTCTATATGGCTGATACAGATCTCGGGCCGGTCTTGGCTTTTGATAAATAGCTATCTTAGATATGTTATCAAACCTGATAGGGTAAACAGATCCGGAAGGGGCCCCGAGTTGATCGTCCTCGACCCTAATCTTCGATTGATACCTGTTATGGACGTCGGTCCATTTTATTGCCGATTTCTCCACCAAATTTTGTTTCAACTGATGAGAGGCCAAGGAACTTCGGAGGTTGAGCCCTTGAGTGAATGCCTGAATGGACCAATCATCCACAACCGATTGCAGGTCCATCCGTTCCATCTGGAATCTTGACACATACTCCCTAAGCGTCTCGTTATCCCTTTGTTTGACCTTGAAGAGGTCTACCTTCCTGGTCTCGACCTTGATGGCACCGGCATGGGCTTTTACGAAAGCATCTACAAGCATATCATTGCTAGATCTACAAACATCTACAAGTTTCTCCAAATTTCTTTAGTAACACCGAAGTTTCGATCTCATCATCCTCCAAATCAATTCCCTTGATCGCGCATATGTAGGAGGTCATATGTTCGTTTGGATCCGTGGTCCCATTGTATTTGGGGATGTCGGGCATGCGAAACCTCTTTGGGATCGATTTTGGTGCCGCACTTGGAGGAAAAGGCTTATGGATAATTTTTTTGGAGTCCAGTCCCTTTAATATCAGGGGTGCTTCCGGGATTTGATCGACCCTGGGATTGTATGTTTCCATCTTCTTTTTATTAGCCTCAATTTTCTTCTCACCTGACTCTACCCACTTCATTAATGCTTCAAGTGTTTTCAATATCTCGGGATTGACCTCGGGCTCGGCTTCATCAGATCTCTCGGTGATTTGTTCGTTTCGTTGGGTGCTTTCCTGGAATATTTTGGGATCGACCCTATTGGGGGCGTGGCTTTGATTCTATAGCTGCGATATTGCCTCCTATTGAGCCTGCAATATTTCGAAGATTAGCCGTAAGCTTACCCCATCACTTTCGACTTCGAGCACTTCTTGAGCTGTTGGTCGGGGTCCCCCACGAACGCTGTTATCGGGATCAGTTGGCAAATTGATATCGATGGCCACCTATGTTTTAGCATCGACTGGATCAGCAACTAGGTCACTGTTGGGATCAGTAGGGGCACCTCGTTGCTAGGCACCAAATTATTATTTTCGCCTCAATGGCTAGACTCAGCGTCAATGTTCAAGTGAGCAGACTGAGAATTCAACATTTTTTGAGTTGACCTGAACTTAATACTTTAAAGAACAAGCGTAAAATAGGGTGTGCTATGGAGATTCGTATCAAATCACCACTATTATCCTTAGCCCCACGATGGGTGCCAAACTATTTACCCTTAAATGGAAGAACAATTAAATTTGTACGCGGTTGTAAGGATATGTGGTTTGATTCAACACAAATAATTAAGAATATTAGATAAACGAATTAAAAATAAATGATCAAACCAGTTAATTATAATGTTATGGCCTAGCCCGAACCTAGGTTAAATAGTAACCTTGTCCTCGATTGGACCCTTAGCTCGAGCCAGTTGCGAATGAAGAACAGAACAATTAAATAAGAACTTTAACCGTAGCAGAAAAATGAACTTGAGTTGCTTTGTTTTGCGTCTTACCATATGTGTTACAAAATAAAAACTTTTCCTTTATATAGTAGGAGAGTTTCATCCCTGGTAGACGTCTAAAAAGGGTCAAAATTATCCTTTCTTGTTGATTACTGATCCGTAACTGACATCGAGCGAGATCTGCGCTGTGATATCATGTTAGATGTGAATATCACGGCCCTCTGTCCGTCGTATGTAACCGTTTATCGTATTTTTCGAGGTCTTAAAACTCGTTCTGAGTCTAGGGCACGTCACTTTATCGTGCCCGATGATGAGCACACCGTTCACCTTTCATGGTTCTCGATACGAAGGGCAGCCTCGATTTCAATCTCGTGCGTCCATGATCTTCTTCCGTTTTCTTCAACATGAAATCGGGGTATTGTCACACCTCCTTTTTGCGCGCCCGGCCCCGAAGGATAAATGCGCGAGGGGAGTTTTTCCAATTTAAGTGACAATATTCGAAATGAGATTATTTATTTAATTCAGAGTCGCCACTTGGGAAAGGTTTGGCTTTTGGTGTCCCAAGTCACCGGTTTATCTTGAATCCCAAATCGAGGAAATTTTCGACTTTTCCAAATGAAGTCTGCGAACCAGAAATTCTAAGTAAGGAATTCTGTTGACCCGAGGGAAGGTGTTAGGCACCCTCGAATCTCGTGGTTCTAGCACGGTCGCTTAAATTGTTATAATGGCAAAATATCGAATTTAAATACATGTTGTGACTTATGTGCTTTTATTAAGTTTAAAACCGCTTTTATTATTATCATTTATTTTTATAGAATTGTAACGTCGCGAAAATGCATCTCGAACCACGTCACAATCAATGTACCCGTAGTTGTTAACACATTTCGACTCCGTTGAGATTTGAATTTGGGTCACATAAATGCGCACCCGAATTTAAGAATGTGATTTAATTAAATCGCGCCTAAAAAGTCTAACGCGTTATTATCTTTGGGGAAGGCAGTGGAATTCACTAAACAATCCATCCCAAATTCTAAGTATTTATTATGGTTAATCATTGAGGGCCCCGCAATTTGCATTTTTTATTTAGCGAGGCTCGTCTCATTATTTTAGAAGGGGATATCCTAAAGTGACTACATTTCTATTGTGTTTGTCTCTAATAAAATGAAAGAAAGAGGATTACATACTTGACCAACTTCGGATCCTTATTTGACTATCTGATTTTATGAGGCGTGATTTATTTTGTGCTTTATTTCATGGATGAATATGTTGTTAATTGGTCAGGGGGAATTAATATGCAAGATCAATATAACTACTAAAAGCTTATAATAAATGTTCTTCGGATCCGAGTTGAAACCTGCTTATTTAAACCAAGTCAATAGAATTATCCTATCGAAAACTATTGCTAATAGAGTTTGAACAGGATCATGTGAACTACCTACAAAGATTCAATAACATCTAACATCATATCTGGCAAGATTAAAGGCATTCTATTCTATACATACAGAATATTAGTTGAAAGGTTACCTAATTATCTGTGTGCCAAAACACTCATACATGCCTTATCAGACAATCCATTAAGCAAACGAAATCACAATTTAGGGTGAACTGAGCTGCGATCAAGTACAAGGCTACCTAATATGCTTCTTTTGTTGAATCACAAACTAAACGAATTACATAAATCTAATAGTATTCATAAAAAAACTGTAATTGCAGCAAGCGAATGATTAAACTCCTGCATATCTTTGATTTCATGCTTTCATTGTTACACCAGATGCAAGTCTTAGTATGTACCTGGATATTGGATACAACAGAAGAAGCAAGGGGTCAGTAGAGCAATAGGAGCAATACCAAACAGCAGCAGTAACAGCAGGCAGCAATAGAACAAAATCCCAGTGCAAGAAACCACTAAAGCCAATGGAGGAATGGCAGAATGAAAGCAAATTCCCAGCAGTATAGAATCAGAGATCCAGGCAATCCAATTCCAGGAGAAATAAACAATACAAACCCAAACAATAGACTTAGTCGATACTTGAAAGAAGACAGAACTGATTTGGACAGTTTGAACAAACTAAGAATCGAACAAACAGTAGGAAGAAAGCAGCTTCTGATTTTTGTGATATCCCTCTCCCTATCTCCTTTCTTTTCAAAATCTAATGTCAATCTTCAGTTTTGAAATTATACTGAAGTTATCAAAAGAAATCTTTTACAGTTCTCTCTGTCTGTCTGTGTGTGTTAATATGTATGTATTTCAGCTCTCTCCTCTCCAATCTCTATCTGATGTCTTCTATCTTTTCTTCACAATTCCCTTTGTCTCTCTGTCTATCCGATCCCCCTTTTCTGTGTATATTCCCCCCTTTTTATAAGCCTTAAACTTAGCCCTTTAACAGCCTGTTTAGACCAAAAGAATACCCTCCCATGTGCTGCCCTCTTTTCAGTTCCACTTAGCCATTTAAGTATTAAACCCCCCATGACATTCCCTTGCAGACTTCACTTTTAGTAAGGTTTATTATTTTTTGAAACTAAAGCAAAGTATGGGCAGCAGAATATATTTGACAGCATATGCTGTCAAAACATTTTTAAATCAAAAGCCCTTTATGCAGGAACCAGGCTGTGCACAAATGCACCTGTGGTGCACAAATGCACATGCTGTGCACAAGTGCACATGCCCTCCAATTCAGAACTTTAATCAAAACATGCCTTTTACAAAACACTATAAGTATACAAACTTAGTTCCTAATTGATTCAAACAAATGCTTAGCAGAAGTAAGTCGATTTGTTATTGTTCAGATAGTTAAAACTAATTGACGACATATGTCGACTCGACTATATTAATCATAACAGGTACAATCGTAGCCAAAATCAGACATTTAAAAGCATCAAGCACATGATTTGAATTATACTGACTAAGCAGAATTGCACTCGAGGAATCAGTTCAAATTTGAAGCTTAATTATTCGCACAGTACATACACATATACACATTATCAATAACAAGTAGAAGAAAGAAACAATCAAACACAAAGGCTCGGGCAAGGTGGACAGGATACAGTTAATAAAACTCAAAACAAAAGATTTCACCAAACATGAACAGCTTTTAGAACAATCACACGGATTAAAACAAATAAAGAAAAGAAAACAAACTCACCTTAAAAACCCGTAAAATCAAAAAAAAATCTGAACTTGGATTCGAACAGACCTTCTTAAAGCTGAACGGACTTTAATCGAAGTGTTTCTCAGATGAGAAACTCTTTGATTAAGGTCCATTAGACCTTAATCTCTTTGGCTTGAACAGACACGGAACATGCACGGGGGAAACTAGGGTTCAAAAATTAGATCTGGGATTCGTGTTTCCTTGGTTATATTCGGACCAAACCAAGCATGGTTTGGTCACGAGGGGGGTCTGGGGACTGTCTGGTGTGAAGTTGAGGTCTATTGGTGTAAATCGGGTTCCGACTCGAATCTTCAAATGAAGATTCGAGAAGGTGGGAAGGGATTCGAACTACGTGGTTAACAGATCTGTGTTCCGGACGGCAAGGGGGTTCTATGGTGTTAAGGACGGGGTCACCGGCGTCCGTGCCGCCGGTTTTTATGGTGAAGGATACAGGGGCGGCTCTAGGGTTTGGGGCTCTGTTGAAGACGACGAAGGCTGGGGTTCGGATAGGGGAGGGCAGGGTAAGGTTACAAGCTTATATAGTTAGTGGGTAGGTGGATCTTGGCCGTTGGATGAGATGTGATGAAGGGCCAGGATTCTTCGACTAACAGGGAACGGCATCGTTTCAAGGGTAAAGGGTTTGGGTCGGTCCGGGCGAAAACGGGTCGGGGTCATCAGTGGGTTGTGGGAAGGTGATCTTGGCCGTTGATCAATCTGAGATCAACGGCCCAGATCAAACCAGGTTCAAACGGTGTCGTTTGGAAGTTCTGGGTATCAACTGGTCTGGACCGGGCAGGCCTGGGTTTTGGGCTTAGTCTGTTTGGGCCAATTTATTTAAAATTGGCCCAAGTCTGGAAAGAGATTTTTTTTCTTTTCTTCTTTATTTAAAAAAAACAAACCTAAACAAAATCAAATTAAAATTAAATACACACTTAATACAATTATTTGCACACACATTAAAATATTTCAAAACAGGTAAAATCAAACAAAACAAAATCACGGACGAATATGCCTATTTATGATTTTCTATTTAACAACTGGATTACGGTTCGAATTATGCATGACACACACATTTTTTGTATTTTGTTTTAAATAAAAATAAAAATGGGCAAAAGTCACAAATAATTAACAAAGTGTCGTACTGAAATCCAAAAATTGTACAGCAGGACCAATTATTATTATTATTATTTTTTATTCTTTTGGAGCGATTGTCGCGCAAAACAAAAATCACGTGCTCACAGCTGCCCCTCTTTGTTCGGAAACACGAAGAGTTTTCGTGCAAAGATAAAGTGAGCGTGTATGAGCGCTTTTTGCCTATGGACTACTCCGTATGAAGCATGTTTTTTGAAAGATCTGACCGAATCTTGCTTCAAAGATTTCCTACATATCATGGGCTAAACAGGAATCAGGTCAATGTAGTTCGAGAAGTTTTGGTAGCTGGGACTACCATGGGATTGCAATGCTTGCTGTTACTGTTGTTGCTGTTGTCACTGCTGCGTCACTGACCGCCTTATTACAACCAAAGGAAAATTGGAAACTGAACTAACTACTTATATGCATGTCAACTGCTAGTTACAAGATTCCTATCTATGATTCTTTTGCGACTTGATCTTGGGTCTTAGCTGATTCTGCTTGTAGACTCCAATCTGAATCTTGATGCTTGCGAGTTGCGGCGACTTGTTTAATCTCTGGGATACTGAGTGAGACACGATTGGCAGGGTTCAGGACCTTAATCAAATGTTGGAGTCAATCTGCCTTCCATTTACTCCGATGTCTCGGGACATCTTCTCTCTCTTTTTTTTTCTTTGATTCCGAACTGGGACTCATCTCGTGGGTCATTTCGATCCATGTGGCTCGAGGTTAGACCTGCGGGAGAAAACAAACGAACGAAATTTTCTGCCCCAGTTTCACTAGGAAAAATTCGTTAATTATTCGCCAGGAAGTTCATAAAATTGATGAAGGCAGATAAAAATGTTCAGTTCAGGATTGGAGCCCTAATACCGACTAGCTGGGGAAAGGTTCAGTTTAGGGTTTAAAACCCTAATGCCGAACAAAGGAAAAATTCAGTTTTGGGTTTAAAACCCTAATGCTGACTAAAGGAAAAGTTCAGTTTAGGGTTTAAAACCCTAATGTTGACTAAAGGAAAAATTCAGTTTAGGGTTTAAAACCCTAATGCCGACTAAAGGAAAAATTCAGTTTAGGGTTTAAAACCCTAATGCTGACTGAAAGGAAAAATTCAGTTTAGGGTTTAAAACCCTAATGCTGACTGAAAGGAAAATTCAGTTTAGGGTTTAAAACCCTAATGCTGGCTGAATGGAAAAAGTTCAGTTTAGGGTTTAAAACCCTAAGGCTGATTAAAGGAAAAAGTTTAGTTCAGGGTTTAAAACCCTAATGCTGACTAAAGGAAAGAGTTCAGTTTAGGGTTTAAAACCCTAATGCTGACATGCATGGAAAAAGTTCAGTTTAGGGTTTAAAACCCTAAGGCTGATTAAAGGAAAAAGTTCAGTTCAGGGTTTAAAACCCTAATGCTGATTGCATGGAAAAGCTCAGTTTAGGGTTTAAAACCCTAATGCTGGCTGAATGGAAAAAAGTTCAGTTTAGGGTTTAAAACCCTAATGCTGACTAAAGGAAAAATTCAGTTTAGGGTTTAAAACCCTAATGCTGATTGCATGGAAAAGCTCAGTTTAGGGTTTAAAACCCTAATGCTGGCTGAATGGAAAAAGTTCAGTTTAGGGTTTAAAACCCTAATGCTGATTGCATGGAAAAGCTCAGTTTAGGGTTTAAAACCCTAATGCTTGTTGAATGGGAAAAAGTTCAGTTTAGGGTTTAAACCCCTAATGCTGATTAAAGGAAAAATACAGTTTAGGGTTTAAAACCCTAATGATGATTGCATGGAAAAGCTCAGTTTAGGGTTTAAAACCCTAATGCTGGCTGAAATGGAAAAAGTTCAGTTTAGGGTTTAAAACCCTAATGCTGACTAAAAGGAAAATTCAGTTTAGGGTTTAAAACCCTAATGCTGATTGCATGGAAAAGCTCAGTTTAGGGTTTAAAACCCTAATGCTGGCTGAATGGAAAAAGTTCAGTTTAGGGTTTAAAACCCTAATGCTGATTGCATGGAAAAGCTCAGTTTAGGGTTTAAAACCCTAATGCTGGCTGAATGGAAAAAGTTCAGTTTAGGGTTTAAAACCCTAATGCTGACTAAAATGGAAAAAGTTCAGTTTAGGGTTTAAAACCCTAATGCTGACTAAAAGGAAAATTCAGTTTAGGGTTTAAAACCCTAATGCTGATTGCATGGAAAAGCTCAGTTTAGGGTTTAAAACCCTAATGCTGGCTGAATGGAAAAGCTCAGTTTAGGGTTTAAAACCCTAATGCTGGCTAAAATGGAAAAAGTTCAGTTTAGGGTTTAAAACCCTAATGCTGACTAAAGGGAAAATTCAGTTTAGGGTTTAAAACCCTAATGCTGATTGCATGGAAAAGCTCAGTTTAGGGTTTAAAACCCTAATGCTGGCTGAATGGAAAAGCTCAGTTTAGGGTTTAAAACCCTAATGCTGACTAAAATGGAAAAAGTTCAGTTTAGGGTTTAAAACCCTAATGCTGACTAAAGGGAAAATTCAGTTTAGGGTTTTATAACCCTAATGCTGATTGCATGGAAAAGCTCAGTTTAGGGTTTTAAAACCCTAATGTTGACTAAAGGGAAAATTCAGTTTAGGGTTTTAAAACCCTAATGCTGATTGCATGGAAAAGCTCAGTTTAGGGTTTAAAAACCCTGATGTTGGCTAGAGGAAAAAATTTAGTTTAGGGTTTAAAACCCTAATGCTAACTAGCTGGGGGCAAAATTCGAGAACAAACAACTGATCTTTTTTTTTGAATTTTCTTGTTTTAGTAAAAACAAAAGAGAGTTTCGCGGAAACTTACCTTTCGAGTGAGTTCCTTATTGCCAAGATATTTCTTGTACCCATGTACCTTCTCCTTTGGGCGACACCTGCCTCTTGCACGGTTGTCTTGGATTAAACCTGTTTCAACTTTTCAGACAAAGAACATTTGTTAGTTCGGAAATGACGGTCGGTTTGGTGACCTTGATCGTTCCCGGTTGCTTTGTTGCGTCTTCATTTATGTTGCGAAGTCCCGCCATTGATTTGATTCATATGTCTAAACCCTTTAGACCGCTCAAGCTTGCATTTCCAGGTTCTGTGATGATTTGCCTCGTAAGGCCCCCTTTTTTTTCTCTTTTTTTTGTGTGTCCCGTTTTGCTTGGAGGTTCTCAACGGGGATTTTATTGGGGGTATTCTGTACAAAAGGAAGTCCTATGGGGGAATATTTACAAAGTGTATTCTTTGTGTGGATCTTGGTACAATGGGGCATGCTGGGTAGTTGTTTCGCAGTGGGCTTGCTAGGCTTGGTTGGGGTAAGATCTTCGGGGAATTTTTACAAAGGGACTCGTTGGGGTGTGCTGGGGAAATTCCAACGGGGATTTTTTTTTTTTTTAATATTGGGGAGACTCTGTGGGGGATTGTACAAAGGGAGACTCTGTGGGGATTCGTCCGAAGGCGAACTTGCTGGGGGAAATTTCTCTTTTTCCTCTTTACTTTGAACGCCATCAAACATCATGATTCATCAGGCTTGGACAAACGTACCAACGAAACGAGGCGTTTTCCTTCATGAAACGGAATTCCGTGCAACCAAACCTTCCACCTGTCCTTTCCGATACATCTAGAACTTGGGCTTAAACAAAAAGAGATTCGAAGAAAAAACAAAGAAAAGATAAAACGGATTTCAGAAAGGAGTGCCCCCTTCGGGACGAGAAAGACTTATCTGAGGAAGATAATGCTGGCTTTAAATGACATGACATGCTCTTTGGACTGGACGCCTGACCTTCCATGAACTTGCGTTTCCCTGAACCAGAACGGATTTGTGATTCCAAACTGGTGGAACTTTGCCGAGACCTCTTTGGGGTGGAGTCATTCTTTCCAGCCAACAGTGCCCTTTGCGGGTTTTCGCCGGCTGACCTCTCTCATTTCTCTTCCTGTCATCGCTTGATAGCACTCTTTGTGAGTTTTTACTAAACAAGCTCTCTCATTTTGGTTTCTCTACTCCCGTCGCCTCGTGGTGCCCGAAGGTTTTCACCGACGAGACTCTCTCATTTTATCTCTCTCAATTCAGAGTGTGCCGGTCTCCATTTGTGACGCTTATTGGTTTCCCACTATCTTTGGTAATGATTTGAAGGCTTGTGCTTGGTAAAGAGAGGTAGATGATACTAACTTCTAAACTGCTCGACGTGCCCCGGTTTCAATTTCAGGGTGAATGGGATTTTATTGTTGGTGTGACTGAACCTCAGGGAGAGGCTGCCTACGTATCCTTTCGGAATCAAGTCAAACGTAGTTCAGGCCTCAATCAATGTTTTTTTTGTGTAAGCGGCTCAAAGGTTTGTAGAGAGAATTGGGTAGTGTTTGGGGAGTAGTGGGGAATAAAACCTTCGTCATTTTAAATGCGTCAAGACTAACTGGAGTATAATTCAGACGTAGTATCTCTTGACTGCATCCGCATTTACTGCTGTGTCGGGGTCATTTCCTTCGATGTCACCTAAATACAATGCTCCTCTCGGCAATATCTTCCTTATGATGTATGAGCCTTTCCAATTTGGAGCAAACTTCCCTTTTGCTTCCTCATGATGCGGCAGAATACGCCTCAGTACCAGCTGACCTACTTCGAAATTCCTGGGTCGGACTTTTTTGTTGTAAGCACGGGCCATCCTTCGTTGGTACAACTGTCCGTGACAAACAGCGGCCATTCGCTTTTCATCAATCAAAGTCAATTGCTCTAACCGAGTCTTGACCCACTCGCTATCTTCGATTTCCGCTTCGACAATGATTCGAAGCGAAGGAATTTCCACCTCTACTGGTATTACAGCCTCGGTCCCATAAACCAAAAGATAAGGAGTCGCTCCTACTGATGTGCGTACCGTAGTGCGATACCCCAACAATGCAAAAGGTAACTGCTCATGCCACTGTCGGGAACTTTGGATCGTTTTCCTCAAAATCTTCTTGATGTTTTTGTTTGCCGCTTCCACAGCGCCATTGGCTTTCGGCCGATAAGGAGTAGAATTCCTATGCGTTATCTTGAACTGCTCGCATACATCTCCCATCAAGTGACTGTTCAAGTTTGCTGCATTATCTGTAATGATAGTCGCAGGAATACCGAAACGACAGATAAGATTTGAGTGTACAAAATCCACTACAGCTTTTTTAGTGACCGACTTGAGAGTGACAGCTTCTACCCATTTTGTGAAGTAATCGATGGCGACCAGTATAAACCTGTGTCCATTCGAAGCCTTTGGTTCGATTGGTCCAATGACGTCCATGCCCCAGGCGACAAATAGCCAAGGTGCAGACATGGGATGCAGCTCCGTGGGAGGTGCATGAATCAAATCACCGTGCACCTGACATTGATGACACTTCCGAACGAAGCTAAAGCAATCCTTTTCCATGGTCATCCAGTAATAACCTGCTCGAAGGATTTTCTTTGCTAAGACATACCCGTTCATGTGAGGTCCGCACACACCTGCGTGTACTTCGTGCATGATCTTTCTTGCCTCCTCGATATCGACACATCTTAGAAGATTGAGGTCCGGGGTCCTCTTATACAACAATTCACCGCTTAGAAAGAAACCACTTGCATGTCGCCTAATGGTCCTCTTTTGATCTCCAGTAGCGTGCTCGGGGTATTCTTGTGTCTTTAGGAACCTCTTGATGTCATGGTACCACGGCTGCGTATTTGATCCTGCCTCGATTACATTGCAGTAACCGTGTCTTTCCTTGATTTGGATTTCCAAAGGATCGACGTGGGCGTTGCCCGGGTAGGGTAGCATTGAAGCCAAAGTAGCAAGTGCATCTGCCAGTTCATTGTGACACCTCGGGATATACCTGAACTCTATTGATGTAAAGCGCTTGCTGAGGTCCTCCACATGCTGTCGGTAAGGGATAAGTTTGACATCCCGAGTTTCCCATTCGCCTTGAGCTTGCCGGATAATCAGGTCAGAATATCCCATAATCAGTAAGTCTTCGATATCCTGATCGATTGCCATGTGCATGCCCATGATGCAAGCTTCATACTCAGCCGTATTATTTGTGCAGAAGAAACGCAGTCTAGCTGTGGCGGGATAATGCTGACCGGAAGGCGAGATCAAAATTGCCCCAATTCCTACACCTTTGGCATTCACGGCTCCATCAAAGAACATCTTCCAAACATGAGCTTCCTCCGAGACCACTTCTGCGGTGTTTACTTCTTCATCTGGAAAGTAGGTATCCAATGGCTGGTATTCCTCATCGACCGGATTTTCGGCCAAATGATCTGCTAATGCCTGGGCCTTCATTGTCGTGCGAGTGACATAGACTATGTCGAATTCCGTAAGCAAGATTTGCCATTTGGCCAGTCTCCCAGTAGGCATTGGTTTCTGAAATATATACTTCAAAGGATCCAACCTGCTTATGAGGAGCGTGGTGTGGGCTTGGAGATAATGTCTCAACTTTTGAGCAACCCATGTGAGAGCGCAGCATGTCCTTTCCAGCAGAGTGTATTTGGCCTCGTAGCCGGTGAATTTCTTGCTCAAGTAGTAGATTGCTTGCTCCTTTTTCCCGGTTATGTCGTGTTGCCCGAGGACGCAACCGAAAGAGTTCTCCAAGACTGTTAGATACAAGAAAAGTGGCCTCCCTGGTTCTGGAGGGACCAAGACCGGGGGATTCGAAAGGTATTCTTGACTTTATCGAAAGCTTCTTGACACTCAGTTGTCCATTTAATCGCCGCATCTTTCCTTAAACAGCTTGAATATGGGCTCACACGTGCTTGTCAGCTGGGCAATAAACCGACTGATGTAGTTCAACCTGCCCAAAAGACTCATCACGTCTTTCTTTGTTCTTGGGGGAGGCAGATCTCTGATGGATTTTATCTTAGTTGGATCTAGCTCGATACCTCTCCTGCTTACGATGAAGCCCAAAAGTTTGCCCGACGGAACTCCGAAAGCACATTTGGCTGGGTTTAGCTTCAAGTCATACTTCCTTAACCTCTCAAAGAATTTCCTCAAGTCTTGGATGTGATTATCCTGCGTCCTGGACTTGACTATCACGTCATCCACGTACACCTCTATTTCTTGATGCATCATGTCATGAAAAATGGCAGTCATGGCCCTCATGTAAGTAGCCCCCGCATTCTTCAAACCAAATGGCATAACCCGATAACAGTAGGTGCCCCAAGGCGTGGTGAAGGCAGTTTTCTCGGCATCCTCTTCATCCATCAGTACCTGATGATAGCCAGCATAACAATCTACAAAAGACTGTATCTCGTGTTTGGCGCAATTATCAACGAGGATGTGGATGTTGGGCAGCGGGAAATTATCTTTAGGACTTGCTCTGTTCAAATCTCGGTAATCTACACATACTCGAGTTTTCCCGTCCTTTTTTGGTACTGGAACCACATTCGCCAACCATGTTGTATATTGGACTACCCGAATCACTCCCGTTTTCAGTTGTTTGGTGATCTCCTCTTTAATCTTGTCACTGACCTCAGTTTTGAACTTTCGTTGCTTTTGTTGAACTGGAGGACAATCAGGATGAATCGGCAATTTATGAACCACTAGATCAACACCTAGCCCCGGCATGTCATCATATGACCAAGCAAACACGTCTTTAAATTCAAAAAGAAGTTGAATTATCGCCTCTCGCGTTTTCTTGTCCGTGTGAATGCTTATCTTGGTCTCCCGGATTTCTTCCGGGGTTCCTAAATTTACCGGTTCAGTGTCATTCAGATTTGGCTTAGGTTTATTCTCGAAATATTCCAACTCTCGGTTTATCTCCCTAAAAGCCTCTTCCGCATCATATTCTGGTTCTGGGTTCATTAATTCGCAGTTAAATAACTCATTGTGATCTGGGCGTGAAGTCCGCAAGCATGTCATATTTAAAGCCGCATTATTATGACTGAAAAGAAAGATAAAAGGAAAAATAACAAAAATCAGAACAAAAGAAAGAATAGGAAAGCAATGATGATTTTATTTTTATTTTTTTTTTCTTTGGAAAGTTGGGAGACAACAATGTTTACAACTTAGGAATTCAAAACAACAATTGAAAGGAAGAAAACGCTCAAGTTATGTCCTGGAGATAACTTGTGACACAGGAAAGGTGGCAGGACAGGTCTACCCGGACTTCCGTCTAGTCGGGAATGGCGTAGCCTCCTAGTTTTGAAGTTTGGCGTTCGGCCCCATGTACAACATCTCAGCAGTGCTTGTGCCTTCACCTGGTTGAACCATGTGGACCTCGTAGAGCATCTCTCTCATCGCCCTACATATCTCCTCGATTTTCTCAGCTGTGAAGATCTCATCATCTTCTTCTTCAGCGTACCTTGGCCTGATGAAAGTTGCATATAAATCCGGAAGTGGTTGAGGTAACTTCCAAACCTCATTTTTCCTTTTCTTTGCCCACTCTTCGTCGGCTGGAGTAGGTTTGAAACCTAGTCCAAAAGGTTTCTTGATGACTGGCAAAGTAATGGGTTCTGTTACTCCCTGAAGGGTTCGTCCAAGCCCCTTCCCTGGCCTAAATCCATGTCGGATCATCTCTTTGGCCACCATAACCGAGGCGTTAGACAAGAAAGGCTGGGGGCAGGGTATTCCCTCTTCGTGCTGCTCTGCCAGTACAATCTCAAAAGCTTGATAGACCGTGTGTTCGCTCCTTCTCTCGGTTCCAGATATGGAATGGATGGGTCCCGGTAAATAGCATGCTCATCTTCCCCATGGACCACGATTTCTCGGTCTTCGTACTCGAACTTCACCATCTGGTGAAGAGTGGAAGGCACGGCTCCTGCCGCATGGATCCAAGGTCTGCCAAGGAGAAAATTGTAGGATGTATCCATGTCGAGTACCTGGAAGGTTACTTGAAATTCGACGGGTCCTATGACCAATAACATGTCTATTTCTCCCATAGTATCTCTCTTGATGCCGTCGAAAGCTCTTACGCAGACATTGTTGGGTCGGATTCTTCCGGTCCCAATTTCCATTCTTTGTAGCGTGGAGAGCGGGCAAATGTCAACGCCTGAGCCTCCATCCAACATTACCCGCTTGACATAATAGTCTTCGCATTTAACTGTTAGATGCAAAGCCTTGTTGTGTGCCGCTCCTTCCGGGGGTAGATCGTTCTTACTGAAAGAGATTTGGTTGACGGCGAAGAATCTTTCTGTCATCCGCTCTAATTGCTCAACCGAGGTTTCAACTGGCACATATGCTTCATTCAGGGTCTTCAGTAAGATCTTTTGATGCTCGGCCGACCTCATCAATAATGATAGCATGGACACTTGCTCGGGGTACTTGCGCAGTTGATCTATTACTTCGTAATCCGGCATTTTCATTTGTTGGAAGAACACTTCCGCTTCTTCAACACTTACGGGCTTCTTTGGCGGGAAGCGCCTTTGTGTGGCGTTGTTCAGTTCTTGGGTGTTTGAATACCTTCCAATGAAAGTATTTTCTGGAAGTTCTCCCATGACCTCTTTACCTTTGTACATTACCAAAGTCTTTTGATAATTCCACGGCACTGTGGACGGGTTGGTCATTGGCTTTTGTGGCACGCGTCCGATAACCACTGGCTCATTCGGCCGAGGTGGTTGAATCGTCCCCCGGACCACATAGGCCCCTTTTGGCACGTACATAGGTTTTGTCTTTTTGATTCCGAAGTTCTGCGTCTTCTCAGCTTGACCTCGTGGTATGTAAAGAACTCCATCCTTTACCGGTACCACTTTCTTCTCCACCTTCTTTTGGCACTTTCTTTATAGCTTTGGCCTCTTCCCCCTTTTCTGGTTTTTGGTCCGTTTCGGGCCTCTTTCCCGTGTCGACAATGGCAATTATGGCTTTCAGAGCAGGGTCGAACTCTTTGTCTTCACAAATCATCCCGATCAGTGGCCCATTATTGTGAGCAGGTAATGGATTGTTAGTTACATTCGGGATCTCCTCGTCCCTTAGCACTATTTTCCCTTGCTCTATCAAGTTTTCGACCACTCTTTTCAACGACCAGCAGTCATTTGTGTCATGTCCCTCGGCTCCTGAATGATAGGCGCATCTGACTCCAGCTTTGTAAGAAGGTGACGTCGGGTTTTGCCTTGTTTGAGGGATTGGTTGCAAGAAACCCAACTGGACCAGCTTTGGGAACAAAGTTGAGTATGGCTCACCGATGGGCGTGAAAGTCCGCCTTCTGGGTGGCTCCTGAGGGCGGAAGTTATTCTGCGGGGGTTGTGGGTTATAGTGGTTGCGGTAAGGAGGCTAATTTCTGGGAGGTGGAGCTGGGCCTCGGTTGGCTTGTTGTGGAGGATGGGTATAAGTTTGGGCATTCATGACCATACAAGGTTGATGAGCATATGCCAAATTTGAGTGGGGGTAGTAGTGTTGTGGGGCTCTTTCCGGAAAATGGGGCATGGGATGACGATACTCCCTTGCTTCCGAGGCTGCCATAGTCGTTTCTTCCTTCTTCTTCCCCCTTGTCGTTCCTTCGGACCCGCTTTGGACGGCCTGGGAGGTCGCCCTTATGGCTGCTTGACTCAGAATCCTACCTGTTTTCAGGCCATTTCCACCATCTCTCCAATCTTGATCGCTTCCGCGAATGGCTTACCCATGGCTGACATCATGTTTTGGAAATAGTCAGACTCTTGAGCCTGGAGAAAGGTAGTGACCATTTCCACTTCATCCATGGGAGGCTTCACTCTCGACGCCTGTTCACGCCACTTAATAGCATATTCTCTGAAGCTTTCCGAAGGTTTCTTCTTCAAATTCGACAGAGAGTTTCGGTCTGGCGCAATGTCGATGTTATACTGGAATTGTTTTACAAAATCTCTGGCGAGATCATCCCATATATGCCATCGGGACATTTCCTGATCCATATACCATTCCGAAGCTATCCCTACTAGACTTTCCCCAAAATACGCCATCAGCAGTTCTTCTTTTCCGCCGGCTCCCCGTAATTGGTTGCAGTATTTCTTAAGATGTGCAATGGGGTCACCGTGCCCATCGTATTTCTCGAACTTTGGGGTCTTGAAACCCGTTGGCAGGTGCACGTGAGGGAACATGCACAGGTCGGCGTAAGAGACGCTCTTTTGTCCGCTCAATCCTTGCATATTCTTCAAACTTTGTTCAAGGCTTCTCATTCTCTTGGCAATCTCATTTTGTTCTGCAATTCTGGGGTTCTGATCCTGCCCAGGTGCAAGCTCGCACTGAGGCGGTAGAGGATTAGTACTGGTAGCGAACCTAGTTGGTTCCATTGAGAACGATGGTGCTTGGAATGTAAAAGAGGATGAGTCAAAGCTTGGCTTGTACGTGGTAGGCTGTGCCGTAATCGGGCAAGGCGATGCAGTAAAGATGTTCATGCTTGCATCAGTGGATGACATTCGGGGATGAGGCTCAGAAGGCGATCCAGCAGAGAAGGCTGAGGTGGCTGGGTACCCGAATGGGGTAGCAGGATAATTTATGGGGACATTAGAAGTCCCACTTGACCTGGAGAATAATTCAGGGAATCCGGGGACGACACTTGGCGGCTCTTTCCCATTATTCCAATCGTCCAGCATTTCCAACATGCGGAGCCGTAGGATTCTATTTTCCTCTGCAGTTGCGGATTCAGGTGTGAGGACGGCTGAGATCGAGCTCTCCTCGGAAACAGGGATTGTTTGCAATGGAATTTCTGAAGACATTTCCACACTTCCTTTTGACTTGGTGAAGTAAGTGTGAGTACTGCTTCTGGTCCTAACAACAGGTAGTTGAACACTTCTCCTTGACCTCGTGAAGTATGAGTGCGAGGCCACACTTTCACCAAACCAACCGTCTTTTCAAAAACCCTGGAAATACTCAATGACAAACGCACGGTTAATTTGTAGCAAATAACAGATAGTTAATCTCACGTTGGGCATGATGCACATATACAGTTAAGTGGATTACTATATGTTTGCTACGAGAGCATGCGTCATTCCGGCATTTTTCCTCTTATTAGTTTTTCCCCTTCTTTTCTTTCTCTTTTTCTTTTTTTTTTGTTTTTCTTTTATGTTTTTTTTTATTTTGCAGTAAAAGAAATGCGACCGGATCCGATGAGGATTGCCTACGTATCACGATGCCTACGTGAATCAGATCATTATGTAGTTCGAACAACACAAATGAGCGTAAAAGAAACAACCTCTTTATTGTTGAAATGGTCTATTACAAACTACATTTTGCAAAAGAAAGAGCAAACTTTGAAAATAAACCTAGACTCAAAATAGACTAAAAATCACCCTGATGGAAAAACAGGCAGAAGATGCTAAGATACAGGCTTGACTTATGAGTGCATTATGGTTTTGAAAATTGGTGTCCGCGGGGCATCGTTCGGCCTCGCCGCGGTCCTAGGCGTGATATCCCTCTCAAGTTGCTCCAGCTCATGCATAGTCTGCTTGACATAACCCATCACTGCCGAGAGGACGGTAACGCTGGACATGTTCTCACATCGTAGACATCGTCTGGTGATGGCATGGGCAATGGCCTTGATCCTATCTCTGGTTTGCTTCTTCTCTATGAGTAGGCGTTTTATCTGATCGCTACATATCTTGAATACTTGAGCATCCTGTATATGCTGGTGCTTCAGTCGCCGTACTTCCAACTTCATCTGGGCTATTGAGTCGTACCAGTATCTGCTCTCAATTTGGAAACCCCTGGCCTGATTAGCTGCTTTGATCTCAAGTGTAGCCATCTCTTTCTTTATTTTAGCAACAGTTTTCTTGTGGTCGCCTTCCAATTTATTCAGGTATCGGCGATGCTTATCTGCTCTTGTATCCCACTGTGCCCTGAGCTCCGCTATGACGTTTTCAGACTTCTCCAAACCATCTTGCCATTCCCTGATTTCACCTTTTAGCCTTTTTATCAGCTGCTCGTCTGATCGATGCCTTGGCTGTTTATCCGCATCCACCCTTATCTGTTTGATCTGGGCTTTGAGTCTTTCGTTGTCCTGAATTAACCTGTTCCGCTCTCTCAGATTGGTAGCATCTTGCATGTTGTGCTCATATTTCAAACTTTCCACTTGTTGCTTTAACCTGCTGATTTCGGCGCAATAGCCTCTTTACTTTGCTAACCAATCCCACTGCCTTTGCGATGATTCGGTGAAATTTCGGATGTGGGGTCTCTTAGCTGGCCTTTCATGCTCAAGTTCCTTTCTATACCATGTAAGGTAACCTGGCGCCGTCTCTCCTTTGGCTCGATCCCGCACGCAAGTATCTGATTTCAAATATTGGCACTCACTCCAGATTTGGCGAATCTTTGCTTCTGGGAATTGTCCGTTAGGACTTATCTCAACTGCTTGAGTGCTAAGATCTTCCTCATGAGGTACTGTCTGGCATCTTCCGAACTGTCTCAAAACTCGGCAGGGTGCGTAAGGTTGAATGCTCTTAAGCCCCATTAGTAAGAAATGAGTTTTAGCTGCCGACGTATATAGGATCTCATCAACAGGCAACCATCCCAACGTCCATTGTATTTGGCTGGCAGTAAGAGCTTGAAAGAACGAGGTCCATGCCAGGACTCCTTTGGGTAAACTGATCTCTTTGGTTTTCGTGTAAGATTCTTCTATGCAGGTCTTTTCCGGGGAAACATGGCTCAAAATCTCGGAATGATGGCAGAGGTGCTCGGTCATCCATATCTGTAGGAGCAAGTTACAACCTTCGAAGAAACTTCCCCCAGCTTTACAAGCTGTAAGAGCTCGAAAGATGTCAGATACCACCATAGGCGCGAGAGTACTGTCACTTTGCGTGAGTAAAGTGCTGACGACCCCGGATACCTTCAAATCAATGTTTCCGTCTTTCCTTGGAAATACCAGAAGGCCCAGGAACATCATCATGAATGCTACCCGTCTGTGCTTGTCCCACTTCTGACGAACTCCTTTGCTGCACAGTTTGTTGATTGGATTATTGAATCCCCCCTCATGACCGTACCTATCATATATGAAGCATGGAGTACAAAATCCGGCTGCCAGATCCGGGTTGTGGACTGTTCTAGGTATCTTCAATGAATCTAGGAACCGATGTACCGTGACGACTCTTGGGGCGACCAAGTATTTTTCCCTCAAGGGAAGTTCAGTATTCCCGATGTATCCGGCCATTTCTTCCAAAGTCGGGGTGAGTTCAAAATCAGAGAAATGGAAAACATTGTGCGCCGGGTCCCAGTAGGTAACCAAAGCTCTTATGATATCTCCCCGAGGCTGGATTTCCAACAAACCCACGAGACCTTTCAGATGTTTCTTGACCTCATTTTGTCCTTCAGCACCTAGATCATTCCACCATAGCCGTAACTTGACAGGGATTTTGGTCATTATTGAAAAATGTTCATTTTGCATCGTGCTCATCCTGCACATTTATTAAGGTGATTTCAACAAAAATGATTTTGACTCAAAATATTTTACAGAGGGGATCAAATTTTGAACACGGCTTTTAAACACTTCGGAGATGAAGATTTTAAGGCTGTGTGGGTCAAATGGGCAAAAATGCTAAACAAGACCCAAAGGTGGCTGTTCATGCAAAGTCATCCTTCCGGCGTCCCTTTCGGGAACATTCGGCCATTTATGACCAAACGACATCACCCGATTTATTTACGACTCTTTTTAAAGTTTGAAACACTTTTTTTTTATTCATTGATTTTGGCTATTTCAGCAAAAATGGGGGTTGAACCCGACGAGGGTTGCCTACGTATCTCACACCCGGTGAGAATCAAACCGGCGTAGTTCGGGCGATCGTGAATGGAGTAAGTAAACTAACTCTCTTTTTTTTTTGGAATTTTCAAAAGAAATGCTTTAAAAGAAGAAAGAAGATATATTTTTTTTATTTTGATTTTTGTTTTATTTTTTAAAGAAAAACTTCTAAAAACATTATTTGCTTCTAAAAAATGTGTTTTGGTTGATTTTTTTCATTTGTTTCACCTTTTTCTACGGAAGAAAGAATATATATTTTTTTTTGTCATGATGTTGCCTCTTAAATTTGGAAGAGGGACTAAGAAAAATGATTTGGAATTTCTGAGTTTCATTTATTTACAAAAGCACTTCTAAAGAAAAGTCCTAATATTTTGGAATTCAAATTTTCAACTATTTTTTTTTTGAACATTTTACAAAAGAGAGACTAAAAGAAAAGAGTATTTTTTTTGGATTTTTATTGCTGATTTTTAATTCTTATTTCATTATTTCACATGAAAGACTTCAGAGAGAAGGAGACTATTTTTATTTGAGTTTAAAGAAAACTTCTATATTATTTTTTATTTCCCTTTTTTTTTTGTATTTTCTAAAGAAACATTTATAAAGAAAGAACTAAAGAAAAATATCTTTTTTTTTGGATTTGTTTTTTAAAATTGGGGCCGGAACCGATGAGGTTTGCCTACGTATCTCACATCCGGTGAGAATCAGACCTGCGTAGTTCGGCAACATGAATAGAGAAAATCAATTAAACCCAGAAATCAAGAATATATTTTTTTATTATTTTCTTTCGAAAAGAGATAAAGACTAAAGATTTTTTTTTTAAAAGGAAGTATTTGGACTATTAGTCTGAATTTATAAAGAGGTGCTACGAAAGAAACAACACATTATGAATTTCCAAATTTTTTTTTTTACTTTTAAATAAATGCCCTTTTTGATTTTTAAAAGAAAAGAAAAATTTTTATATGTTTTTTTTAATAAATCAAACTAAAAGACAAATGTTGGTTTTATTCTTTTTATTTTTTTAGAAAAATTCCGGCGAGGTTGTGACACTACTTGGACATTGGTTTTATTTTCCCAAAATAAGTAATTATCTCCCTATGCTGTTATTTTTTCCTCTTTTTTAGAAACCGGTCAGCATGCGGAACCGAAGCAAATAAATGCGCAAAACAAATAGGATGCAGCAGGGTGGTCTTTTCATTTCAGGTTGTCTGTCCTAGACGGACCCAACCCCTGTGTTGAGCCCCCTAAGTCAAATGCAACATGATGCAAATAAACGTTCCTACTAGGGATCCGGCATGAAGTTTCGTTATACTAGGTTTATACCCTGGGCATTTGTTCTAGACTGTGTACCCGAGCGGACAACTCGAGTCGAGGAGGGGGCTACGTACCGGGGACCCGCGAGATCGTCCGGCTTTGTAACTTGTCCGACCTCTTTCTTATTTCAGGTATAGACACTAACAGAATAGGGAGTCTCGACCAGCGAGCTTCTCCCCGGAGGTAAGAAGAGAAAGGTTTCGGCACAGTTTATATACAGTTCAGATAATATCAAAGCGGTAAAAGACAACATTTAGCACATTATGCAAAAACATGTAATAAAGATCAGATAATAAAGCCAAATATAACAATTATTCTAAGCTCGAATTCTTGAACCCTGAACCAGTGGTTCTGGGTCAATAATCCCCAGCGGAGTCGCCAGAGCTGTCACACCTCCTTTTTGCGCGCCCGGCCCCGAAGGATAAATGCGCGAGGGGAGTTTTTCCAATTTAAGTGACAATATTCGAAATGGGATTATTTATTTAATTCAGAGTCGCCACTTGGGAAAGGTTTGGCTTTTGGTGTCCCAAGTCACCGGTTTATCTTGAATCCCAAATCGAGGAAATTTTCGACTTTTCCAAATGAAGTCTGCGAACCAGAAATTCTAAGTAAGGAATTCTGTTGACCCGAGGGAAGGTGTTAGGCACCCTCGAATCCCGTGGTTCTAGCACGGTCGCTTAAATTGTTATAATGACAAAATATCGAATTTAAATACATGTTGTGACTTATGTGCTTTTATTAAGTTTAAAATCGCTTTTATTATTATCATTTATTTTTATAGAATTGCAACGTCGCGAAAATGCATCTCGAACCACGTCACAATCAATGTACCCGTAGTTGTTAACACATTTCGACTCCGTTGAGATTTGAATTTGGGTCACATAAATGCGCACCCGAATTTAAGAATGTGATTTAATTAAATCGCGCCTAAAAAGTCTAACGTGTTATTATCTTTGGGGAAGGCAGTGGAATTCACTAAACAATCCATCCCAAATTCTAAGTATTTATTATGGTTAATCATTGAGGGCCCCGCAATTTGCATTTTTTATTTAGCGAGGCTCGTCTCATTATTTTAGAAGGGGATATCCTAAAGTGACTACATTTCTATTGTGTTTGTCTCTAATAAAATGAAAGAAAGAGGATTACATACTTGACCAACTTCGGATCCTTATTTGACTATCTGATTTTATGAGGCGTGAATTATTTTGTGCTTTATTTCATGGATGAATATGTTGTTAATTGGTCAGGGGGAATTAATATGCAAGATCAATATAACTACTAAAAGCTTATAATAAATGTTCTTCAGATCCGAGTTGAAACCTGCTTATTTAAACCAAGTCAATAGAATTATCCTATCGAAAACTATTGCTAATAGAGTTTGAATAGGATCATGTGAACTACCTACAAAGATTCAATAACATATAACATCATATATGGCAAGATTAAAGGCATTCTATTCTATACATACAGAATATTAGTTGAAAGGTTACCTAATTATCTGTGTGCCAAAACACTCATACATGCCTTATCAGACAATCCATTAAGCAAACGAAATCACAATTTAGGGTGAACTGAGCTGCGATCAAGTACAAGGCTACCTAATATGCTTCTTTTGTTGAATCACAAACTAAACGAATTACATAAATCTAATAGTATTCATAAAAAAACTGTAATTGCAGCAAGCGAATGATTAAACTCCTGCATATCTTTGATTTCATGCTTTCATTGTTACACCAGATGCAAGTCTTAGTATGTACCTGGATATTGGATACAACAGAAGAAGCAAGGGGTCAGTAGAGCAATAGGAGCAATACCAAACAGCAGCAGTAACAGCAGGCAGCAATAGAACAAAATCCCAGTGTAAGAAACCACTAAAGCCAATGGAGGAATGGCAGAATGAAAGCAAATTCCCAGCAGTATAGAATCAGAGATCCAGGCAATCCAATTCCAGGAGAAATAAACAATACAAACCCAAACAATAGACTTAGTCGATACTTGAAAGAAGACAGAACTGATTTGGACAGTTTGAACAAACTAAGAATCGAACAAACAGTAGGAAGAAAGCAGCTTCTGATTTTTGTGATATCCCTCTCCCTATCTCCTTTCTTTTCAAAATCTAATGTCAATCTTCAGTTTTGAAATTATACTGAAGTTATCAAAAGAAATCTTTTCCAGTTCTCTCTGTCTGTCTGTGTGTGTTAATATGTATGTATTTCAGCTCTCTCCTCTCCAATCTCTATCTGATGTCTTCTATCTTTTCTTCACAATTCCCTTTGTCTCTCTGTCTATCCGATCCCCCTTTTCTGTGTATATTCCCCCCTTTTTATAAGCCTTAAACTTAGCCCTTTAACAGCCTGTTTAGACCAAAAGAATACCCTCCCATGTGCTGCCCTCTTTTCAGTTCCACTTAGCCATTTAAGTATTAAACCCCCCATGACATTCCCTTGCAGACTTCACTTTTAGTAAGGTTTATTATTTTTTGAAACTAAAGCAAAGTATGGGCAGCAGAATATATCTGACAGCATATGCTGTCAAAACATTTTTAAATCAAAAGCCCTTTATGCAGGAACCAGGCTGTGCACAAATGCACCTGTGGTGCACAAATGCACATGCTGTGCACAAGTGCACATGCCCTCCAATTCAGAACTTTAATCAAAACATGCCTTTTACAAAACACTATAAGTATACAAACTTAGTTCCTAATTGATTCAAACAAATGCTTAGCAGAAGTAAGTCGATTTGTTATTGTTCAGATAGTTAAAACTAATTGACGACATATGTCGACTCGACTATATTAATCATAACAGGTACAATCGTAGCCAAAATCAGACATTTAAAAGCATCAAGCACATGATTTGAATTATACTGACTAAGCAGAATTGCACTCGAGGAATCAGTTCAAATTTGAAGCTTAATTATTCGCACAGTACATACACATATACACATTATCAATAACAAGTAGAAGAAAGAAACAATCAAACACAAAGGCTCGGGCAAGGTGGACAGGATACAGTTAATAAAACTCAAAACAAAAGATTTCACCAAACATGAACAGCTTTTAGAACAATCACACGGATTAAAACAAATAAAGAAAAGAAAACAAACTCACCTTAAAAACCCGTAAAATCAAAAGAAAATCTGAACTTGGATTCGAACAGACCTTCTTAAAGCTGAACGGACTTTAATCGAAGTGTTTCTCAGATGAGAAACACTTCGATTAAGGTCCATTAGACCTTAATCTCTTTGGCTTGAACAGACACGGAACATGCACGGGGAAAACTAGGGTTCAAAAATTAGATCTGGGATTCGTGTTTCCCTGGTTAGATTCGGACCAAACCAAGCATGGTTTGGTCACGAGGGGGGTCTGGGGACTGTCTGGTGTGAAGTTGAGGTCTATTGGTGTAAATCGGGTTCCGACTCGAATCTTCAAATGAAGATTCGAGAAGGTGGGAAGGGATTCGAACTACGTGGTTAACAGATCTGTGTTCCGGACGGCAAGGGGGTTCTATGGTGTTAAGGACGGGGTCACCGGCGTCCGTGCCGCCGGTTTTTATGGTGAAGGATACAGGGGCGGCTCTAGGGTTTGGGGCTCTGTTGAAGACGACGAAGGCTGGGGTTCGGATAGGGGGCAGGGTAAGGTTACAAGCTTATATAGTTAGTGGGTAGGTGGATCCTGGCCGTTGGATGAGATGTGATGAAGGGCCAGGATCCTTCGACTAACAGGGAACGGCGTCGTTTCAAGGGTAAAGGGTTTGGGTCGGTCCGGGCGGAAACGGATCAGGGTCATCAGTGGGTTGTGGGAAGGTGATCTTGGCCGTTGATCAATCTGAGATCAACGGCCCAAATCAAACTAGGTTCAAACGGTGTCGTTTGGAAGTTCTGGGTATCAACTGGTCTGGACCGGGCATGCCTGGGTTTTGGGCTTAGTCTGTTTGGGCCAATTTATTTAAAATTGGCCCAAGTCTGGAAAGAGATTTTTTTTTCTTTTCTTCTTTATTTAAAAAAAAACCAAACCTAAACAAAATCAAATTAAAATTAAATACACACTGTCACACCTCCTTTTTCCGTGCCCGCGAGGGTGCAAGGGAGTTTTTTCCAATTAAAGGACAGTCGAAACGGGATTTATTTCTTTATTTCAGAGTCGCCACTTGGGAGATTTAGGGTGTCCCAAGTCACCTATTTTAATCCCGAATCGAGGAAAAGAATATGACTCTGTCTATTTAACAGTCTGTGCACCAGAAATCCGGATAAGGAATTCTGTTAACCCGGGAGAAGGTGTTAGGCATTCCCGAGTTCCGTGGTTCTAGCACGGTCGCTCAACTGTTATATTCGGCTTGATTATTTTGATTTGTTAAATACATTTTTATTGCATGATTTTATTGTTACCGCTTCTATTTAGATTTAAAGACCCTTCTTTGAATCGAATCACGCGTACGTATATTCGTGTTATAAATTATATTTTTTAAAACATGCGGAGTTGTGTCACGCGCACGTGTACACAATGATATTGATAATATAATTATTATTATTTTCGATTTTTTTTATTATTATAAAAATAGACTTAAGTTCGAAATTGTGCTTAAATAAAATTAAGAACGTCTGTCGCTCTTGTATGATTAAATAGTGAACTGCACATCTCGGGTTATATGAAATTAATATTGATGATCTCCGAAGAACCCCTTTTTATTAAAAATTTGCTCGAAGTTGCGCGAACGCATAATCCGAATCGCCTTTAGAAGTATAATCAAGTCACGCGAACGCATCCTTAATTATGCAAATATTCTTGACAGTAATATAAATTCTCTACAAATGTTTATTGCATCCATCTATTTTAAATGTAAGAGTCATGAGAAATCACTATTTGAGATGCCTCTAAATTCCTTGAAAAGAATTCACAATTCATTAAGTGTTGACCGCAAATTATATTTTTTACGTGTGAATTATATTCCTCAAAAACCATGAGTTTAAAGAGTAAAATAAAAATAAAATAAAAATAAACAACGTGTGATTAATACTACCATTTTTATGGTAAATACAATATTTATCTACCCAAAAAGCGAATTGCGTATAAAACTTAGGAAAACAATTGATTTAATAAATGAAGTAATATTTTTTGAAGAATTTTCATTGTTATATTTGGAGCAAACGCTATTTACACATTTTTTGACTTAAAAAGTTACAATCTATAAATCTCATCCTTCTTTTACACCACTTGTTTTTAGTCCGAGGTTATAATTGTTTGGTTAATTTTGCTTACGAAGATTGGGTTTGAGATAAATAAACCAATTCTTATATTCTGCCTATGCGAATATTTGCAAACACTAACTCTATATTTTGTAAAAAATCATTGACATTATTTCATATATTAAAAGAAATGAGTTGATCGCGTTCCTAAAATAACTAAGCCATTTGTTATTAAGAAAGAGAACTAATCTACCAATTGATTTAATACTATATTAACCAACTAAAACAAAACTGAAACTTAAACTAATAAAATTTAAATGAGTAGAAAACATCCTTATAATCAAACTTCATTTACTTGCCATGTTGAAGCTTTTCATGACATGAATTTTCAGATATGTACCTGATATTGGAAGCAAAAGAAAATGATGATGAGAATCAGCAGCAATAATAACAGTACAATAGCAACAACTGCCCAGCAATAGTAACAACCCAGTAACAGACCGGTGGAGTAGTAATCCCAAAAACAAAAGCTTTAAGCTTTAAATGAAACAACAACCATTAATACTAATTTCAAACAAAGAAAGAAAGCAGTAGATTTTTTAGCTTTTATTTTTATTTTTGAAAGCTTAAATATTTTTCGGAATTTTTCTCTCTTCTATTCTCTGTCCGTTTTTTTTTTCTCTCTATCTGTATTCTTCTTCTTCTTATTTGTCTTCAAAACTTCACATATATAACACATCCCATAAACCTTTTAATTAATTAAAATCAATACTTTTTCTCTACCCAACCCATTATCTTTCCACTCATCCCCATTACATTAAATAAACATATCACACCACCCCATTATATTTTGTCCCCCATGCTTTATTTAAAATAATGCAAGATTCCCCTTTAATTTAAATCTTGTCCCCCCTTTATATTAAATAATCATATCACAACCCACCCCATTTCATTTTGTCCCCCATGCTTCAAATAAACAATTTCAAAATGTACAATTCCTAAACTACCCCCTCCGACCTTACTGAAATTACCAAACTACCCCTGAACGTACTACAAATTTACCAAACTACCCATCAGCTATAACACATCAATTAATCAAACTTAACCAAAATATAGACAATATGATCAATTTCTAACAATGTTCAAACAACAATATGAACATGGATGAACATCATAACAACAATATCACATGAACACGATTTTAACAACATTTCAACAACAAGTCACATGAACACGAATTGAACAACAAAGAACAACTATGATTGAACAATATTTTAGCAACAAACAATCCTATTTTCGGATTCAACAAACAACAACAAACAAAATATGAAGATTTCTAAATTCAATCATATTGAACTTAAAAATCAACTCTAACAACATTACAACAAACAATTCTTATATTAAACTTAAAACAAGATTATGAGAACAATTCAAGCAATAATCATAAATGGTAAACAAGAAATCAAACTATACAAAATTCGGATTCAAGATCATCCAAACAAAGTATGAACATGAATGAATCTATTTTAAGACAACAAACATGACGGATTAAACGATTAAAACAATATATTCCTTTAATACAACTAAATTCTTTAAACAAATAACAAGATCGACGAAGAAACAATTATGAACTTAAACTTGAACTTAACAATATTAACAATTTCTAACAATACATAAACACATGAAACAAATTGAAGAAATAGTTGATTAAATTTCAATTTGAATCTAACAAACATCAAACTAACAAATACTTACTTAAACAATAATACAAACATGAAATAAACATGAAAACAACTAATTAAACTTCCATTTTAAAATCTGAAAATTTAACGAAACATATGAACAAACTAAAATTATTTCAACTACAGACAAACAAAACAAACATTGAATCATTTATCGATTTTGAATCCGAAAAACAACGAACAACAAAAAAATATGGACGAAATTTGGAAACATAAACCAACTAACCGATTCGAAACAACGACGAATAAACGAAGAAGATGGAGAGGAAGGAGCAGCAGTCCGCAACTGAACGCTCATGGCTGCTCGTCGCAGCTCCTCGCAGCTGAACGTTCATGGCTGCCCGTCGCAGCTCGTCGCAGCTGAACACTCATGGCTGCTCGTCGCAGCTCGTCGCAGCTGAACGTTCATGGCTGCCCGTCGCAGCTCGTCGCAGCTGAACACTCATGGCTGCTCGTCGCAGCTCGTCGCGGGCAGCAGTTGACGTGTTCGGAACAGGAGCAGCTGGTCGACCATGGCAGCAGCTCGACGTGCTCGGAACAGGAACAGCTAGTCGGAGGAAAGGAAGCCGCAACGATGGGGTTTCTCCTTCGTTGGTCGAGGGTTTTTCCGGCGTGATTGGGGTTGGGGTCGCGAAAGAGGTTGTGTCGTTTGGTGGTGTTTGGACGGTGCTTGGGTGGTGTTCGACGAAGGGGGGTGGCTGCTGGGTAGCCATGGCAGCTCACTATTTTGGAGATGGAGAAGAAGAAGACAAGGGGAGGGGGGCGGATAGCTTTCCTTAGTTTTTAGGGTTTTTTCTTCTTTTTTCTTTTGTTTTGTGTTGTAAAATGTAAGACAAAGGGGTTTGGGTCTTTTGGGTTATGGACTGGGTCGACCCAGTTCGAAATGGACTGGGTCGTAGGGAAGATTGGGCCATTTTTTGGGCCTATGGCTTGAAATTGAAGAAGAGGCCCAATTCCGACTTTCTTTATATTTTCGCTCTTTTTCTTCTTTTATTTTTCTAAAACTAAATTATAAAAATACTTAAACTATTATTAAGAACTAAATTAAGTTATAAAAGCACAAATTAACTTCCAATAACAATTAACGCACAATTAAGTGTTAATTAAGCATAAAATTGTATATTTGGACATTAAATGCTAAAAATGCAAACGATGCCTATTTTTGTAATTTTCATTTTTTATAAACAAATTTAATTACTAACAATTGTAGAATTAAATCCTACATGCAAAATGCGACGTATTTTTGTATTTTTTATTAATTTAACAAATAAGAAAACACAGACAAATACAAATAATTATCCAAAAATATCACAAAAACACTCAAAATTGCACATCAAGAAAAAATCATTTTATTTTTGAATTTTTTGGGAGTAATTCTCATATTGGGCAAAAATCACGTGCTTACAGCTGCCCCTCTTTGCCCGAAGACACGAAGGGTTTTCGTGCAAAGATAAAGCGAGCGATTTTTGCCCATCCGAGTACTCCGTTGAAGCATTTTTTTGAAAAAGATTTGACCGAACCTTTGCTTCAAAGGTTTCCTACATATCCTGGGCTAAACAGGAATCAGGTCAATGTAGTTCGGAAAATTTTGGTAGCTGGGACTACCGTTGGACTGCAATGTTACTGTTGTTGCATGTTATTACTACTGCTTACCGATCTCCTTGTTACACCGTGCTTAAAAGAAAACAAGAAGCTAAGCTATACTGCAATTTTTCTTGTTGCCTTGCTTTCTTGTCTACTTGCATTTTTTCCGGTGCTTTTCTTCTTTTTGACACATGCACTTGAGTTTGTGCTGTGACCTCTTGTTGCAACCTTCTGTTTCCCGGTGCCGGGGAATTTTATTGTTTCCTGCTGGGGATTCCTATTGTAACCCTCTGTTTTATTGTCCTCTGACTTGATCTTGAAATGTATGCCTCTGTTATCTGGGCGGGCTCCCAACTTCAATACTTGAAAATTAAAGACTTGAAATGTATGCCTCTGTTATCTGGGCGGGCTCCCAAGTTCAATGCTTGAAAATTAAAGACTGAAATGTATGCCTCTGTTCTATGGGCGGGCTCCCAACTTCAACAACAACTTTAAAAATGAATGTCATTCCTCTCTTCAACCAATACATCAACAACAACTTTGAAAATAATCGCCATTCCTCTCTTCAGGCGGGCTCCTGACTTCAAACCATACATCGCCATTCCTTTCTTTAGGTTGGCAAGATTTCAACAACTTTTAAAAACGCCTTTCCTCTCTTCAGGCGGGCTCCTGACTTCAAATCATACATCGCCATTCCTTTCTTTAGGTTGGCAAGATTTCAACAACTTTTTAAAACGTCTTTCCTCTCTTCAGGCGGGCTCCTGACAACAACTTTGAAAATAATCGCCATTCCTCTCTTCAGGCGGGCTCCTGACTTCAAACCATACATCGCCATTCCTTTCTTTAGGTTGGCAAGATTTCGACAACTCTTTTAAAATGCCTTTCCTCTCTTCAGGCGGGCTCCTGACAACAACTTTGAAAATAATCGCCATTCCTCTCTTCAGGCGGGCTCCTGACTTCAAACCATACATCGCCATTCCTTTCTTTAGGTTGGCAAGATTTCAACAACTTTTGAAAACGCCTTTCCTCTCTTCAGGCGGGCTCCTGACAACAACTTTGAAAATAATCGCCATTCCTCTCTTCAGGCGGGCTCCTGACTTCAAACCATACATCGCCATTCCTTTCTTTAGGTTGGCAAGATTTCGACAACTCTTTTAAAACGCCTTTCCTCTCTTCAGGCGGGCTCCTGACAACAACTTTGAAAATAATCGCCATTCCTCTCTTCAGGCGGGCTCCTGACTTCAAATCATACATCGCCATTCCTTTCTTTAGGTTGGCAAGATTTCAACAACTTTTGACAACGCCTTTCCTCTCTTCAGGCGGGCTCCTGACAACAACTTTGAAAATAATCGCCATTCCTCTCTTCAGGCGGGCTCCTGACTTCAAATCATACATCGCCATTCCTTTCTTTAGGTTGGCAAGATTTCAACAACTTTTGACAATGCCTTTCCTCTCTTCAGGCGGGCTCCTGACAACAACTTTGAAAATAATCGCCATTCCTCTCTTCAGGCGGGCTCCTGACTTCAAACCATACATCGCCATTCCTTTCTTTAGGTTGGCAAGATTTCGACAACTCTTTTAAAACGCCTTTCCTCTCTTCAGGCGGGCTCCTGACAACAACTTTGAAAATAATCGTCATTCCTCTCTTCAGGCGGGCTCCTGACTTCAAACCATACATCGCCATTCCTTTCTTTAGGTTGGCAAGATTTCAACAACTTTTAAAAACGCCTTTCCTCTCTTCAGGCGGGCTCCTGACTTCAACCAATATATCGTCATTCTGTTCTTCAGGTGGGCTCCTGACTTCTTCTTAAATTCTTCATCCTCGTTCTCCAGGTGGACGCCTGACTTATTCTTAAATTCTTCATCCTCATTTTCCAGGTGGACGCCTGACTTCTTCTTTAATTCTTCATCCTCATTCTCCAGGTGGACGCCTGACTTCTTCTTCATCCGACTAAGATTTTATTATATTATCTTGGGAGAAAAATTTCATCAGACCAAGATTTTGACTCTAGGAGATAAATCGTCAGACTAGGTCCATTTGTTGTGATCTTAGGAGAAAGATTCATCCGACTAAGATTTTATCTTGGGAGAAAAATTTCATCAGACCAAGATTTTGACTCTAGGAGATAAATCGTCAGACTAGGTCCATTTGTTGTGATCTTAGGAGAAAGATTCATCCGACTAAGATTTTATCTTGGGAGAACAATTTCATCAGACCAAGATTTTGACTCTAGGAGATAAATCGTCAGACTAGGTCCATTTGTTGTGATCTTAGGAGAAAGATTCATCCGACTAAGATTTTATCTTGGGAGAACAATTTCATCAGACCAAGATTTTGACTCTAGGAGATAAATCGTCAGACTAGGTCCATTTGTTGTGATCTTAGGAGAAAGATTCATCCGACTAAGATTTTATCTTGGGAGAACAATTTCATCAGACCAAGATTTTGACTCTAGGAGATAAATCGTCAGACTAGGTCCATTTTGTTGTGATCTTAGGAGAAAGATTCATCCGACTAAGATTTGATATCTTATCTTGGGAGAAAAATTTTATCGGACCAAGATTGTATCGGGAGGTAAATTCATCAGACTAGGACTTTTTATCCTAGGAGAAAAATGTAGTAAATATCAATGATTTGAGAAACTTACCTTCGTAATTTCTTCTTTTCTTTTCTCCTTCCTTTGCGCTGCTTTGTTCTTGCTTGCCGGGGATAATACCACTGTGGGAGTCTCTTTTCTTCCCCTCCTTCAAATTTGTTGTTTTTTTTTCTTTTTTTTTTTCAACACTGCTGGGGATAAAAGTGTTATCTTCTTGGGATAACGTTGTTGAGGATAACGCTGCTGGGGAATTTTATCCCTTCAAATCGATGCTTCATTCTTGTGGAAGCTGCTGGGGATGATAATGGCTTTTTGCTTTTTCTGAGCACAAGCGTCATCCCTTTATTCTGTCTGCTGGGGATAACTTCCTCCATTGAAACTTATTATGTTGGGGCAACACTGGTTCAAAGACCACTTCCTTGGTGTTATCTTTATTCTTCCCCATATGGGTACCTAATTTCCAGAAAATTTTCTAATTGAAAAGAAAATTTTCTGCCCCAGTTTGATAATCTTCTTTTATTTTTTATTTTTTATGGCATGCCTTTCCGTCATCAATGCCATTTCCTTTACCTGTTTCAAATCAAAAATTTGTTAGCTTAAAGCGTGGTAGTTGGCTGTGATACTCCACTCGGATGGCTTTTCCCTTTCTCCTTCCTTGCTCTGCGTTCCACAACTTGCTGGGGGATGATATTATTTGCTGGGGATAATCCTTTTCTGCTGGGGATATCCCTCTTCTTTCGTGGCATGGCTCGGAGACTTGCATTTTCCCGACCTTTTAGTCTCGCATGAATTTCCCAAATCATGCTTATTGCTCTCCTTGTTTGTCCACGGGCCTTGGCCTTGAGGTTTTAATAACCTCTTATTTTGTCAAGGATATCCCTCTTGACACTCGTTGATCTTTTTGTCAATTCCCTTTTGCTGGGGATATTATTTTTGATACTAGCCTCACGCTTGTTCCTTGCTGACTATATCACTTGGATGTATTAGTCAGATCTTATCTTGGAAAGCTGATGGCTTATTTTGAAGTCATTTCCCACTGGTTCTGACCAAACAGACTCTACTGGGGAATTTTCTATGAAAGGAGAAAGATAAAAAGGAACAGAATAAAAGACAAAGGAAAAAGATGACTCTTTAACAAAAGAATTATAAATAAAAACCTATCAAACGCAGACACCGACTCTAATGGTCATGACATGCATATGTGGCCTATCCTCCGTCGTCAATCGTCTTTCAAGATCTTCCCTTGACTATCCTCCATCTGATTCCCAATCTTATTCGACTTGTAGTGCCCAAAAGGTTTTCACCATCAAGTCTCTCTCATTTTGGTTTTTCTCTCAGCTTTCATCGCCTTATGGTGTCCGTGAAGATTTTCACCGATAAGACTCTCTCATTTGTATCACTTTCCAGCTGGGGATTTGGAGTGTTGCCGGTATGACTCTCTCTGCTGGAGATTAGAGTCCTTTCTGCTGTGGAACAGAATGTTATGTTCGCCGGTAAGACTCTCATTTGTCTGACTTGGCATCTTTTGCAGACTGATCAGAAGGTCTTTCTTTGGACCGTAATGTGGGTTTTTTTGGATAGGCTTAGAAAGAAAGGGTATTAAAGGCTAAAAAACAAATCAATTTGGGGTTCAAAATTACAACCTTCGAAATAATATTTGTTTATAACAAGCGCAACCCTTGCCCCAGTTTCTTGCTTGGGGATTATTTATTATTATATTTTTTAAAAATTTATTACACCATGAATACCATGCACATTATGCACACTATGCACCCTATGACCGAGCCGTGAAGCGCCTACGTATCCTCTTTGAGGAATCAGGTCAAACGTAGTTCCCAATTCCTCTTTTTCATTTGACTTTCTTTTGTTTTTTTTTTCATTTTTCTTTTTCTTTTTTCGTTGTTTTTTTTTTTTTGATTTTTTCTTTACCTTCCAGGCTCGTATTTCCTAGTCATTGCTATTGATTCCGAACGAGGGGTATGAAAGAAAATAAATAAGGCTCAAAAGGGGTAACGAAGGATAAAGTGTTTAGGTAGCAGAACAAAATGCCTTCGTCATTCCAGTCTTCAAAACATGCCAAGTGCAAACAACACTATTGAACATAGATTTATAGTCTCTTCCGATGGTGCTGGATTTGACAATTATGTTAAACACTTGCTTTTTCATTTGTCATTTCTAAAGCACCGTTGGGCGACACTCTCATTCTCATGAACGACCCTCATGCCAATTTGGCGAATTTTGCATTTAACGGTTTTCTTTAAGTTTTACTTGCCCCAGTTCCACATGACTCGGGCTTCAAATAATCTCAAACCGTTCTTATTTCCCTTAAATGCTTTGATCACCTCTCCAGGGTTTTATGATTAACTTTAAAGACTAGGCCCAAACTGTGTGCGCATGTCATGTCCCTAGAATCGGCATTGAACGAAAATGACAAAAGGACTAAATAAAAAGATGACTGGAAATAATAAAAGACCGGCTTTTGTATTAGACTTCCGGCGAAATGGTTAGAAAAACAAACAAAACAACCAGAATAAAATCTTAACACAACATCAACGAGACTTAAACAAACTGATACGACAAAAATGGAAAGATAAGAAGGTTTGACACAAGACAATATTCGGATTACAACCCTAAGAATAATCCGGACAACAGAAATGACAACAAAATAAGCCACCACAAGCTTCTCTCTTGTTAACCAAGGAACGGAGTGTCCTCCCATTTTATCAAAGTTGCCATCTTTAGCCACTGAGCTTTGCAGTATTGTCCAGACCATTTCCAACTTCGATATCATTATCATCGGTTAGCGGCTTTTCGGGATGACTCTAAAATCCCATGTTACCAGGCATCCTCCCCATAAAGTGTGCATCATGATGTGCAGGTAAAGGATTCTGCGCGATATTCTGGGTGTCATTACCTTGGATTACAATCAGATTTTCCTGGATCATCCTTTCTATTTCTTTTTTCAAATCCCGACAACTTTCAACATTGTGCCCCTGGGCATTGGAATGGTATTCACACCTTTTAGAAGGGTCAAAGCTTCTTGCACGTGTGTCCAGATGATTTGGAGGAATAGATGCAATCATGTCGTGATGCTTTAACCTCTCAAATAAGCTTTCATAGGACTCTCCTATTGGTGTAAAATTATCTTTCAACCTTCGTTCCCCTTTATACTTCTGGCTTGGATGTGGGTTATAGGGCACCTGAAAGTTATGTGGAGGCTTCTGGAGATTTTGTGATGCTCGTGCTCGCCTTCTGGGGCGTTTTTGGTGGCCGGGCAACATACTGAGGTGGAACAATAGAGTGTTGTGGGTTCTGAGGGGGATAATATTGCTCAGGGGATTCATAGATAACTTTAGGAGGCTGCTCATACCTTCGAGATGTTCTCCTAGGACCTCTTCTTGACCCTGATGTCATCATGATTTCTTCAATCTTCTCATTTGTGTCGCAAAAATTATCAGACTCAACCCGGACAGCGTGAGTTGCAGCTTTAAAAACTGCTTGACTTATAATTTTTCCTGTCTTAAGACCATTCTCTATTATTTCTCCCATTTTGATTGCTTCTGAAAAGGATTTGCCAACTGCGGACATCATGTTCTGAAAGTAATCTGGCTCTTGCGCTTGAAGGAAGACAGTTATTAGCTCGTGGTCATCCATGGGTGGCTTAACTCGAGCTGCTTGCTCTCTCCATTTAATGGCATATTCCCTGAAACTTTCACTTGGTTTCTTCTTCAGGTTTGAAAGGGAAATGCGGTCTGGGGCAATGTCGATGCTGTATTGGAACTGTTTGACAAATGCTTGTGCCATGTCGTCCCAGACATACCAGCGAGACGTGTCTTGATCCATAAACCATTCGGAAGCTACTCCCGTAAGGCTTTCCACAAAATAAGCCATCAACAATTCTTCATTTCTTCCCGCACCTCTCATTTGATTGCAATACCTTTTCAGGTGGGCAATGGGATCTCCATGTCCATCGTACTTTTCAAATTTGGGAGTCTTGAAACCAGGCGGCAAGTGGACATCGGGGAACATACATAGATCTTTGAAGGCAACACTCTTTTGGCCAGACAACCCTTGCCTGTTTTTCAACCATTGTTCTAAGTTTTTCACCCTTTGGGTTAATTCTTCTTGTACCATCTTTCGGGCAGGCTCTTCAATCTTTGAAGGAAGATCTAACGAGTACGGGTGGTACTTAGGAGAGTGGTACTGCTCTTGTTGTGTCGCAAATTGTGACTCATGACGAGGCTGTCCTTGCCCACTGGCCCATGCTTGACACACTCCGGTCATTTGCTGTTTCAGTATTCTATTTTTTTCCGGCACAGTAGACTCTTGTTGAACCCTCTGAACAAACCGACCAACTCAACTTTCTTCACAATTAAAAATAAAACATGTTAGAATGGACTCAGTCGGTTCTTATTACTAGCAACATCTTTTTTTTTCTTTTTTTTCCGATTTTTTTTCATTCATTTTTTCATTATTTGTTGTGGTCGAAATTATGGAGATTCCTACGTATCATGACCCCGCATGAATCAGACCTTGCGTAGTTCGGACCAATAAAAGATAAACAATATTAATCATTTTTTTTCAATTTTCATATTAAAATAAACTGGGTTTTAAAGGTTTGAAGATGACCTACAAACATCCACATATTCTAATTAAAGATTTATAACCTCGAAACAAAAAGGTCAGCTTCCTTTCCCCGTTTGACAAATGCAACCAAATGGCTATTTTTGCAAATGTGGCCCCTTCCAAATCTCACATGAATTTTAAGGCCGGGGAGGATTATTTTGACACTTTACAAACTTGTTCGTTCTTTTACGAAAATAGCCTTTCGACAACTGAAAGATACTCTAAGGCTATTTTGGCAAGAACGGTTTAAGACACTGTCGAAGCTAGCTCGACTTATTTTTGACTAAAAAAAATTCACCTGACCGTTGACTCTTTGTGTTTTTTTTTTTCAAATTACAATAAAAACCAGGTGTTGCAACACGGCCCTTCAGCGCCTCGGGGACGAAGATTTTTTAAGGCTGTGTGGGTCAACTGAACCAAATTTTAAAAAATGACCCAAAGGTGGTTGTTTATGCAAAGTCAGCCTTCCGGCGTCCCTTTCGGGAACATTTGGCTATGTCTTGATAAAACAGCGTCACCCGACTTCTTTATGACAAAACTAAAATTTGACATATATTTTTTTTTGGCTATTTTGTTTTAGCAAAAAGTGGAGGCTAGACACTACCCGACTTATTTATGAAAAAATTAAAATTTTGACATGTTTTTTATTTATTTAATTATTGGTTTTTGGCTATTTTAGCAAAAATGGGGTTGGACCCGATGAGGGTTGCCTACGTATCTCACATCCGGTGAGAATCAAACCGGCGTAGTTCGGGCAGGTCATGAATAAAGTAAGTAAACTAATTTTAAATTATTATTATTTTTGAATTTGTAAAAGAACTGCTTTAAAAGAAGAAAGGAAGTATATATATATATATATATATATATATTATTTATTTTTTTGGATTTTTGATTGATTTTCTTTTTGAAAGAAAGACTTCTAAGAATTCATTTTCTTTTGATTTGAACTTTAAGAATTTCAAAAGTAAAATGAAGATATTTTTTTTTTGAATTTTCATTTGTTTTCTCTTATTCTAGAGAAGAAAGAAAATATATATATATATATTTTTTTTGGAATTTTACCTTTAATAAAAGAAATGCTTTCAAAAAAAAATATTTCTTGAATTTTGAATTTTCTTTTCAATTTTTAAAGAAGAAGGAAAATATTTTCGAATTTGTTTTATTTTATAATATATATATATATTTTTAATAGTTAAAAAAACTTTCTAAAGAAGTCAATAATGGAAAATATTTTTTGATTTTTTTTTTTGTTTTGAAAATTGGGAGTCTAAAAAAAACTTTTCCAGACTTTTTGGGCAGGACAAATATTTTTGCAACAAATAAAGATATATATACATTTTTGGAAATAAAGAAAAACTTTTTGGATTTATATATATATATTTGCAACAAATAATAAAACCACTTTCAACGCGACTCTTTTTATTTTATTATTTTGAATTTTTCAGAAACGAATAAAAAAAACTATTTTAAAAGTAAGACTCTTTTTCATTGTCATTTTCAAGGGGAAGACAAACTATTTTCCTTTATATATATATATATTTTTTTATTATTATTTTTTTATTATTTTTTGAAAAATAAGACAGAACAACGATTTTTTTTTCTTTCTATTTTTTCTTTGGTTTTAATAAAACAAACTAATAAAACATTTTTTTTCATTTTCTCAAAATTTCGGCAGAGTTTTGACAGTATTTGGGCATTGGTTTTTTTTTTTTCTTCAAAAATAAACAGTCAATTCCCTAACCGCTATTTCTTTTTTCCAATTTTAAAATATTATTCATGATATTCAAAAGTCAGTCAACACACAAATCCGGATCAAATAAATGCGCAAGTAGCAGCAAGTAAGATGCATCAGGATGGTCATTTTTTTTTGGTACACCTGTCCTAGACAGACCCAACCCCTGTGTTGAGTCTCCAAAGTCAAATGCACGTGATGCAAACAATCGCTCCTACTAGGGATCCGGCATGAAGCTGAGTTATTCTAAGTGAAAAAACCTGAGGCATATTGATCTAGCCCTGGCTTACCCAAACGGACAGTTTGAGCCGAAGCGGGGGCAACGTACCGGGAGCACGAAAGTCTACCCGGCCTAGTTACTTGTCCCAACTTCGTCTTATTTGGTATGACTTTAACAGAAAGGTGGGCCACGCGCACGTGTGCACCATAAATTTAGAAGACTCAGAAAGAAGGGGGTTTCGTAGCAGTTGTATATATTCATAATTCAAATAATATTAAAGCGGTAAAAGTGTCATTTAGCACATTGGGCATATATCATGTAAAAAAAATCAGATAATAAATAAAGCCAACTATAACAATTATTTTAAGCTCGAATTCTTGAACCCTGAACCAGTGGTTCTGGGTTTTGTCCCCAGCAGAGTCGCCAGAGCTGTCACACCTCCTTTTTCCGCGCCCGCGAGGGTGCAAGGGAGTTTTTTCCAATTAAAGGACAGTCGAAACGGGATTTATTTCTTTATTTCAGAGTCGCCACTTGGGAGATTTAGGGTGTCCCAAGTCACCTATTTTAATCCCGAATCGAGGAAAAGAATATGACTCTGTCTATTTAACAGTCTGTGCACCAGAAATCCGGATAAGGAATTCTGTTAACCCGGGAGAAGGTGTTAGGCATTCCCGAGTTCCGTGGTTCTAGCACGGTCGCTCAACTGTTATATTCGGCTTGATTATTTTGATTTGTTAAATACATTTTTATTGCATGATTTTATTGTTACCGCTTCTATTTAGATTTAAAGACCCTTCTTTGAATCGAATCACGCGTACGTATATTCGTGTTATAAATTATATTTTTTAAAACATGCGGAGTTGTGTCACGCGCACGTGTACACAATGATATTGATAATATAATTATTATTATTTTCGATTTTTTTATTATTATAAAAATAGACTTAAGTTCGAAATTGTGCTTAAATAAAATTAAGAACGTCTGTCGCTCTTGTATGATTAAATAGTGAACTGCACATCTCGGGTTATATGAAATTAATATTGATGATCTCCGAAGAACCCCTTTTTATTAAAAATTTGCTCGAAGTTGCGCGAACGCATAATCCGAATCGCCTTTAGAAGTATAATCAAGTCACGCGAACGCATCCTTAATTATGCAAATATTCTTGACAGTAATATAAATTCTCTACAAATGTTTATTGCATCCATATATTTTAAATGTAAGAGTCATGAGAAATCACTATTTGAGATGCCTCTAAATTCCTTGAAAAGAATTCACAATTCATTAAGTGTTGACCGCAAATTATATTTTTTACGTGTGAATTATATTCCTCAAAAACCATGAGTTTAAAGAGTAAAATAAAAATAAAATAAAAATAAACAACGTGTGATTAATACTACCATTTTTATGGTAAATACAATATTTATCTACCCAAAAAGCGAATTGCGTATAAAACTTAGGAAAACAATTGATTTAATAAATGAAGTAATATTTTTTGAAGAATTTTCATTGTTATATTTGGAGCAAACGCTATTTACACATTTTTTGACTTAAAAAGTTACAATCTATAAATCTCATCCTTCTTTTACACCACTTGTTTTTAGTCCGAGGTTATAATTGTTTGGTTAATTTTGCTTACGAAGATTGGGTTTGAGATAAATAAACCAATTCTTATATTCTGCCTATGCGAATATTTGCAAACACTAACTCTATATTTTGTAAAAAATCATTGACATTATTTCATATATTAAAAGAAATGAGTTGATCGCGTTCCTAAAATAACTAAGCCATTTGTTATTAAGAAAGAGAACTAATCTACCAATTGATTTAATACTATATTAACCAACTAAAACAAAACTGAAACTTAAACTAATAAAATTTAAATGAGTAGAAAACATCCTTATAATCAAACTTCATTTACTTGCCATGTTGAAGCTTTTCATGACATGAATTTTCAGATATGTACCTGATATTGGAAGCAAAAGAAAATGATGATGAGAATCAGCAGCAATAATAACAGTACAATAGCAACAACTGCCCAGCAACAGTAACAACCCAGTAACAGACCGGTGGAGTAGTAATCCCAAAAAACAAAAGCTTTAAGCTTTAAATGAAACAACAACCATTAATACTAATTTCAAACAAAGAAAGAAAGCAGTAGATTTTTTAGCTTTTATTTTTATTTTTGAAAGCTTAAATATTTTTCGGAATTTTTCTCTCTTCTATTCTCTGTCCGTTTTTTTCTCTCTATCTGTATTCTTCTTCTTATTATTTGTCTTCAAGACTTCACATATATAATACATCTCATAAACCTTTTAATTAATTAAAATCAATACTTTTTCTCTACCCAACCCATTATCTTTCCACTCATCCCCATTACATTAAATAAACATATCACACCACCCCATTATATTTTGTCCCCCATGCTTTATTTAAAATAATGCAAGATTCCCCTTTAATTTAAATCTTGTCCCCCCTTTATATTAAATAATCATATCACAACCCACCCCATTTCATTTTGTCCCCCATGCTTCAAATAAACAATTTCAAAATGTACAATTCCTAAACTACCCCCTCCGACCTTACTGAAATTACCAAACTACCCCTGAACGTACTACAAATTTACCAAACTACCCATCAGCTATAACACATCAATTAATCAAACTTAACCAAAATATAGACAATATGATCAATTTCTAACAATGTTCAAACAACAATATGAACATGGATGAACATCATAACAACAATATCACATGAACACGATTTTAACAACATTTCAACAACAAGTCACATGAACACGAATTGAACAACAAAGAACAACTATGATTGAACAATATTTTAGCAACAAACAATCCTATTTTCGGATTCAACAAACAACAACAAACAAAATATGAAGATTTCTAAATTCAATCATATTGAACTTAAAAATCAACTCTAACAACATTACAACAAACAATTCTTATATTAAACTTAAAACAAGATTATGAGAACAATTCAAGCAATAATCATAAATGGTAAACAAGAAATCAAACTATACAAAATTCGGATTCAAGATCATCCAAACAAAGTATGAACATGAATGAATCTATTTTAAGACAACAAACATGACGGATTAAACGATTAAAACAATATATTCCTTTAATACAACTAAATTCTTTAAACAAATAACAAGATCGACGAAGAAACAATTATGAACTTAAACTTGAACTTAACAATATTAACAATTTCTAACAATACATAAACACATGAAACAAATTGAAGAAATAGTTGATTAAATTTCAATTTGAATCTAACAAACATCAAACTAACAAATACTTACTTAAACAATAATACAAACATGAAATAAACATGAAAACAACTAATTAAACTTCCATTTTAAAATCTGAAAATTTAACGAAACATATGAACAAACTAAAATTATTTCAACTACAGACAAACAAAACAAACATTGAATCATTTATCGATTTTGAATCCGAAAAACAACGAACAACAAAAAAATATGGACGAAATTTGGAAACATAAACCAACTAACCGATTCGAAACAACGACGAATAAACGAAGAAGATGGAGAGGAAGGAGCAGCAGTCCGCAGCTGAACGCTCATGGCTGCTCGTCGCAGCTCCTCGCAGTTGAACGTTCATGGCTGCCCGTCGCAGCTCGTCGCAGCTGAACACTCATGGCTGCTCGTCGCAGCTCGTCGCAGCTGAACGTTCATGGCTGCCCGTCGCAGCTCGTCGCAGCTGAACACTCATGGCTGCTCGTCGCAGCTCGTCGCGGGCAGCAGTTGACGTGTTCGGAACAGGAGCAGCTGGTCGACCATGGCAGCAGCTCGACGTGCTCGGAACAGGAACAGCTAGTCGGAGGAAAGGAAGCCGCAACGATGGGGTTTCTCCTTCGTTGGTCGAGGGTTTTTCCGGCGTGATTGGGGTTGGGGTCGCGAAAGAGGTTGTGTCGTTTGGTGGTGTTTGGACGGTGCTTGGGTGGTGTTCGACGAAGGGGGGTGGCTGCTGGGTAGCCATGGCAGCTCACTATTTTGGAGATGGAGAAGAAGAAGACAAGGGGAGGGGGCGGATAGCTTTCCTTAGTTTTTAGGGTTTTTTCTTCTTTTTTCTTTTGTTTTGTGTTGTAAAATGTAAGACAAAGGGGTTTGGGTCTTTTGGGTTATGGACTGGGTCGACCCAGTTCGAAATGGACTGGGTCGTAGGGAAGATTGGGCCATTTTTTGGGCCTATGGCTTGAAATTGAAGAAGAGGCCCAATTCCGACTTTCTTTATATTTTCGCTCTTTTTCTTCTTTTATTTTTCTAAAACTAAATTATAAAAATACTTAAACTATTATTAAGAACTAAATTAAGTTATAAAAGCACAAATTAACTTCCAATAACAATTAACGCACAATTAAGTGTTAATTAAGCATAAAATTGTATATTTGGACATTAAATGCTAAAAATGCAAACGATGCCTATTTTTGTAATTTTCATTTTTTATAAACAAATTTAATTACTAACAATTGTAGAATTAAATCCTACATGCAAAATGCGACGTATTTTTGTATTTTTTATTAATTTAACAAATAAGAAAACACAGACAAATACAAATAATTATCCAAAAATATCACAAAAACACTCAAAATTGCACATCAAGAAAAAATCATTTTATTTTTGAATTTTTTGGGAGTAATTCTCATATTGGGCAAAAATCACGTGCTTACACACACTTAATACAATTATTTGCACACACATTAAAATATTTCAAAACAGGTAAAATCAAACAAAATAAAATCACGGACGAAGATGCCTATTTATGATTTTCTATTTAACAACCGGATTACGGTTCGAATTATGCATGACACACACATTTTTTGTATTTTGTTTTAAATAAAAATAAAAATGGGCAAAAGTCACAAATAATTAACAAAGTGCCGTACAGAAATCCAAAAATTGTACAGCAGGACCAATTGTTATTATTATTATTTTTTATATTTTTGGAGCGATTGTCGCGCAAAACAAAAATCACGTGCTCACAGGTATGTATTACCCCGATTTTACCCGTATACAAAACTAAATGGCTAGTTATAATCAGTGTAAAATATAAAAATAATTTTAAATAATTAATTTTTCAATTTCAGCCAAATATAAGAGGTGAATTCGGAATTTAAACTTAATGGATTGAACTTGTTGTACAACTAAAATTATGATTTAAAATTTAATATTTTATTAAGGCTTTACGGTTTATGTATACTAGTATTAGGGTACGCGCTTTGCGCGTGTACCTATATAAATAAATATATAATTTTTAAAAATTATATATATATATTATTCAATAATGTGTTTTAGTTATTGAAAAAATATCAAAGAAAGAAAATGTAAGTTTCTAAATATAATGAATGTTAATCTCACTAAGCTAGCTCATTAAACAAAGAAATGCTACGCCACATAAGTCTTTATATATCTTATTATGATTTATGAGATAATATATATCTTATGAAAATTATTGTTATCTTTATTACCAAATACTATAAACAAATAACAAAAAAATACTTTAAAATAATTATTCAAAGATAATAAAATAAATTGAAGAATTTGAATCTTTGGGTCTTTTAGAAATTTGTGAGCGTAGAGATAGAACTATAGCTCATAGAAACCCATAGATAAATAACAATATAAAGTATGAAATAGCTAATATTGAATTATAAAAAATGATGTAATATGATATGAAAAATATAGGGAGCTACATTTATTAAAATAAATATAAAAAGAAAGAAAAATGATAAGGGTAATTTTTGTGATTTTGTTTTTGTCTTGGGTTATATCCTTATTGCTTCAACTTAACATTTTAGCAATTTAACTTTTAATACTATATTATAATAAATTTTTCTCTATTTTCTTATTTCTTTCACGGCAATTGCTCTTATTGTGTAAAATAATTTGTGTACCTTAAGAGTTTTATCAACTTGACAAATAAGTTTACTTACATAATAATTTTAAAACAAAATTGAATTGACTTTTCCGTTGCTTTATTAATTCAAAGACTTAATTATTTGTTGAGATTTTATGCTTTTTTGATAGTATAGAAGATACAAATTATTTTCAAACTATTCTCCTACTCGAGCATAATATTATTCTCTTTATCGATTTTATGTGAAAACTACATTTAATAATTAGAACAAATATTTAATTAGGTAATGTTAGAATTATAGGTTCCCTAATAAGAGGAATCAATGTAAACATATTTCTATGGAAATCACGTGAGTATACAAGGAAAAGAAACGTAATACTCTTAATTAATTCTCTTAAATAATATCTATTTTAAAGTCCTTAATATTGGGGTTTCTTATTTAATTCAATAAGGAAAAATCTAATAATCAAATTTTAGTTTCCTTTAAAGTCCTAAATATTAAGATAATAATTAAATGACTATTTTGTCTAGAGTGAACTCTATTTTAAAAGGATAAAAAAGGCAAACGACATTTCGCTAAGGGCCTTCGTGCTTTTAATATAGTATAGATAGATTAAATAAATTCTTTAATTTTATATATATATATTCGAATCCATAACCAAAAAGGTTATATTCTCCTCGGCCAAATGTTATGGGAAAAATGACACTGTATAATCGCTGTAAAAATAATAGTCGAAAAAGTGGATAAATTTTATATATATTTTGTATATATATACGTTTTGTATGTTATATACAAAAATTATACAAATTTTATATACTTTTTCGACTATTAAATATAAATAATTTCTGATGTGGACTAAGTGATAATACTCTAATATTATGCGATCTCCTAAACAATTGATGCAATAACCACAGTGGATAGAAGGGCCACCAACCAGATCCTAGCCGACGTAGCCAACTCATACTAAGGCATTGAGCACTTTATGCATTTTCCTACTAAGCAATGATATCATTTAAATCATAATTCATATGACCGAACTAACGATTCCTTTCAAATTTCAATTTATTGAATTTGTCTTTTTCTCTTGCTTTCTTGTCCATAATAAATTACCTGAAGATATGCCATCAACGATATTCACAGACCAACAGTGTCCAAATAGCTGGGGCTTCTACAACTTTATTTAATTCATTAAAAAAAATTAACTTTTTGAGTTTAATTGAGTAAACAAAAGTTGGTGGGATTTACAAATAATAGAAGCATACAATTTAATTTACTTCGATTTTTTTTTTCCTGGAAACTTTTACACTCATAACCGTCGCTTAGCAATAATAATAATTCAAGGTTACACTTACACTTGAGTATTTAAGCTAAACATGACATTAAGAGAAGATTTCACCATTACAACATAGAATACACACCCAATTATGTGTAACCAACCGATAATTCGATTAATTACAAACCATAAACCCTCAAAAAAGAAATTAACAAGTTCGTAATGGCGATCCACACAAACAATCGTTGTTAGAGAAAGATGAAGCTTCTAGATGATCGAACGGAGACCCGTTTGGAATCGGGCCACAAAGGTGATTGTAGCTCAAGTCCAAATGACCAATGTACTTAGCTGTAGCTAACGATTTAGGAATTGAACCCCTAAGATTATTGTACGATAAATCGAGATGTGTAAAATATGTTTTTGAACCAAAAACATCGGGTAATAATCCTTCTAATGAGTTTCTACTTAAGTTCAGGATGTTTAAACCGGGGCTACTGAGTAGATTATTGGGAATTGAACCGGAGAGTTGGTTAGAGTCTAGGTTTAGGGTTGAGAGAACAGGCATTGAACCGAGCTGAGCTGGGATTGAACCCGTAATTTGGTTCATTGCTAAATCGAGATCCGCTAACCGGTAGAGTTTGGAGATTGAGTTCGGGATTGAACCGGTGAGTTTGTTCTTGTTGAGTAGTGCTCTGCTCATCATGCTGAGTTTTCCGATATCGGACGGAATTTCGCCGGAGATTTGATTGTTGCTAAGCTCAAGGTGCATTAATTTGCCGAGATTGACAATTGAGACGGGGATTGAACCGGAGATTTGATTATCGGCGAGGTTAAGGACGGCGAGTTTACTCAGCTGACCGATGTTCGCCGGAATTTGGCCGGTGATTTTGTTTCCGATGAGATCAACGATACGGAGATTTTTTAACGAAGTGAGACAAGCCGGAAGTTCGCCGGAGATATCTTTCCAGTCGGCGACGATGAGGGTAGTAAGGCCGTCGAGTTTGCAGAGGGAAGGGGAGAGTGAACCGGTCATGTAACCGGACCGGCCGGCTTTCTCGTAAATCGGGTCTTCAGATTCGCCCCGAAGAACAATGTCGGCGACCCGTTGAGTATTCGGGTCACAGCTAACACCGTTCCAACCCTGGCAACAGTTGGTGCCCGTCCATGTGTTGAAAATGCCCAAATATGGCTCGTTAAGAGCTGCTTTGAAGTCCATTAATGCTGCTTGGTCCGCCGGCGAGCAACCATTTGCCGGAATAGTGACGGCGGTCAGCATCATCAGAGTGACCAAGAATGTTACTCCGGTAAGACCCATTTCGCCCCTCTCGCTAGAGATGCAGCACTATGATTCTCCTTTTCTCTTTATAATATATGTATATGCTTGTATGTGTGTATGTACAAGAGTGTTCTTCTTTTCTAATACATGGAAGTGGGAGAATGAGATGTTATTATATATAAAGTATATAAATGAATTGCCATATGACTCTTCTTTTCTCCTCAATTTATTTATTTTTATTTCTTCCTTCAGATTTTAATTCAATGTACTTTTCCCTCTCTATTTTGTCAATCCAAGAAGTTGGTTGGCCTAACTGCACGTCAGATTAAAACCCTTTCATTGCTGATGAAATGTCACCCAGAGGCGTAAGCCCCACATATATTTAATTTTTAATATTTTATAAAATAATATAATAATAATAATAAATATTTATAAAGAGGTAAAATTGTATAAAAATTAAAGAAAAAAAATATATAAATATATATGTATGTATGCTCCATCCCCACAAAAAATCAGTCAATAATCTATTATACGCTACTTACAAGCACAAGTAAATTGAGTCTAAAAGAATAAAGTTTTCTATATGGAGGAACAAAAAGGATGACTAACCTATAATTTGAACTTTGAACTTGCTCCTATAAAGGAGAATGAAGTTTTCTTTGTATTTGTAAAAAAAATTCAATATTCGTTGCTTTTGGAAAATATTAGCAGACTAGCGGACAAGATAAAGAATTGGGAAAGACCATGAATTAGGGTTTCAATCAATAAAAAAAATATCTTAACTTATAAATTTAATACATTTCAGTTAATTTTATTTTTATTTGAAAAAGTCTCAGGGGCTTACGTCTCACTAAAAAACGCGCCTCAAACGCCCGGGCGTATGCCTCTTGAGACTTTCGCCCCACACCATTAACTCAGGGCATTTTTGGTGCGCCTTGCCCCGAGGTTTGCCCCGAAAACGCCTTTTAAAACACTAGTCTTAAGAGGGTAAATAGTTACATGCATTTCGTGTTTATACCATAATTTAATCTTTCGCTGAAAAAATTAAAGTAAAAAATATATGACTGTAATATGATTAAGGAAAATGTATGTTTTGTGTTTATTAGCTTGCTATAAAAAACGGAAGCAAATACATTTTTATCATCTTACAAAATTGTTGTATTTATTTTGTTTTCTTTTTTAAAAAAAGTTCAAATTTACCTTTAAAGTATTCGATTTATCTTATATTTGTTCCACGTTAAACCTTTGGTCCATGAAAGCGCCCTCCTACTAACGGATATCCCAGCTTAGGTTTAACATTGCCAACCGTGAAGCCACATAAATAAACAAAAGATTCAAATTTACCCTTAAACAAATTGGTTTATATATCTTTTACAATGATTTGAGTATGCCCCTAAATGATTAAAAGATTTAAAAGGTGCAAAAATATCCTTACGTGGATTTACACCATATTAGTCAAATTAAATACTAGTACTCTTTTTTTGGACACCTTCCCTTCATCTTCCTATTTTAAGAAAAAATATATGTATCAAGTCTCATTTTACTCTGAGTATTGCACTATCCTAGTAGAGAACAAATTCTAAGAGTATATTTCAGGTTTTTAGATTATTTTTTTTAAAAAAAAAACATTTCTTACGTCACTATTAGTGGCGTTATATATACTTTGGTAACTTTTTTTTTTTACGCTTATTTGAATATTTTTACTAAAAATAAACCATACTTTGATTCCAGTACAGTAGTAAAGAAAAGGGCACGTGAGGGGTCAGTATTCTATAGCAGACAGGACCCAGAGGCAAATTTATTATGTTGGCTTTATAAAGATTGGATCTGCTATTGGTGAGCATAAACTAGAATTTTTTGTTCTTTTTTTCATTTTTCTTTTCTTTCCTAAAGTGTTAGTTTATTCTTTCTGACAAAATTAGGCAGTGTACAAGAAACTAATCTGATTTTTTATTCTTGTTCTAACTTCTAAACTAATTGTCTCAAAATTCGATATTAAAAAAGACTAAAGGATATCTATCCTGTGCACGTAGTGTTTTTCCTATAGTACATTAATGTTAAATTATCTCCAATGCCTCACTAATTTTATTTTATTTTTAAAAAAATAGAGCCAAATTATAGATCTTGATATTCTCATTGTACTTCACTGTGTCACTTTGTTGTTTATTATCCTTTATTTTTATTTAAGATCTATTAAAACTGTTGTTTTGCTTTATGTTTTCGGGGAGGCTCATAAGCTTCTTTAATATTGTCTAATATCAGAGGCAGATTAACTGAAACTATCCTTAGTTAAAATTGAAAACCTTGGAATAATTTATATTTGTTTTATTTTTTTAAGTAATTTCAAAAGAAAGAAAGGTACTTCCTCCGGTTCACTTTAATTGATTTTTTTGCCTTATTTTTTTGTGGTCCACAATATTTAATTTTTTCAAATATCAAGAAGGAATTAACTTCTTTTTTTTCAAGTTGCGCTTGAAGTAAAGAAACTAGAATTACTTGTCGTATTTCCATTGAACAAGGTAAGGTTAATATGGTTAATTTTATTGTTAATTAATATTAAAAAGTAGATTCATTGATATGTGTGAATACAACAAAAAAATTAATTAAATTGAACCGGAGTGAACAGAAAGCAACGAAATACTACTAGGGTTTGACCTGTCCATTTGTTATTAGGACTTAGGAGTATTATTTTTTGATATGTTTTGGTCTGTTAAACACACACAAAAAAGGTATATTGTGGCACATAGGGTCACGTGCAATCGGATTAAACTATTACATTATCCTTAATTGTTCTATTTTCACCTTTGAGACTGATTTAGCTAACTGTCAAAGATTCACTGTTTTCCAGTTTGCATGTTTGAAGGAATCCTCAGTCTATCTTTTTTTCTTACTAATAATATGATAAAATTATTGAAGAGATCCGGGAATTTGAAAATAGGGTGCGAATTAATTAATTTGGAGAAATTTATATACCTTAGAATTAAAACTGTGTACAAACCACCGACAAAGAGAGGAAGACTAATCTTGAAGTCATATGAATGAATGGGGCCAAATCCCAATTCAATCAATCTCAATGGTTGAAAAATAATTGACCTGAAAATTATGCAGACTGAGAGCTGGATTTTGGGTCATCAATTTATTGCTAAGGCCTAAGATAGCTCCATATGATATGACCTGTGAAATTGTTCTTAAATGATTTATTTTTGTACATAGGCATCATATAGCAGCCAAAGTTATGACTTTAGTTCCTCGAGTATAGTTACTGTCAAATGTACATATTACTAACTGATTCATTTTTTGTTCCATATCTTTGTAACCATGCCTATGTAAGTATTTGCAATTAGCAAAATCAATTTAAATCCTGAATCTGCCTCTGCATTTACCGTCATATCCATTTTAAATTTCAGACAAGAGATAATAGACAACTCAGACTATTGTTGAGTACTGGATAAGATGGCCCCATGAGCCTATATTGATCTACAAACTCATACAACAACAACTACAACAAATTTAACAAGTAGAGTCTGGGGAGGGTAGTGTTTATGCAAACCTTACCCCTACCCTGAGAAGATAGAGCCGCGACTCAACAAAGATGAAAAGAAACAGTAAAAACAAACAATATCAACAATAAAGGTCAGAAAAATAAATAATACCAATCTAAGAGCCAAAAAAAATAAATAGAAGGAAGCAATAACAACAAGCAGTAACAACTGCAAGAGATTTACGAATGCATGTACATGACCAAAAAAGGGATTCCATTTGGGATGAAATGCTTAAGAAGAAAACGGAATAACTATAATTTTATACAACCATTCTGTTTCCAATCATTTTCATTTCGAATTTAGATAATGCAATGTTGTAAGACCAAACACATCACATTCGGGATTAGGAAATAGTCCTTTCGCACAATTGAAGAGAAGGTGGAATTGTGTTGTCTGACAGAAACATGAGTTTGTTTTTGTCACATGGAAGTGTCAAAAAGCATACATGAGGAGGCAAAAATCAATTCTACAGTAACAAATGGAACAAAACACTAGATAATTATGCCAAAAGTTTTTTTAGTGCACAAATTAAACTGTCTTTTGAAAATTGAAATTAAACAACTAAATTAAACCTATAGTCAATTTTTAAATTTAAATAAGCTACTAAAAAGTAAAAACTGACCTAATTTTATTGAAGACATAAAATGATAAAACAGGAAGAATGTAGTAGAGTGAGACTAGGCAAAGCTTCTACAAACGAACTTTTGAGAAAAAGAGGGCAACCTCAATTCTCGATACAATTATGCTTGCTGTTTAGCGCTTACATTCATTCATTACCTTGTATAACTACAATTGCTTGGATAATAAATACTACTCCATGTATGAATTAACATAATAAATGAATTGGGTTGAAAATTCATGCATGTAAAGAGCTAGCATCATACCAACAAGCAAGGACGAATACTGTAACTTGGCAAACCAACCAGCTAAAATAACTCGTCATATTCTAGGGTTAGATTAGATATAGTAGAGCTGGCAAAACCTGGAAATTTAAATACTTTTGACTATGATTGTCCCTGTCTTTTAGTAACGAAAACGACATTTCTCATGATAGTAGTTGTAATAATGGATTGATGGACATATTCAGTGTAAAGGCTATGGGTTCAGATGATGGAGTTGGGATTATGTATGATGGATGTCTCCCTTCTAGTCTTCTACTCATAAAGCGGCAAACTAGTGATAGTGTTGAGATGGAATTCTGTCTTCCAATTTCGATTGTTGTTTTTTCAGAATCAAATTGGGAAACACATCACAAAAGAGAGGTTGGAATCTCCATCTGTCTATAACTTGATTAAAGTACATTTAAATTTAGTTTGTAATGCTTAAAATTGATATGGATGGTCTTGTTGTACAATGCTTTATAAATTAATATATAAAAAAAATACTTACTAAGCGACTTCAGAAAGTTATGGATGGTCTCGTGGATAGAAGATAAGCAGCATTTGTCCCAGATAGGGTGATAATCGATAACATTCTGTTAAGCCATGAGTTAGTTAAGGGTTATGGGAGGAAAGGGATTTCTCCAAGGTGTATGCATAAAATTGATATGCAAAAAGCCTATGACTCATTTGAGTGGATTTTCCTAAAACAAATTTTGATTAACTTGAACTTCCCTGCTATTTTTGTTGGTTGGATTATGACCAAGTGTCTTATTCTATTGTTATTAATGGGAAACCATCAAAACCTTTTGAGGCTAGGAAGGATTAAGACAAGGTGATCCTCTATCCCTTTTTTTGTTTGTCCTAATAATGGAATATCTTAGTAGGATTCCCAAACAATTAGGAACACAACCAAACTTCAATTTTCACCCAAAGTGTGCTAAAATGAACCTTATCCAGCTAGGTTTTGCTGATGTTCTACTCTTGTTCTGTAGAGAGGATGTTCTTTTTGTCCACTTACTTTTTGATCAGTTTCAAAAAAATTCTAAGACATCTGGACTTGTTGCAAATTCTGGGCATCTTGGGATTCAGTAAGAGGGAACTTCCATTTAGATGTTTGGAGATCCCTCTAAGTACTAAGAGAGTCTCAGTTATCCAGTGTCAGCCTCTCCTTGACAAAATGTTGGGCGGAATCAAGTCATGGACTACAAAATTCTTATCTTACGCATGGAGAACTCAACTAATAAAGTCAGTACTTTTCTCAATACAAGTATTCTCGGCTCAGATTTTTATCCTACCTAAAAAAGTTATTAAAATCATTGAAGCTACTTGCAGAAACTTTCTTTGGTCTGGAGGTGTAGAATTATCAAAGAAGGCCTTGCTAGCATGGGACATGATATGCTACCCTAGAGTTGCTGGAGGAATTAATATTTGGATATTACAACTTGGAACAAAGCTGCAATAAGCAAGCCATTATGGAATCTTTGTAAGAAGGCAGATAAATTATGGGTGAGGTGAATTCACTATTTTTTTTTGATGACCGAGAAATTCGTCTGGAGTCGATCCTTTAGACTAGCCGCAGCCTTCGAAACTCGGTGGATAATGGATCCGCCCCTCTACCCTTCTCCACTTAAATACCATGCTTTGCTTTGCATGGTGTGAGGGCTTGAACCTGTGACCTAAGACACAAATCCACCACCCTTTGCCATTTGAGCTAGGCCCTGGGGAAGAACTATTATTATGGGAAGAACAGGAACATCTTTGAAGATGTGCCTAAGCAGGCTTCTTCGGTTGTTCAGAAGATACTGAAGACCACCAAATACTTTGATGAGGCAGGTTACACGCAGGGGCGGATCTAGAGCAAGGTTTACGAGTTCCCGTTAACCCAGTAACTTTTGCATAAACCCTATATTTGTACTAAAAAAATCATTAAAAGTATAAAAATATTTAGCTTGGAACCCAATTCGTTGGTCCAGTTATCATGTTGATTAACTTGAGATTGTTATAGGAACCCATAAGCTTAAAATTCTGGATCCGCCTCTGGAACTTATACGATGACATAGGTGCAGAATATGTAGCATTTCTCTACTAAGCTAAGAGGTGAGCTCCAAAAAGTGACATGGAGGAAACTAGTGTGTAACAACATAGCTCTACCTAGATGGATCTTTACTCTAAGAATGGCTGCACATGGGAGGCTCTATACTAGAGATACGTTGTTCAAGTGGGGGGTGACTACAAACCAAGTATGTCCTCTGTGTGATCAAGTGATGAGTGCATATCACATTTGTTTTTCATATGTGAGGTGTCTACAACAATATGGAAGAAGCTGCTCATGTGGTTAGGATTAGAAGACCTCCAATGAACTGGGAGGATGAGCTACAATGGGCTACACTATATGCTAGGGGTAGGAGTCTTAAAGCTGAAGTTTTCAGAATGATGCTAGTTGCTGCAGTATACCATGTCTGGAGGGAAAGGAACTATAGAGTTTTTCAGGGCACAAACCAAAGTACTGAGATTCTAATTAGGCACATTATCCAGGAGATCCATTATATAGGTGCCATGAAAATACAAATTGCAAAGTGGCTTGAGGGGTTCAATAGTTACACACAGTAGATTGGTTTTTGAGTAGCTTTTGTTTGTTTCACTTGTTGCTTCTTTTGAGCCATGACTGACCGTTGGGACATGATGTCCAACAAGCAGTTTTTTTGTGTACTATACATATGTTTCACAGTAGATTGATGGATGTATTCAGTGTAAAGGCTATGGGTTCAGATGAACCCATAGCCCGCAGCTGGTGGAAGCTGGTGGAGTTGGGATTATGTATGATGGATGTCTCCCTTCTAGTCTTCTACTCATAAAGCGGCAAACTAGTGATAGTGTTGAGATGAAATTCTGTCTTCCAATTTCGATTGTTGTTTTTTCAGAATCAAATTGGGAAACACATCACAAAAGAGAGGTTGGAATCTCCAATCTGTCTATAACTTTATTAAAGTACATTTAAATTTAGTTTGTAACGCTTAAAATTGATATGGATGGTCTTGTTGTACAATGCTTTATAAATTAATATTAAAAAAAATAGTTACTAAGCGACTTCAGAAAGTTATGGATGGTCTCGTGGATAGAAGATAAGCAGCATTTGTCCCAGGTAGGGTGATAATCGATAACATTCTGTTAAGCCATGAGTTAGTTAAAGGGTTATGGGAGGAAAGGAATTTCTCCAAGGTGTATGCTTAAAATTGATATGCGCAAAGCCTATGACTCAATTGAGTGGATTTTCCTAGAATAAGTTTTGAATAGCTTGAACTTCCCTGCTATTTTTGTTGGTAGGAAAGGATTAAGACAAGGTGATCCCCTATCCCCTTTTCTCTTTGTCCTGGTAATGGAATATTTTAGTAGGATGCCCAAACAATTAGGAACACAACCAAACTTCAATTTTCACCCAAAGTGCGCTAAAATGATCCTTATCCAGCTAGGTTTTGCTGATGATCTACTCTTGTTTTTAGAGGGGATGTTCTTTCTGTCCACTTACTTTTTGATCAGTTTCAAAAAAATTCCAAGGCATCTGGACTTGTTGCAAATTATGGAACTTCCATTTAGATGTTTGGAGATCCCTATAAGTACTAAGAGAGTCTCAGTTATCCAATGTCAGCCTCTCCTTAGACAAAATGTTGGGCGGTATCAAGTCATGGACTACAAAATATTTATCTTACGCAGGGAGAACTCAATGGATAAAGTCAGTACTTTTCTCTATACAAGTATTCTGGGCTCAGATTTTTATCCTACCTAAGAAATTTATTAAAATCATTCAAGCTACTTGCAGAAACTTTCTTTGGTCTGGAGGTGTAGAATTATCAGTAGGCCTTGCTTGTAGACATAAACTTTAATTGCATACCAGGATCTTGAACATGATAATCTTACACAAAGTCATTATAGAAAACATACCTGAATCATAAGCCATCATCGTGAAGCGGAAGTGTTAATTGAAATTGGTTTCTCGCCCCTTGCCCTAGCTTTCGTTACCGCCGACTTTAGTGATGGAAGAGAGAATAAAATACGGTAACCCTAATGGGTGGGGAGAGGACCAATTTATAGAGGTTCTCATTTAATCCGGTACGTTCATCAAGTAACCGATCGGACGGATGAGATTTGATCATTAATTAAATATTAATTATGGGTCTTAAACCTATTGGGCCACCAATAAATTAACGTAAGAAAATCTTACATTCTCTCACTTGACCCAATAATCACATAATATTAATATTTAATATAGGATTAGTTGCGCATAAACAAATCTCTTCTATAATGTCCATCATAAATACCATAATATGATAAAATACTAAATGTGAGTTATGGCGATTATATAATTTGTCTACATACTCTCTTCCATATATTACAACATTAGCAACTCATCGTATCAGGTCCATGAGCTATAAAATATTATGGTCCACAATAATGTCAAATTGAGACTTATCCTGTAATATCTCAAAACAATAATGTGTACACCATTATGAGAAACAGAAAATCACTAATGTATATCAGAAACACATAAATGAGCTCAGAGTGTCAAAACATCATAAATACATCAATCATAAATACAGCCAAGACCCATTCTATGTACATGTTCTTTAAATATCTTTGGTTGTAAACCTTTCGTTAACGGATCTGCAATCATGAGATCAGTTCTAATATGCTCAAGTGACACTCTTTGTTTCTGAACTTCCTCCTTAACGGTAAAGTACTTTAATTCCATATGTTTGGCACCTTTGGAGTACTTATCGTTCTTGGATAAGAATATTGCTGCAGAATTATCACAGTAAATTTTCAGCGGCTTGGTAATGGTGTTGACAACCCAAGTCCTGAAATAAAGTTTCGCAACCATAATAAATGAATTGTGGCTTCAAAATATGCCACAAATTCTGCTTTCATCGTGGATATAGCAATGACAGACTGTTTGGCAATCTTCCACGATATTGCTCCTTCAGCTAATTGGAACAAATAACCAAACGTGGATTTTCTAGTGTCAATACAGCGAAATCTGAATCCGAGTATCCAACAACTTCCAAATGCTTGGATATCCTATACGTAATCCTTCGTTCCTTTCAGGTACCTCAAAACTTTCTTTGCAGCTTTCCAGTGATCAATTCCTGGGTTACTCTGATATCTTCTTAGCATTCCGATCGCAAAACTAATATCCGGTCTTGTGCAGGTCTAAGCATACATCAGACTACCAACATTTGAAGAGTAAGGAATTGATTCCATTTCTTTTCATTCTACATCATTCTTAGGGCATTTCATGAGACTAAATTTGTCCCCTTTTTGAATTGGAACAATTCCTGGTGAACAATTGTTCATATTAAATCTCTCTAGAATTCTTTCGATATGGCCTTTCTGAAACAATCTCAATAATCCTTGTGATCTATCACGTAATATTTCTATTCCTATCACATAGGATACCTCACCCATATCTTTCATTTCAAAATTCTTAGAGAGAAAATCTTTAGTCCCATGCAATATGCCTAAATCATTAGCAGCAAGTAGAATATCATCAACATATAGGACTAAAAATATAAACTTGCTCCCACTAATCTTTTGGTATATACACCGATCAACGGTATTTTCCACAAATCCAAAAGATGTTATGGTATCATTAAACTTTATATATCATTGTCGTGAGGCTTGTTTAAGTCCATATATTGACTTCTTCAGTTTACACACCATTTGGCATTTTCCTTCAGTTTTGAAACCCTCTAGTTGGTCCATATAAACTTTCTCCTCGGGATCTCCATTAAGAAAGGCAATTTTTACATCCATTTGGTGTAACTCTAAATCATAATGAGCCACCAAAGCCATTATAATTCTTAACGAGTCTTTCTTTGAGACTAGTGAAAAGGTCTCTTTATAATTAATGCCTCTTTTCTGAGCATAATCCTTGGCAACAAGTCTGGCTTTGTATCGTTCAATATTGCCATTTGAATCGCGTTTGGTCTTAAAGACCCATCTACGCCCGATTCTTTTAGAACTTTCTGGCAATTCAACAAGATCCCAGACTTTATTGTATTCCATGGATTTTAAATCTTCCTTCATGGAATCAATCCATTTGTCAGACTCATTACTTTCTATAGCTTGTGAAAATGAAACCGGATCCTTATTAAGACCAATGTCAAAATCTAACTCTTGCAAATAAACCATGTAATCATCCGAAATAGCCGATTTTCTAACTCTTTGAGATTTTCTTAGTGGCATTTTTTGTGGTTCATTTGTGTCAGATATTTGTGAGTTAGTTTCTTCATGAAGTTTTTCATCCAAATGTTGCTCGGTGTTGTCAAAGTGTTCTTCAACAACTGGAACAATATTTGGTATTTGTGTGAAAGTAGGCACATTCGTGGGTAATAGAATATTGATTCTCACCTCTTTTATTTCCACACTTTGATTTTCAACACTCCCACTAATTTCACCATTCTCAATGAATCTTGCACTACCGATTTCAACAATTCTCGAACTATGGATTGGACAGTAAAACATATACCCTTTAGATTTCTCTAAGTAACCAATAAAGTAACCACTTACTGTTCGAGAATTTAATTTCTTTTCTTGTGGATTATAAACTCTAGCTTCCGCCAGGCAACCTCAAACATGCAAGTGTCTTAAACTAGGTTTCCTTCCTGTCCACAGTTCAAAAGGGGTCTTTGGAACAGCCTTACTACTAGGAACCCTGTTTAATAAATATACAGCGGTTTTAAGAGCATACATCCACAATGATTTGGGTAATGAGGAATTACTCATCATGCTCCTAACCATATCCATAAATGTTTGATTACGCCTTTCTGCAACACCATTTTGTTGAGGTGTTCCTGGCATAGTATATTGTGCACATATGCCATGTTCCTCGAGGAACTTTGCAAATGGACCTGGACATTGTCCCGATTCATTATACTTTTTATAATATTCACCACCTCTATTTGACGTAATGATTTTCACCTTTCTATCTAATTGCCTTTCAACCTCATTAACAAATACCTTGAGAGTATCCGTTGCTTGAGATTTTTATTTCAGCAAATAGATGTATCCATAACGTGAAAAATCATCGATAAAAGTGATAAAATATTTTTCTCCACCAAAAGATGGAACATCAAAAGATCCACAAATATCGGTGTGTATAATTTCAAGAAGTTGGGTGCTTCTTGTGGCACCTTTCTTACTATACTTGGTTTGCTTTCCCTTAATGCAATCGAAATATATAGTAAGATCAGTAAAATTTAGATTCGGAAGAATGTCATTCCTTACTAATCTTTCTAACCTTTCTTTGGATATATGACCCAAACGTCTATGCCACAAGTAAGCAGAACTTTCATCTAGTGAGTTACGTTTAATTCCAACATTATGTTGAACAGTAAGAAGGGATTCAGAAAAACCAATATCAAGTTTCAACTTATATAAACCATCACTAAGAAAATCAGAACCATAAAAAATAGCATTCTTATATAAACTAAAACATCCATTTTCAAACTTTAAATCAAATCCAGAAATATCAAGTCTTGAAAGAGAAATCAAATTCCTAGAAACTGAAGGTACATAAAGAGTCTGTAATAGATCAAGGTGACGTCCAGTCTCCATGATCAAACGATAAGTCCCTATGCCTTCAGTTGGAGCCTTCATACGATTTCCCATGAACAAGAAATCCTTATTTGGATTTGTAGTTTGGATCGTAAGGAATCCTTGCAACGTAGTAGACACATGAGCAGTTGCACCAGAATCAAGCCACCAAGTATTATTAGGAACTTCTACTAAATTTGATTCGAAACATACAAAAGCACTAATTGTACCTTTCTTTTCGAACCAAGCTTTACGTTTGAGGCAATCTTTCTGATAGTGTCCTTCCTTGTTACAGAAACGACACGTATCTGCCTTATGTTCCTTGTTAGCATCTTGTTGAGCCTTAGCAGGTGCTTTCTTCTTCTTGAACTTGTTGGCCTTCACTTTAAGTCCTTTACCAGCTCCTTGACCCATGAGGTTAATTGAATGACTCCCTTGTTTCTTAAGTCTTTGACTCCTCCTGAGTAAGCATACTGGATAATTCACTAACATTCCACTTATCCTTGATAGTGTTATAGTTAATTTGAAAAGGTCCATACTCAGGAGGTAACGAATTCAGAATAAACTGAACCAAGAAGGAGTCATCCACTTTCATCCCCAAGGTCTGAAGTCTTGCTGCAATGTTAGTCATCTCAATGATATGATTTTGCATACTACGCGACCCATCAAACTTCATGGTCGTGAGTTCAGCCATTAGTGTAACGAAACTGTTCTTCCACAAACTTCAGGTATTCCCTATCACTTTTTGTTTGTGGAATAGTACTCTTAATGTTGTTGGCAATATTCATTCGCATAAACATAAGGCTTAGCATGTTAGAGCGTTCTCATGTTTTATGGAAAGACTTCTCATCTGCACTGCTCGAATCAGTAATGGCAGCGGGCTTATCATTCAGCATAGCCAAGTCAAGATCCATCACACCTAAGTGGAACTGGACTTGTTCACGCCATTCAGAGAAAGTTCAATCCTTTGAATACAGTAACAGACGAAGCAAGCGAATGAAAAGGAATAACTGCAAAATAGATAATACATGCTCACAAATCAATATAGATTCAACAAAAAAGTTAAAGCATATCACAATTCTCCTTTGGGTAAATACTACGACACACTATCATAATTTAAATGTCATTTAGTCTTTAATAGGTAATTAAATATTTTTAACCAATTATATATATGTCATCTTTGGATAGACAATATATATTTGACTAAGAATATTAATTTAACTCATCATATTCACTATTCATAGAATAATTGATTCACCTTTGGGTAAATCTTTAAGTTCTAGCAATAGTAAAAAATAATTTATCCACTAATTTTTAATTATGGGCGTTTCATTAATTTCATGGATAAACTATAATTTTATGTATGCATATTTCTCAAACATACTAGTTTGGTCACTTTGGCAACTAACAAACTATATAAATATAAATGCACACATAAAATAAATATCATAATATTTTATGCATGTGATATTTTAAACAATCTAGTTTGATCACTTTGGTGACTAACAAACTATATGAACATCAGTACATGCATAAAAATTAAATATTATGTATGTATATATTTTAAACATTCTATATAACTTTAAAACACATACATTAGTCATTACACAGTATTAAGAACCAAATAATAATTAATGCATAATGTGAGATCTCCGTGAAGCTTAGCATTCAAGAAAATCTTTTAGGAGTAAAACTTTATTTCCTTAATGTCCCTAAGATACCAGGAACTTTACTTTTATAGCCTAGAAAGTAACAATAATTTTGTAGTCGAAATCTTAACAAAATATAAATAGTAATGTATTACAAACAATCTAGGCCGAAACTGATATGGGTAATAATTAAGAGACAATACGATCATCATGTAAACAAACAATAAGTCACCACCACACAAAACTTAAATTCCAGTACTCATATTTTCTTTGAAATTGATAAACTAAGAAACAAGTAGATTAATATATCTCAGTATTCAAAGCACTCTGATTTTAACTTCATGATGGGCTAATGGGTGTTGAACGAATGCAAATCATTGGTCAAAGATTTTCTAATCTCGTTGGCTTAGAGATTGAATTCCCAATTGTACTGATTTAAACATCATGAGAAAATAAATATGTTCTTACAGTTTCGCTGAAAACTATTCTTAACTAAAGCCACGGTAATTTCAATTGTACTAGTAAACGAAGATTACCAGTTCAAATATTCATGCTCATGATACCACATGTAGACATAAACTTTAATTGCATACCAGGATTTTGAACATGATAATCTTACACAAAGTCATTACAAAAAACATTCCTGAATCGTAAGCCATCATCGTGAAGCGGAAGCGTTAATTGAAATTGGTTTCTCGCCCCTTGCCCTAGCTTTCGTTACTGCCGACTTTAGTGATGGAAGAGAGAATAAAATACGGTAACCCTAACGGGTGGGGAGAGGACCAATTTATAGAGGTTCACATTTAATCTGGTACGTCCATCAAGTAACCGATCGGACGGATGAGATTTGATCATTAATTAAATATTAATTATGGGCCTTAAACCTATTGGGCCACCAATAAATTAATGTAAGAAAATCTTACATTGCTAGCATGGGACAGGATATGCTACCCTAGAGTTGCTGGAGGAATTAATATTTTGGATATTACAACTTGGAACAAAGCAGCAATAAGCAAGCTATTATGGAATCTTTGTAAGAAGGCACATAAATTATGGGTGAGGTGGATTCACTATTATTATGGGAAGAACAGGAACATCTTTGAAGATGTGCCTAAGCAGGCTTCTTCGGTTGTTCAGAAGATACTGAAGACCACCAAATACTTTGATGAGGCAGGTTACATGCAGGGGCGGATCTAGAGCAAGGTTTACAGGTTCCTGTGAACCCACTAAATTTTGCATAAACTCTATATTTGTACTAAAAAATTCATTAAAAGTATAAAAATATTTAGCTTGGAACCCAATTCGTTGGTCAAGTTATCATGTTCATTAACTTGAGATTGTTATAGGAACCCATAAACTTAAAATTCTGGATCCGCCTCTGGAACTTACACGATGACATAGGTGCAGAATATGGAGCATTTCTCTACTAAGCTAAGAGGTGAGTTCCAAAAAGTGACATGGAGGAAACTAGTGTGTAACAACATAGGTCTACCTAGATGGATCTTTACTCTAAGAATGGCTGCACACGGGAGGCTCCATACTAGAGATACGTTGTTCAAGTGGGGGGTGACTACAAACCAAGTATGTGCTATGTGTGATCAAGTGATGAGTGCATATCACATTTGTTTTTCATATGTGAGGTGTCTGCAACAATATGGAAGAAGCTGCTCATGTGGTTAGGAATCAGAAGACCTCCAATGAACTGGGAGGATGAGCTACAATGGGCTACACTATATGCTAGGGGTAGGAGTCTTAAAGCTGAAGTTTTCAGAGTGATGCTAGCTGCTGCAGTATACCATGTCTGGAGGGAAAGGAACTATCGAGTTTTTCAGGGCACAAACCAAAGTACTGAGATTCTAATTAGGCACATTATCCAGGAGATCCATTATAGAGGTGCCATGAAAATACAAATTGCAAAGTGGCTTGAGGGGTTCAATAGTTACACACAGTAGATTGGTTTTTGAGTAGCTTTGGTTTGTTTCACTTGTTGCTTCTTTTGAGCCATGACTGACCGTTGGGACATGATGTCCAACAAGCAGTTTTTTTGTGTACTGTACATATGTTTCCATTGGTAATAAAGTTAATTAATTACCCAAAAAAATAGTTTGTAATACTGAAATATAGTTCTTAACTCTTTACAAATCAAAACAAGCACAGAAAGTCTACTCTTTGTTAGGCTCAGCTCAACTCGTTTATGATTACTCAAAGCAATGTGTTAAACTAAATACAGTATACTGTTCTGCATTAGAGAAATTGAAAAAAAGAGTCCCAACTAGCAACAATGGATCTAGATCTAGATATGTTTATCTTTCTCGTTTGTTGCTTCATTGGGTAAGACACATAACAGGATTAGTAGAAGTGCAAACAAAGAAGTTAAGCATAAATATCTTCAGTAACAAATGATGTTTCGATATCCATACAAGTGTCAGGTGGACACTGAAGTTGTTCATAGTTTATTTGTCGAGAAGCTTCATATACAGCAATACCAACACTTACCGATAAATTCAAGCACCTAACATATGTTTCAACCATGGGAATACGTAGAGTTCCTCCTCCAAGAGATTCACTCTTGCAATCAAGCAGGGCTTCAGGTGGTAATCCTTTAGTTTCTGAGCCAAATACAAGCCAATCACCCTTTTTGTAGGAGAAGTCCTGCATCAATGATACTAGAGTTACACCAAATTCGCATTATAAGGAAGGATTTGCTTGTATTAATCCGGCTTTCATCGTGAAAGGGAGTGGATCGGCACGAATACCCTTAATTAACATAGTGTGTTTCATTAGACAGAGAACCTTAGATGAGAAAAGCAACAATGCTTGGCTTGGTAAGAAATGTAAGAGGAAAATCTCAGGCTTGTCAATAAAAATACTTGTGGGCCAAGAAGAGTTCCAATTTAGCCATGTTCATTACAGTTTTCAATTGCAGTACAGTAAGCAAAATGGAAAGGATAATGTTTGCTCCTTTTGTCCATCTATTTGAAAACAAATAAGTTTTGGTGTCTAACTATTCCTTGTTTGTTCTATTAGAAATTATTTTCCTTTGTGCCTTCCCACCTCCTACTTCTCCAACCTCAGAAGCCAACGAAAATGAAAAAACAAGAAAAGACTACCAATTTTTTGTATGGAAAGATTCACAATAGCTAACATAGTTCCTTTTTCTTTAGACAGACACAGAAGCAACATTTGGCTTCTTGATAAAATGCTCACCAATCAATCAACTATGACTCAGTTTCAAACTTGTTGGAGTCACCAAGGAAGATTAGAAGCATACAAGATAAAACTGTAAGGAAAAACAAAAGCTGAAAGCAACTGAGCTGAGATGCTCAAAATCATTTGAAATTCTTCGAACATGAAAGAGACGGAAAGTATTGAAGACAGGAAGAAGTGGTTGATCAAAAAACTGTAGGCCTCATCTAAAAGAATTTCGACTAGGCCTAAATTAAATAAGTCCTGCACCCAAATACTTTATGGTCTATGTCAGATAAACTAGATGAAAATCTGCAGCACCAGCATTTAGCGTAACATTATAGAATTACAGTGACAGCTAAAATATTTCATTTCTATGTTTCCTTCCAAGTCAAGACAGAATAGATTATTTTCATTTTGCTAATAAATTTCCCGGGGGTAAAAGCTGACAGAAATATAAGAGTATAAAAAGCATTTAACTTACTGAATGTGTAGTTGTTCCTCTCTTTGTAAATGCCAACAGTCTCTTTTCCCCAGCCTGAAGAGAAGGAAAAAGAATGATTTTAGTCCAAAATCTGAGTGTTTTGAAGCTAGATGAATGAGGTAAAAAGAGACCTGTCCCCTGAAATACTCGCGGAATTCATCCCAAGACCGATGCACTTTGACAACAACATATCTGTTGCAAAGAGTTAACAGTTGAAAACTTTATGAAAATCGCCAACCATACAACATAGAGATCTACACATACAAGCACGATAAGACAACTCTTACATTTAAAATACTAACATTTGAAAACATGCCTAAATGAAGAAACGATTGAATGCAGCAAAACAGGACAACCAATGAGTAAAAGCTATTGGTATTGAGCAGCTATTCATAACTCTCCAACTATATCAAGTAAAGATGTAATAAGATCTGGCAAGTCAAGAAGCTGGCAAAAAAATCCCAAAAAATAAAATAAAATAAAGACTATAGATGATAATCTGCAGTTTCACAACAGTTATTAAGAAAACAAGCACAAAAAGATAATGAAGAGTTTCAGATATCAGTACATCACATCGGAACACGCTCCTAGATTAAAAACATTACAAAAATTCACAACTCGTGAACTGCTGAAAGGATACGGCCAATAATCAAGTCCAGCGCGCTTCAACTTTGAATTATCAATTGGAAATCCTAATGGCTGCAGAAGCAAAGAAAATTAAAAATTCAGGTCTTGATGTCACTAGTAATAGGAGCCAAGCAGATTTTACTGGTCAAATGTAACAGCTATTCTAGTCACCATGCAAGAATACTACAGAGTACAGAGATATTTAAACTAAGAGATATGCATAGACACCTCAACTAGGTGCAGTCCAACAGCTGATGCTGCACAAGTTCTTGCTATGCTTCCAGTGTTTCCAGGTATCTGTCCATACAGAAAAATAGAAGAGATGGAACCATTTAAGTCGTTTTGCAATCCAAATATATGTGTTTTAGTGTTTATGTGATAGTTAGTTTCCCTGCTTATGAAGATGAAGTAATAAGTACACCATCAAAGAGAAAATATAAACATCCTATGGCATAGACTGATAACATTGTATGATTCACCTATTTAACTTCTTTAAACTAACATATTGCAGATAAAAATCATCTCCTGCTGAACCAAGCTTATGGACACTGTCAAATCTCAAACTGTATTAAAGCATCGGCTATCAATACCTTTTAATCAAAAGAATTTTTTTTTACAAATTCTTTAAGCTAGAAAAAAAAAACTTTAATTAGCTATGGGAGGCGGGGCAGGGGAGAGGGAAGAGAAAGAGAAATCTCCTTAATTTGTTAAGATAGAGGAAAGAAAAGGAAAGTTTCTTCAGAGGGACTAAACGAACTGAAAAGTTGTTCAGTCAGGATAACATGCTTGGACACCGGACAGTCATACGCTTCTGCCAGACTCCTAACTGTTTTTGTCACCTTCTCCAGTTCAACTACCACACAGGAAAACATTGTCAAGAAGCTCGCAATAAAACAGCATAATAACTTGGGGAAGACAAACCAGCTTATTTAATTAGGTCATGCCATGTCCTACCAAAATTGGATCTGTAAACTTAGTTGGCACAAACCCAAATCGTTCCAAAATCTTGACATATGTTAAGATCTTAAGAAATAAAAGAACCATTAACACTGTTACAGTCCCTTATATCTTTAACATGTTAAGTGTTGCAAAATCATCCAACCAACTAATAAGCTCAAGAAAACTGAACTAGGTTACTCAAGGTTGCAGCACCTGAATATTTTGGCCTCAGTGTGTGTCTGTAGCTCAAATAGTGAGACACTCACTAACACTGTGTTTGAGATTTATGATTACACAAAACAGTTACTTCCAGTACAAACAAGATACTTAATTGATTGCATTTAGCGGAATTCCAACCCATCCAGAAATCAAGAAATGCCTAATTCACATTGCAAAACTAAGTAATTTGATTGAAAAATTATATTGAACTTCCTTTATAGACAGGAAAATATTCCAGCTCACAAATTCCAATTCATTCATGTTCAGATAGCACTCTATCAATAGCATATCCAACTACTTAAGAGTAGCTTGTCAGGAACCTTAACCGTTTTATAGGTTATGAAAAGAAAGTGTAAGATCCCACTTAATACCTACTACTACTAGCCTCCTTGTTTATAACACATTCCTCTGATTTTTCTTGTTTTTATTATGACCGAGAAATCCATCTGAGACCGACCCTTAGGACCAACCGCAGCCTTCAAAACTCGGGATAATGGAACCCCTCTATCTTCTCCACTTAACTACCAGGCTCAGTTCGTATAGTGCAGGGGCGCAGGGCTCGAACCTATGACCTAAGTCCGAAACCCCTCAACCTTTGCCACTTGAACTAAGCCCTGGGTGCTTTTCTCGTTATTTTTCACAAGATATTCCTAAAACTAACTAATTGTATGTCCAAAGCTACGCTAGCGTAGGAAGACAAAAAAGTGGATAATATTTGTTCAGTACCTGGGGAGAGACTAACACAACTTGCAGAAGTTTATTCTGAGCTTTTTCAACTGCTGTCTCGCCGGCTCCATTAGGCATAGCTATAGCGTCACTTCTTACACCTGCAACAGATAAACCCAGCTTCAAGAAAACTATTTGGGGTTTCAATATACCAATATTGAAGATAAACACGAAGCAAAAATTTAGAAGACGTTTGATTAATAGACGTACATAGAGAACGAAGTGGAGATAAACGTGAAGATGAAGATAAGAGAGGGAAATGGAGATTGTGCAATAAAAATGGACGGCATAGTGAAGCTTTTGCCCTGAAATGGAGAGGTGAAGCTACGGCGTTAAGGGTTTTTAGAGCAGCTCGGTCCATTCCGGCTGACTCCCAATGTCATTCTCCGCTATCTCACCATTATCATCTAAGCTAAGCACTTTTCTGCACTGGTTTTCTCTTTCTTTTCTTTTTCTTTTTCTTTTTTGTCTTTTGTATAGAGTGCATTTATTTGTTGTTTTTTTTTTTTCCGGAAATCAAAAATTTATTGCCACAGGAGGGTATATCCATTCCTTCATTACAAGGATTGAGAAATATGTCTTAAGTTTGCGGCTAATTCAGTAAACACTACTTCTTTAAATCAAAACAACAAAGGCATGCATTCAAGGAGGCTCATATATTAGCTCGCTCGGTTTATTCCTCTTGACTCGAAAGGTAGGCATCTTCCATCTGTCAGCATTGAGAAGACCTCTAACTTGACGTGGTAGGGAGTCAAAGTTAGTGTATATACACGCCTCTTCATTTATGTGGCATAGAGCAGCCATTTTATCCGCACCTTTATTTGCTTCTCTAAAGCACGAGTGACAATATGATAGATATACACCAGTATTTTGAGTTTATTAATCCTTTTTGCAATTCTCCACGGTGTATCCCAAATTCCGACGATGCAATTATGAATAAGGAGGGAGTCTGTCTCGCCAATGATAAGGGGTATTCCCTTCTGTATGCACCAATTGATGCCAAACAACATGGCATATGCTTCTGCCCAGTTGCTAGTACCCTGCCCCAGTGGAATTGCACAGGCCATAATAAATTTTCCATTGTTGTCTCTAACCACTCCTCCCGCTCCACATTTTCTTCTAATATAAGAGCCATCACTATTGAGCTTAACAAAGAGGACTGGTGGCCTGATCCATTTAACGATGATGAAAAAGGTTTCATTAAGTGATATGTTGCAAAGGTTACACATATCTGTCCAATGTTCCCCAACTTTGATGTTCTTGAAGTTAGATTTAACCTTTTGTATAATGTTGAAGGAAATGAGTTTGATAGATCTTGCAAAAGAAGACATCTTCATCCCATACTTTGAGCTATACCTAGATTTCCATAATTCCCACAAAATAAAAAAAGGAAGGATTTTCAGCATATAATTAGTAGCCGAGTTCCTAGTTTTCTGGTTCCAACAATTAAGAAGAAGAATTCTCATGGTCACATTGTTATACTTAATCCCAATAGGGCCAACAAAATATTTCCATATTTTCTAGGCATATTGGTCATCACAGAAGAGATGTTCGACTGTTTCACTTCTGTTGCTTAGGGTAGGGCCTATGCAACTTGAGCAAATAGAAGGAAGATTGATACCAAACATGGAGATTTTATCATCAGTCGAGAGTTTATCATGCACTGCTCTCCGTGTTAAGAATGACTTTTTGAAAGGAATGTCCATATGCCAAATTCTTGAGTCAAATTGACTAAACTGTCTTTTACGTCTGAGTAGGTTCCAAGCTGTAGAGATAGAGCATCTACCTGAATTGGAGCATATCCAGTGAGGGGTGTCATCAGTGCCATCATCTAGAATTAAATGTAATTGGGATACCTGAGGCTTTATCTGATCAGGAGGTTGAACTTGGAAATAAGACCAATTCCACTGACCATCATTATATATCTCTTTGATCGTGATGTTTTGTTGAATTAAGTCATCCTCAATCATCTTGTAAAGGGGGACAATGGGTGACCAGTTATCAAACCAAAAATTGATATTCCTTTTACCAACATTCCACAAAATATTCTGATCCACTTTGTCTTTTAAGTTACACATAGATTTCCAATTGTGAGATTGACCAGTAGACCAGGAGAGTGTAATAGGATGAGAGTTATGATAGTATTTTGCTTTCATAAATAAGGACCATACAGAATTAGTGGTTTTTAATTTCCATCATTGTTTGGTAGTAAAAGCCAAGCAAATATCATCTAGCCTTCTGAAGTTTATTCCCCCTTCTTCATATAGGAAGCAGAGATTGTGCCAAGAAACTCATTGGTGTTTTCCCCCCTCCTCTTTTCCAGACCAGAAGAATCTGTTAATATACTTCTCAATCATGGATATAGTACCTTTGGGAGGATGGACAGCAGCCAATGTGTGAGTGTTAAGAGCAAGAAGGACATGTCTAATAAGAGTAGCTCTTCCTCCAAAAGATAAGAATTTCAAATGTCACCCTCTGATTTTGTTGATCACCTTGTTCACCATATCAGAATAAAAAGATAATTTCTTCATTCATGTATGGAGGGGACACCCTAGATACTTCATAGGAAAGTGATCATATCTCATTCCCAAGATTCTGCATACCCTTGTAGTGGTTCTTTGGGCTGTGCTAGGGGACATAGTGAAGCAACATTTACTTTTATTTATCAACTGACCAGAGACCTTCTCATATTGAGCTAAGGTCTTCATAGTAAGTTAAAGAGAGTAATTCATACTGATGCAAAAAATAATAGTGTCGTCAGCAAAAGATAGGTGGTTGATATTAGGCCCCCGTCCATTCATATACAAACCTCTATATCTACTGTTAGAATGAAGATTATTAAGCATTTGCGAGACAAGTTCAGCAGTTAAAATAAAAAGAGAGGGGGAAAGAGGATCTCCTTGTCTGAGACCTCTTCCAGATTTAAAGAAACTTTGTCTGCTACTATTAACAAGAAGAGTACCAATTATTAGAGATAAATCTGTATATAAGATCAATCCATTTTTCTGCGAATCCAAGTTGTCTAAGTATAAAACACAAAAAAGGCCATGAAACTCTGTCATAAGCCTTGGCCATGTCTAGTTTGATAACCACATTGGCTCCTTTCTTTGGCTTTCCAATGTCATTGATGATTTCTTGAGCTAGTAGGATGTTTTCAGTAATGACTCTGCCTTTAACAAAACCACTTTGATTTTGAGTGACAATTCTAGAAAGAATTCTACTTAACCTAGAATTAATCACCTTGGCAAAAATTTTGCTAGAGACATTACATAAATTAATAGGTCTAATGTGAGAGAAACTCGGTGGTGCATCAACTTAGAAGAGCAAAGGTTTCGACTTGGCTGCTTCTTGGAATTCAATTCAAATTCGAGGACAATTTTGACATTTCAGCCTTAAATCTGAGCTTACGTTTGGACATTTTAAAATACATCAGTTTAGACGTGTCTCTTTAAGAAAAAAAGAGAAGTATACATGGATTTTACTCATAAAGACAACATATTGTATTTGCATAAACTTCTCCATTTTTTCTTTCTTTCAATACGCTTTTCATCTTCCAGTTTCTCGGCTTGGTTTTACAAATTTTCAAGTTAGTTATTCTTTCAAATTTTGGACATAAATGTTTCTATTTTTCTTGATTTGTATGTATGGTTCTCATCGATCTAACTTTCAGTTTTGTTTACTCTGGTATGAATTGCTTTTAACCAAAAATAACGGTGGACTTTTTCCCATGGTTTTGGTTTTCGACTAAATTTTCTTCGTCTTTCTGAAGTTTACTATGTAATCTAGGTGTGGTAGAAAATCTATTTGCTCAATTTCTACCCCTTTGGACTTTGAATCTGTTACTTTTTCTTACCTCTCAAAATATGTTATCTTTTGATTCTGTCACTTCTTCTTACCTCTCAAAATATTATGTCTCTTTATTTGCATCTACTTCATATAAGTTGATAAGATATTTAAGATGAAGTAAGGATGGTGAATTAGTTTGCTCATCAATCTGAAGAAAAAGAACGATGTGCATTACCTATTCTATGAAAGTCCCCAAGAAATGCATCATAAATTGAAGTACCAAACTTAGGAATAAGACGAAAGACTTAACTGAATTGCAGAGCTCCACTTATGTTTCATTGTATTGAACTAAAATTTGATATTAAGCCTATATAGTAGTAAGGTCTTAGACATTATTAGTAGCCGAAGTGCTAATTCAGAAAAATCCTTTCACATGTGACAGGAAGACTAGAACGTATTTAATAAGTCTTAGTCGACCTTCGGAGAACAACAATTTTCTTTTTTGTTGGTGTTGTCACCTTCTACTCGGAAAAGTATCAACCATTTTCTTTTTGTGTTAAGCCTCACATCTACGGAACTTGCAAAAAACTGAGAATATAGCTAAATAACTGCAGCAGAAAGAACGAAAGCCAAAGGATAAGGTGCATATGGCCTTTTCAAGAATAGTGGAGTATATAATAAGGGGTTTCGAAACAATTAATTTTTTTACGGGTTTGTGTGAGTAGATACCATGTCAAATCTTTCCTAGGTTTTAGACATTATTAATAGCCAAAGTGCTAATTCAGAAAAATCCTTTCACATGTGACTGGAAGACTAGAACGTGTTTAATAAGTCTTAGTCGGCCTTCGGAGAACAACAATTTTCTTTTTTGTTGGTGTTGTCATCTTCTACTCGGATAAGTATCAACCATTTTTTTTGTTAAGCCTCATATATATGGAATTTGCAAAAAAACTGAGAATGTAGCTAAACAATTGCAGCAAAAAGAACGAAAAGCCAAAAAGGGCAAGGTGCAAGAATAGGGGAGAACATAATAAGGGGTTCGAAACAATTAATTTTTTTGACGTGATTGTGTGAGTAGATACCATGTCAAATTTTTTCTCTCTATGAAATATGATTTTTCTGCTTCCATATAAGATTTAGATACAGGAGAACTCCAACATTTCTTAATCTCAGTTTGAAATTGATCGTTGGTACTTTATCTTGCCTGACATCTCACCTCAATTGTTATGGTTCTGTTTATTTTCACATTTAAGATTTAGATACAAAAAAACTTTTACATTGCTTATTTCAGTTGGCATTAGGTTCTTCATATTTTTGCTTTAAAGCTATATCTTCGATAGCTCTCATACTTGTTGGTCCTTTCATGATAGGTATTGAGTTTTTCATACTTTCACTATAAAGCTTTATCTTTAATAGCTCATATATGTTGGTCTTTTCATAAATAAGGATTTTAGGTACCAACTTGGTAAAGTAAGAGCATATAGATAGGTTGTCGGTGCCACTTAGATTACCTCGACATTCCAAATATTGATAATTTATTGTGAGTGGAAGATTGAGTCTAATATAGGTTGTTGTCTGTTATTATTTCCAGGTTGCCAAAGCTATTCCTGAATATCCTAAGGACATGACAATATATGCTAACATTACTATAGAAAATATGTTTTTAAAGTTAATTTAGCGTCTTTTTTCCTAGCCATTTGACTGGAGCATGACAATAGTTATTCCTTGCTTAGTATTAGCCAAAGTTGTTTGACCCTCTATTCATGTTTCAGATTTGAAAAGGAAGAATGACTATGTTGCAAATTAGCATAATTTTGACTGGACAAAAAATAAAAGATAGGTGATGAAGTTCATGCCGAAGTACTAAAGGTTAAAAGCTTAAAATTTCCGAATCTTTTAAAATGTTAACTCTCAATAAGCTTAAATTTCAGATATTTTCCATAGTTATTGCTCTTCCTACCACCATCCTGTCTACCTTGATTAAAATTTCAAATGTTGTATTTATTTTTTAAATAAATTTTCAATAAGAAAATATAACGTAGACGTAATGACATAAAGTAGTATTGCAACGACCTATAGAAGCTAAACTTCTGGCTCCTTTGAAGGATGGTAGTTTTATGTTGTTTTCCTAAATTTGTCAGAAAGGAGAAATGTTTTCTTCTTTTTTAATCTCTCTTCCGAAAGATGGATTGTAATATTTCGCTCTTAACATCAAACTTATTACAAATTAGAATATAAGGCAGCGTGATTTTGGCATATGTTACCACTTCTCTTTATAGCTCCTGATTGTTGAGCTAAATATGTGCCTGCTTATAAGTATTGCTTATAACATGTAACTTTCCACTATAGGCGATTAACCAAATTAAACCTCCGAGGGGAACGACAATGATGAAGAATAGCATCAACATTTTCCGTTGTAATATTAAGTTAGAGTGAGCTAAGTTGCCAAATATTCATTTTGTAATATTTATCAAATGCATTATGCTATATAGTTTCATACATGTATCTCTAATATTCTATTTTTTATTCAATTGCTGCATATGAATTTATCATATTCAACTTCATTACTTGCTTGACAATTTTTGTTAAATTCAACGACATAATTTATACCATTGCATTCCTCATGTTGGGCCTGTGCTGGCACAGAACAATCGTCATCTAGTTTAAAGTAGAGAGAAAATGGCATGTTTAGTTCATGTGGACCACATCTAAATCGTCTACTAACTTTTGTGAAGTTTGTTTTGATGACCCATGTTTACCCTCAAAATTGGATAATAATTAAATTTGTAAGTAGTTTTAAAGATACACAGATTAATTTGATATAAGGCGATAATTAAGTCTGTCACACCTCCTTTTAACGCGCCCGCCCCGAAGGGTTGAATGCGCGAGGGAGTTTTTCCAATTTAAGTGACAATATTCGAAATGGGATTATTTATTTAATTCAGAGTCGCCACTTGGGAAAGGTTTGGCTTTTGGTGTCCCAAGTCACCGGTTTATCTTGAATCCCAAATCGAGGAAAATATTCGACTTTCCAAATGAAGTCTGCGAACCAGAAATTCTAAGTAAGGAATTCTGTTGACCCGAGGGAAGGTGTTAGGCACCCTCGAATCCCGTGGTTCTAGCACGGTCGCTTAAATTGTTATAATGGCTAGATATCTGATTTATTACATGTTATTACTTATGTGCTTTCATTAAGTTTAAAACCGCTTTTATTATTATTTATTTTTTATGGAATTGCAACATTGTAAAAATGCATTTCGAACCATGTCACAATCAATGCGCCCATGGTTGTTAATACATTCCGACTCCGTTGAGATTTGGATTTGGGTCACATAAATGCGCACCCGAATTTAAGAAGGTAAGATTATTAAAATGCACGCCTGAAGCAATTATCGTATTATTATTTCTGGGTAAGGCCGTGGAATTTTGCTAAACGGCTCATCCCGAAGTCTAAGTAATTTTAATTAAACATTTATCGAGGGCCCCGCAATTTGTGCGTTTTATTTGGCGAGGCTCATCTCATTTATTTTTATCAGGATAATCCTAAAGTGCCTACATTTTCTATTAAAATTGTCTCTACGAAAATGAAAGAGAAAAGGTCTTAATTTATTTACATGCTTGAGTTGTTATAGTTGAGTTTCGAATATGATTCGTAAATTCTAAAAAAAATTATACAAGCAAAGCAGTCTGTTGCCAATACGGGCACAGGCTCACGTAGTACTACCTAATTATATTATACTAGGCATGTTCTCAGTTTGTCAAATTAAAAAAAAAACTTGGCAATCTAATTTTAATCCTAAAACAATTACATGCTGGAATTAACCAATATTATTTAACTAAACAATTTTCTTACAAGTTCCGAAATGGTCTATTCGTTTGATTTTTAACTTAGACAGAGTTACTACACCATTTATTTATTTACTTGGCAATCTAATTTTAATCCTAAAACAATTACATGCTGGAATTAACCAATATTATTTAACTAAACAATTTTCTTACAAGTTCCGAAATGGTCTATTCGTTTGATTTTTAACTTAGACGGAGTTACTACACCATTTATTTATTTTTAAGCAATATATAGATAGTTCATCCGTTAAGCTATCGTTGGATGTTCCACTATATATACATTAAATAGCTACATGATTCCGATTTTTGTAAGCTAAATAATTTATATATACAAATAAAATTAAGAATATAATTCAAAATAAATTTAGAACTTCAATTCTTCATTTTTTTGTATTCATGCTTCCTGTTTCAGTTTACAATAATCAGCGTGTCAGTTGTGTACCTGATATTGGAAGCAAAAGAAAAGTGAGAGATCAGCAGAAATTCAGTAGCATACAACAACAGCAATCCCAGCAACTAGTAACAACCAGCGACGAGAAACTTAGTGACAGATTTTAAAATCAAGACAAAATCCGGAAACAACAACAACCAACGGACAGAAGCAAAGGGAAACTTTTCAGATTTTTGAAAGACTAGTTAGTGTTTAACCCTTAATTTCTCAATCCGTATCTCAGAATATTTGGACTATATATCAGGTGTATATTCTTCTTCTTTTGAATTTCCAGAATGTTTTTCTTTTGTTTTTCTAAAATCTTAGTATTTTTTTTTCGGAATTTTTTTCTCTTCAATCTCCTCTTTTTTTAAATCTGATTCAAGACCTCTCTATATATCCCCCAACCCATAAATCTTTTAATCAATTAAAATCAACCCCTTTCTCTACCAAACCCATTATCTTCCCACTCATCCCCATTACATTAAATAAATATATCACACCACCCCATTATATTTTGTCCCCCATGCTTTATTTAAAATAATGCAAGATTCCCCTTTAATTTAAATCTTGTCCCCCCTTTATATTAAATAATCATATCACAACCCACCCCATTTCATTTTGTCCCCCATGCTTCAAATAAACAATTTCAAAATGTACAATTCCTAAACTACCCCCTCCGACCTTACTGAAATTACCAAACTACCCCTGAACGTACTACAAATTTACCAAACTACCCATCAGCTATAACACATCAATTAATCAAACTTAACCAAAATATAGACAATATGATCAATTTCTAACAATGTTCAAACAACAATATGAACATGGATGAACATCATAACAACAATATCACATGAACACGATTTTAACAACATTTCAACAACAAATCACATGAACACGAATTGAACAACAAAGAACAACTAAAATTTGATTGAACAATATTTTAGCAACAAACAATCCTATTTTCGGATTCAACAACAACAACAAACAAAGTATGAAGATTTCTAAATTCAATCATATTGAACTTAAAATCAACTCTAACAACATTACAACAAACAATTCTTATATTAAACTTTAAACAAGATTATGAGAACAATTCAAGCAATAATCATAAATGGTAAACAAGAAATCAAACTATACAAAATTCGGATTCAAGATCATCCAAACAAAGTATGAACATGAATGAATCTATTTTAAGACAACAAACATGACGGATTAAACGATTAAACCAACATATTTCTCTAACACAACTAAATTCTTTAGACAAATAACAAGATCGACGAAGAAACAATTATGAACTTAAACTTGAACTTAACAATATTAACAATTTCTAACAATACATAAACACATGAAACAAATTGAAGAAATAGTTAATTAAATTTCAATTTGAATCTAACAAACATCAAACTAACAAATATTCACTTAAACAATAATACAACGTTCACTTAAACAACAATACAAACATGAAATAAACATGAAAAATAACTAATTAACTTCCATTTGAAATCTGAAAATTAATTCAACAAAAATACATGAACATGAACAAGACCAAAAATCAAATATCTAAACATAAACATGAACAAAACAAACATTTGCCGATTTTAGATTCGAAAATATCAAAACAAAATACGGACAAAATAAAACTCAAAAATCTACTAACCGGAGATGAACAGCGACGAATTCGATTGTATGGACTGTTTCGATAACCCTCAATAATGGGAATAAATCTGCCCGGACTCAACAACGAACTTAACGACGAACAAACGACTTTAAGAACTTGACTGAAGCAACGTCGCAACAGTAACAATGGGGGTTCGACGCAGCATCACTAGAGGAAAAGGAGAAGCAGCGGCGACCAAGTCGACGGGGAGGTCGACGGACAGCTGCTCGATATTGAGGTGGTGCAATGGTATCCAAGTCTACGCCGAAGCTGGAGCAATCATCATCCGTTTGGAGCAGTCTCGTCGCAGCTGAACGCTTATGGCTGCTCGTCGCAGCTCGTCGCAGCTGAACTCTCATGGCTGCACGTCGCAGCTCGTCGCAGCTGAACGCTCATGGCTGCCCGTCGCAGCTCGTCGCAGCTGAACACTCATGGCTGCTCGTCGCAGCTCGTCGCGGGCAGCAGTTGACGTGTTCGGAACAGGAGCAGCTGGTCGACCATGGCAGCAGCTCGACGTGCTCGGAACAGGAACAGCTGGTCGGAGGAAAGGAAGCCGCAACGATGGGGTTTCTCCTTCGTTGGTCGAGGGTTTTTCCGGCGTGATTGGGGTTGGGGTCGCGAAAGAGGTTGTGTCGTTTGGTGGTGTTTGGACGGTGCTTGGGTGGTGTTCGACGAAGGGGGGTGGCTGCTGGGTAGCCATGGCAGCTCACTATTTTGGAGATGGAGAAGAAGAAGACAAGGGGAGGGGGCGGATGGCTTTTCCTTAGTTTTTAGGGTTTTTTCTTCTTTTTTTCTTTTGTTTTGTGTTGTAAAATGTAAGACAAAAGGGGTTTGGGTCTTTTGGGTTATGGACTGGGTCGACCCAGTTCGAAATGGACTGGGTCGTAGGGAAGATTGGGCCATTTTTTGGGCCTATAGCTTGAAATTGAAGAAGAGGCCCAATTCCGACTTTCTTTATATTTTCGCTCTCTTTTCTTCTTTTATTTTTCTAAAACTAAATTATAAAAATACTTAAACTATTATTAAGAACTAAATTAAGTTATAAAGGCGCAAATTAACTCCCAATAACAATTAACGCACAATTAAGTATTAATTAAGCATAAAATTGTATATTTGGACATTAAATGCTAAAAATGCAAACGATGCCTATTTTTGTAATTTTTAATTTTTGTAAAACAAATTTAATTACTAACAATTGTAGAATTAAATCCTACATGCAAAATGCGACATATTTTTGTATTTTTTATTAATTTAGCAAATAAACACGCACAGACAAATACAAATAATTATTCAAAATATCACAAAATTGCACACCAAAGAAAAATCATTTTATTTATTATTTTTTTATTATTTTTTTTGGGAGTAATTCTCATATAGGGCAAAAATCACGTGCTTACAGCTGCCCCTCTTTGCCCGGAGACATGAAGGGTTTTCGTGCAAAGATAAAGCGAGCGATTTTTTGCCCATCCGAGCACTCCGTGTGAAGCATTTTTTTTTTGAAAAATATTTGACCGAACCTTTGCTTCAAAGGTTTCCTACATATCCTGGGCTAAACAGGAATCAGGTCAATGTAGTTCGGGAAATTTTGGTAGCTGGGACTACCATGGGATTGCAATGCTTGCTGTTACTGTTGTTGCTGTTGCCACTACTGCTTTACTGACCTCCTTATTACAACCAAAGGAAATTGAAACTGAACTAACTACTTATGCCTGTCAACCGCTAGTTACAAGATTCCTATCTATAATTCTTTTGCAACTTGATCTTGGGTCTCAGCTAATTCTGCTTGTAGACTTCGATCCGAATCTTGATGCTCGCAAGTTGTAGGCGTTTGTTTATTTCTGCAGTATTGAATGAAACGGGATTGGCGGAGCTCGGGAATTTGATCCAATTTTTGAGCGACCTGCCCTTTGTTTGTTCCAATATGTGGGAACATCTTCTTCTTTTTTTCTTTTGTTCTTTTGTTCTTTTCTTTATTCTGGATTGAGACTCACCCCGTAGGTCGTCTCGATCCATGCACCTCAGGGTCAGACCCGCTGAGACAACAAAACAAACGAACGAAATTTCTGCCCCAGTTTCACTAGGAAACTTTCGTGAGTTAATTGTCATGAAAATTTACAGCACTGATGAGGGGATTGGAAAAAACCCTAGTCTACAAAGCGCAACTCAAGGATTGGAGCCCTAATGTCGCAAAAGGTAAAAGTGCACAACTCAGGGATTGGATCCCTAATGTTGGCTAGAGGAAGGTTGCTCAACTCAGGGATTGGAGCCCTAATGTCGGCTAACAGGAAAAAAAAACGCTCAGTTCAGGGATTAGAGCCCTAATGATGACTAAATAGAAACCTGTTCAACTTAAGGATCGGAGCCCTAAATTGGGAGAATTGCCAGGTTATGCTGGAAAGGGTCCACGGGTTATGCCGGGAAGATTCATCGGGTTATGCCGGAAAAGAGGTCCCTGGGTTATGCCAGGGAGGTCCACGGGTTATGCCGGGGAAGTCATCGGGTTATGCCGGGAAAGGAAAAGAGGTTCTTGGGTTATGCCAGGGAGGTCCACGGGTTTTGCCGGGGAAGTCATCGGGTTATGCCGGGAAAGGAAAAGAGTCCTCGGGTTATGCCGGGGAAGTCATCGGGTTATGCCGGAAAAGGGAGAGAGTCCTCGGGTTATGCCGGGGAAGTCATCGTGTTATGCCGGGAAAGGAAAAGAGTTCTCGGGTTATGCCGGGGAAATCATCGGGTTATGCCGAAAAAGGGAAAGAGGTCCCTGGGTTATGCCAGGTAGGTCCATGGGTTATGCCGGGAAAGGGACAGAGTCCTCGGGTTATGCCGGGGAAGTCATCGGGTTATGCCGGAAAAGGGAGAAAGTCTTCGGGTTATGCCGGGGAAATTATCGGGTTATACCGGAAAAGGGAGAGAGTCCTCGGGTTATGCCGGGGAAGTCATCGGGTTATGCCGGGAAAGGAAAAGAGTTCTCGGGTTATGCCGGGGAAATCATCGGGTTATGCCGAAAAAGGGAAAGAGGTCCCTGGGTTATGCTAGGGAGGTCCACGGGTTATGCCGGGAAAGGTATAGAGTCCTCGGGTTATGCCGGGGAAGTCATCGGGTTATGCCGGAAAAGGGAGAAAGTCCTCGGGTTATGCCGGGAAAATTATCGGGTTATACCGAAAAAGGGAAAGAGGTCCCTGGGTTATGCCAGGGAGGTCCACGGGTTATTCCGGGAAATTCAAAGAGGTTCCTGGGTTATGCCATGGAAATCATCGGGTTATACCGAAAAAGGGAAAGAGGTCCCTGGGTTATGCCAGGGAGGTCCACGGGTTATGCCCTTTTATTTATCAAAATGTATGAAAGAATTCTGGGTAAAACTTCCTTTTGGTCGTTTTCTTGCTGCAAAGCTGTTTCAACGCTCGTGCACTTCATTTCTTTTTTGGGCTACACCTGCTTCTTGCACGGTTGCTTTGGATCGCACCTGTCTCAATTTTCCTAAACAAAGAAAAATTGTCATTTTGAAATTGTGGTCGGTTTTGTGGCCTTCATTGTTTTTCTTGGTCCCAAGTTTCATTTCTGTTTTGAGAAAATTCGTCATTGATTGGCTTCCAAGGCAACCTCCTTTCAAACTGATAAGACTTAATATTTCAGGATTTCACGCTGATTTGTGCGCGTACGGCTCTGTTTCTTCCGTCTCACTCTGCTTAGGGATTTTGAGGTAATCAAACGCCATGATCAGTCGGGATTGGACTGACGCATCACTGAGGTCGGGTATGTTCTCCACCTCTTGCCAAACAGAGCCCTGTGAAACCGGTCCTGCCACCTTTTCTTTCTAGCATGTTTTGGGGCTTAGGGTTAAACCGAAAAGGAATCCAAAGAAAAGTAAACAAAGAACGAGAAAAAAAATGAATTTTTTTTAAAAAAAAGAAGCGTTTTTTTTGGGAAAAGAAAGACTTATCTTGGTCCATGCTGGCTTTAAATTGACATAACCTACTTTTTGGACTGGATGCCTGGCTCTCACGAACCTATATTTTCTCACGAACCAAACGGATCTATGTTTCCAAACCAGGGAACCTTGCCAGAACCTTCTGTGGTGAAATCCTCTTTCGGCCGACAGCGCTCTTTGCGAGTTTTCGCTAGCCGACCTCTCTCATTTCTTTTCTCACGGTCTCCTTATAGTGCTCGTCATGAGTTTTCACTAACAAGACTCTCTCATTTTGATTTCTCTGCTCGCCATCGCCTTATGGTGCCCATAGGTTTTCACCAATAAGACTCTCTCATTTTGATTCTCTCATCCTGACTGTGTCGGATCTGAGCAACTGCGCCTTTTTGATTTTGAAGAAACTTTTGCCGATTGATCAGAAGGACTTGTAACATGTTTGGGGTCAAAAGAACTTGGATCGAATTACAACTTTGGAACCGTCCAGGCGGGATTATCGCCGAATTATTATAATGTCTGCCCCAGTTTAAATTTTTTGGGGAGAATTATATTTTGGTTTTGGTGTGACTGAACCCCATAGAGAGGTTGCCTACGTATCCTTTCGGAATCAAGTCAAACGTAGTTCAAGATTTTTTTTTTTTTTTAGGACTTCACTTCCGGGTTTCAAAGAGGGTAATGAAAGAAAGGTAAATGGCTCAAAAGGTTAGCAAAGGATTTGAGTGTTTGGGTAGCGGGAATGAAAGCCTTCGTCCTCTCAACTATGCAAAAACATCGTCAGAGCAAGTTCAAACATAGTATCTTTTTACTGCATCTGCATTCACAGCTGTGTCGGGATCTTTTCCTTCTATATCACCTAGATATAATGCTCCCCTGGGCAATATCTTCCTGATGATGTATGGACCTTTCCAATTAGGAGCAAATTTTCCTTTCGCTTCCTGGTGATGTGGAAGAATGCGCCTTAACACCAGTTGACCTACTTCAAAATTCCTGGGTCGCACTTTCTTGTTGTAAGCACGGGCCATTCTTTGTTGGTACAACTGCCCGTGACAGACCGCAGCCATTCGCTTTTCATCGATCAGCGTTAACTGTTCCAAACGAGTTTTGACCCACTCACTGTCTTCAATTTCAGTTTCAACAATGATCCGGAGAGAAGGGATTTCTACCTCTGCCGGTATTACAGCCTCGGTCCCGTAAACCAACAAGTATGGGGTTGCCCCTACTGAGGTGCGTACTGTAGTGCGATATCCAAGTAGGGCGAAAGGTAACTGCTCATGCCATTGTCTGGAACTCTGGGTTGTCTTCCTCAAAATCTTTTTGATGTTTTTGTTCGCTGCTTCAACAGCGCCGTTGGCTTTGGGCCGATAAGGAGTGGAATTCCTATGCGTTATTTTGAATTGTTCACACACATCCTCCATCAAATGACTATTCAGGTTTGCTGCATTATCTGTGATTATAGTTGCAGGAATACCGAAACGACAGATAAGATTTGAATGTATGAAATCCACCACGGCTTTCTTAGTGACTGATTTGAGAGTGACAGCCTCGACCCATTTTGTGAAGTAGTCGATAGCGACCAATATGAATCTGTGTCCATTTGAAGCTTTGGGCTCAATCGGACCAATGACATCCATACCCCAGGCAACAAATGGCCAAGGTGCAGACATGGGATGCAGTTCTGTGGGAGGTGCGTGAATCAGATCTCCATGCACCTGACATTGATGACACTTTCGAACGAAGCTGAAACAGTCCTTTTCCATGGTCATCCAATAATATCCGGCTCGCAAGATTTTCTTTGCCAAAACGTACCCGTTCATATGAGGTCCACACACCCCTGCATGTACTTCATGCATGATCCTGCCTGCTTCTTCGGCGTCAACACATCTTAATAAGTTGAGATCAGGGGTTCTTTTATACAATATCTCCCCGCTAAAAAAGAATCCACTTGCCTGCCGCCTAATAGTTCTCTTCTGATCTCCAGTAGCATGTTCAGGGTATGCTTGTGTTTTCAAGAACCTCTTAACATCCTGGTACCATGGCTGGATACTTGGTCCTGCCTCGATGGCGTTGCAGTAACCATGTCTTTCCCTGATTTGGATTTCCAAGGGATCGATGTGGGCGTTGCCTGGATAAGGTAACATTGAAGCTAAAGTGGCAAGTGCATCGGCTAATTCATTGTGACATCGTGGGATATACCTGAACTCTACTGATCTGAACCGCTTGCTGAGATCCTCTACGTGCTGCCGGTAAGGAATAAGCTTGACATCTCGAGTTTCCCATTCACCCTGGGCTTGCCGGATAATCAAATCAGAATCCCCCATAATCAACAAATCCCCAACATCTTGATCAATCGCCATATTCATGCCCATAATGCAGGCTTCATATTCAGCTGTATTGTTCGTGCAAAAGAAACGAAGCCTAGCTGTAGCCGGATAATGTTGACCAGCAGGTGAGATCAAGATTGCCCCTATTCCTACACCTTTGGCATTTACGGCCCCATCAAAGAACATCTTCCAAACGTGAGCATTTTCCGAGACCACTTCTATGGTATTTATTTCTTCATCTGGAAAATAAGTACTCAATGGCTGGTATTCCTCATCAACCGGATTTTCGGCCAAATGATCTGCTAATGCCTGGGCTTTCATTGCCGTACGGGTGACATAGACTATGTCAAATTCAGTAAGCAAGATTTTCCACTTGGCCAGTCTTCCAGTAGGCATTGGTTTCTGAAATATATACTTCAAAGGATCCAGCCTGCTTATGAGGTAAGTAGTGTGAGTTTGAAGATAATGTCTCAATTTTTGGGCAACCCATGTTAAAGCACAACACGTTCTTTCCAACAGAGTGTACTTGGCCTCGTAGCCGGTAAATTTCTTGCTCAAGTAGTAGATCGCCTGCTCCTTCTTTCCGGTTATGTCATGTTGCCCGAGGACGCAACCGAAAGAATTTTCCAAGACTGTCAGATACAAGAATAGGGGTCTCTCTGGCTCTGGCGGGACCAAAACTGGGGGATTTAAAAGATATTCTTTGATCTTGTCAAAGGCTTCTTGACATTCAGCCGTCCATTTGATCACTGCATCCTTCCTTAATAGCTTAAATATAGGCTCACACGTGCTAGTTAGCTGGGCAATGAATCGACTGATATAGTTTAACCTGCCCAACAGACTCATCACATCTTTCTTCGTTCTTGGGGGAGGTAGATCTCTAATAGATTTTATCTTTGTTGGATCTAACTCTATACCTCTCCTGCTTACTATGAAACCCAAAAACTTGCCTGATGGGACTCCGAAGGCGCATTTGGCCGGGTTCAGCTTCAAGTCGTACTTTCTCAGTCTCTCGAAGAATTTCCTCAAGTCTTGGATATGATTGTCTCGAGTCCTGGACTTGATTATCAAGTCATCCACATACACCTCTATTTCTTGATGCATCATGTCATGAAAAATGGCAGTCATGGCTCTCATGTAAGTTGCCCCAGCATTCTTCAGACCGAATGGCATAACCCGATAACAGTAAGTGCCCCATGGTGTAGTGAATGCAGTCTTCTCAGCGTCTTCTTCATCCATCAACACCTGATGATATCCAGCGTAACAATCTACGAAAGACTGGATCTCATGTTTGGTGCAATTATCAACAAGGATGTGGATGTTGGGCAATGGGAAATTGTCTTTGGGACTCGCTCTGTTCAAATCTCGATAATCCACACAGACCCGAGTTTTCCCATCTTTTTTCGGCACTGGAACAACATTCTCTAACCACGTGGTGTACTGGATTACCCGAATTACTCCCATTTTCAGTTGCTTGGTGATTTCTTCTTTAATCTTGTCACTGACATCAGTTTTGAACTTTCTTTGCTTTTGTTGAACTGGAAGACAATCAGGGTGAATTGGCAATTTATGCACCACTAGATCAACGCTTAATCCTGGCATGTCATCGTATGACCAAGCAAACACATCTTTAAATTCAACAAGGAGTTGAACTATCGCGTTTCGCGTTCTCTCGTCCGTGTGAATGCTTATTTTGGTCTCTCGGATTTCTTCAGGAGTTCCCAAATTAACTGGTTCGGTGTCATTCAGATTCGGCTTAGGTTTGTTCTCAAAGTGTTCCAATTCTCGATTTATTTCCTTAAAAGCCTCTTCTTCGTCGTATTCCATTTCTTGGTTCATTATTTCGCAGTTAGATCGCATGTTTGAATCCGGGCATGAAGTCCGCAAGCATGTCATGTTATTTAAAGCCGCATTATTAGAACTGAAAGAAATAAAACAGAAAAATAAAAAAATCAGAGAGAATAAATAAGATAAAAGATGAAATATTTATTTTATTTCATTGAATTTTGAAGATAATAGGGTTTACATCAGAATTTAAGGACAGGAAACTAAAAGGAAATCATTCGAGTTACACCCCAAAATAACTCGTGATGCAGAAAAGGTGGCAAGACTGGTCTACCAGGATTCCCGCTTGATCGGAAACGGAGTAGCCTTCCAGTTTTGCAATTTGGCATCGGGCCCCATGTAAAGCACCTCAGCGGTGCTCGAGCCTTCTCCCGGCTGAACCATATGGGTTTCGTACATCATTTGCCTTATAACCTCACAGATTTCTTCAATTTCCTCGGTCATGAAGGTCTCATCCTCTCTTTCTTCATTGTACTTGGGTTTGACGAATGTTTTGTAAAGATGGGGAATTGGCTGAGATAATACCCAACCATTGCTCTTCCGTTGGTTTGCCCACATCACGTCAGTTTTTTCAGCGTAAAAACCAATACCGAAGAATTTTTCGGCGACAGGTAATGCGATAGGTTCGGTGATACCTTGCAATGATGCCCCGAGTCCCTTTCCCAGTTTATAACCATGCCTGATCATTTCCTTGGCAACCATAACTGACGCTTTTGAGAGAAAAGGTTGAGGGTAGGGGCTTCCTTCTTCGCATTGGTCTGCGACCACAACCTCGAAAACTTGATAGACTATGTGTTCACTACCCTCCTTAGCTTCGAGGCATGGAACCGACGGGTCTCGATAAATTGAATGCTCATCCTCTCCGTGGACTATAATCTCTTGATTTTCATGTACAAATTTTACCATCTGGTGGAGAGTAGAAGGTATGGCTTCCGTCGCATGAATCCAGGGCCTTCCTAGAAGGAAATTGTAAGAAGTATCCATATCTAGGACCTGAAAGGTCACCTCAAAATCCACAGGTCCAATAGTCAAAATCAAATCGATCTCGCCTAGGGTGTCCCTTTTGATGCCGTCAAAGGCACGAACACATACGTTGTTGGGCCTGATTCTCCCTGTTTCGATCTCCATTCTTTGCAGAGTCGAAAAGGGACAGATATCCACTCCGGACCCGCCATCCAGCATGACCCTCTTCACATAGTACCCTTCACATTTAACTGTTAGGTGGAGGGCCTTGTTGTGAGCGGCTCCTTCCGGGGGCAAATCATTTTTGCTGAAGGAAATTTGATTGATCATGAAAAATCTTTCTGCCATCCTCTCTAGCTGTTCCACGGTAGTTTCAATTGGGACTTAAGCTTCATTGAGGGTCTTGATCAACACTTTTTGATGCTCAGTTGAATTCATCAATAGAGACCACAACGAGACCTGAGCGGGAGAGTTTCGGAGTTGATCAATTATCTCGTAGTCTGCAGTTTTCATTTTCCTGAAAAACTCTTCCGCTTCCTCGGCGCTAACCGGTTTCTTGAGTGGGAAACGCTTCTTTGTA